>NC_139711.1:43957723-44155223 GCF_964188405.1 Protomyctophum parallelum | reverse complement strand
CACACACACACACACACACACACACACACACACACACACACACACACGTGTCAGCAAGTCTCTTCCACCAGTTTGAACTCAATACTATAATGAGACATATTAACCAGCAAGAGTTGATGACGAGGTGATGTGTTTGACATGGTTGACACACGCACGCACGCACACACGCATGCACACACGCACACACACACACACACACACACACACAGGGAACAACAGGAAACTGCTGGTCAGGGAATATCATCAAAGAAATGTCCAGGCTCTAACTGGACATTAATGCCCCTGCATGCCAGACTGTTGGAGACCATATGGCACTAATTGTTCATAGACTGTAGCAGGTCGCAAGCAGTCCGGGGCAAGATGCACCATATAGGCGCAAAGGGTGCCATGTCACAAAAACATAAACGGTGATTTTAACTGTGGAAAAGAAAACTATGATTTATTTTGGGTTTGTATTTGTGTGTTTTTAAGATTTGGAAGACTCAAAGACCAATGTTATAATATAATAGATGCAAACACTGTTTTTAAACAAATAAGAACTGAACTTAAAAGGAGAAAAAGAACATGGACTCGAGTGGGCAATTAAACTGTCCCACTCTAGCACTATAAACCCAGCTCAGGTACTGTGATCATTGTAATGTATACATGTGTTCTGTTTTGCCCTCATTTGATCACGGCTCAGTACGGTGGTATGGTACGGTGAGCGCTTTATTGATGTGAGGACCCGGATGTTTACCCCCAAAATGCTTATGAAGCAGAATGTCTTGTTTTGATGACATGAGTAACTGTAACTTTGATGTATTTCTATGATGACATGTAGAAACTATAGTAAAATATGCACGTATATATGTAAGACGTAATATGATGAAGTCAAACTCTGGTTGGAATCGGGCCAGAGGTGTGAACACTAATGTGTTTAAAACTGTTACTGTACTTATGTATTGGATGTATTAGTATTTGTATGTAAAGGATTGTTTTAGTATAGGTATTTTGTAAAGGATTGTTTTAGGCGGAGGTATAGAACTTTAGAAAGGCCTAACCAAGGACTGGGGTTGCAAATTAGCCTTTAGCTACAAACCCATATACTGTACATTGCAACGGTTTCATGTTTTTACAACTTGATACATTGTTTTTTGTATTGTCCCCGTCAAATAAACGTATCAAAAATAAAAACGTCACTTATGGTGCTGGGTTCAAATAGAAGACAGATGTCAACCCGCACACTCATATGCTCCAAAAGTATTGACCGCATTTCGAGCCAAGGCTCTTCATCTGGTCAAAACGTTTTGACCAGATGAAGAGCCGGGTTCCCTTCTATTTTCCTATGACGACATGTAGCCCTGTATCTGAATGTAATTCAAAGTATTGCATATTGTTATGTACTTTGATACTTAACATATTAAATACTTAGTATAAAATACTTTAAAATGGAAAAGAAATGTCAGATTCTGTGACAGCTCATGTACAGACATATACATTATAATATGATACTGATATATTAATACAATACATTCAGAAACATTATAACTGGTTCCCAAACTTTCGAGGACCCCCAAATTGACACTAATTAACCCGCGGACCCCCATTTTGAAAAGATATTCCAGGGACCCACATAAGAGAAGATTTTTTTTTACGGCTCTAGCAACCCGTTTAATTTCAAGGACCCCCAGTTTGACATGCATAGCCTATTAGTCTACAGACCCCCATTTAATTGCATTTCTATCGCTGGGACCCCAATTTATATTGTAAAATTAATGTTAATTCTGACGGGTCCATTTGGTTCCATTTGTATACATTCTCAGAGTTAGTCCATTTGGTTCAAAACTATCATTTAGCTGGGGACCTCCTGGAGCTCCCTCAAGGACCCCTGGGGGTCCCCGGACCCAACTTTGTGAACCACTGCATTATAATATGATACCGGTTGTTAATATAATACATTCATTATTATAATATGATATGTTGTTAATATAACCTAGAGAAAATGTGAGATTTAATCTTTTTCTTGGAAATAAGGGAGGACTAAAATGTCAGGGTTAGAGAAAGATTTGTATTATAAATGCAGGTTCAAATAGACACTGAACTGCCTCGGTATGCAAGATAGTTGCGGGGACACAGGTATGCACACACACATGCATGCCGCGCGCGCACGCGCGCACGCACACGGCTGCATGTATGTATGATATCCCGGCAGAGATAATTGGGCTGTGCCGTGCGTTCGTTGGGAACCTCAAATCACTTCCTCTTCCCATGCTGGCTTTTGGCAAAACTCACACGTCTTAATATTAGCGGTCAAAGTTAACAGAGTTTATTGACATGGAGTTCAACTGGCTCAGCTGTGAGTTTAAAACTTACATTCTAGTGATGTTTTAAAGCACTCTATCCTAAAACACACGTCTCCGCCAGCCAGGCCGCAGGTAGCTGATTGTGGGCCAGCAAAGTTTGGAATACAGTCACAGGTGGAAATGGGCATGGTTGATTTGGAGAGTTGCGTAATAATCTAAGGAATCCAAGGGGTAAAAAAAAGAGTCCAGCTGCAGGGAACGGCAGGGAGACTTCCCTGACCACAGGCCCCACCATCCAGGGAGACGTCCCTGACCACAGGCCCCACCATCCGGAGATGTTCTGGTGATGAATGGGGCGAAACATCAAGGAAGGATAGGCTCCCAGCTGATGACCCTGACAGCTGGTACTCGTAACGCTCAGACCATCCATCCACCGAGGATTACCAGCAAGAGGAGGAACTTGGCTGCAACACCTGTAAGTAGCTCTAGCAGATTCTGCTTGTAGCAAAGCATCTTCAATGTTTACTTCACCGTAGGTTCAAGAGTTATCGGCCAAAACGTGAATCGGACTGTCGTAGCGCCACCACACAGAACTACGTCGCTAAGAGCTTTTACTTTCATGCGGCAAGGATGGGGTTGGAATCCTGGGCCTTACACTCACCAGGAAGGACATGGAGGCGTACATGTTGATGCAGTTGTGAGGTAGAAGTATACTCATGTTTTAAAAAACATAGCTACAGTAGAAACATTCAGTTATGTTATGAATCACCCCCATCATCAGAGCAGGAAGTGTGTGCGTGGGAGAGAGAGAGACACGCAGCAGTTACAGCAGTCAGATTATCAACACAATCATTTCAACCTTCCTCCTCCTCGCATCAACCAACCAACCACGCACACACGCAGGGTTGACAGCAGAGTACAGGATATTTCAGTGAGTCTGGTTCACATTCACAAGATTCGATACACCACCAAGATACCCATTAACCTGTCTAAATCTACTTCCGTAATGTGGACACTTAATGTTAAGTCCACACCCACAAAGTTCAACAAACCATGTGCAACCCAGATTTGGCACAAGCAAGCTATAGGGACTAAATTAATTTTGCTCCTATGCCACCAAAATGTGGAACGCCCTACCAACAGTCATCAAGACATGTGCATCCCTTGACTCCTTCAAAGCCGCTCTCAAATGGCACCTATATACGGATGGCTGCAATTCGAAACTGGCCCCCGTAAAAAAAGTCTGAGTCCCCCCACTCCCCCTTTTCCCCTCACTGAGTCACTGTATATTTTTATGTTCCCTTGGTGGATGGTGGACCCTATTGTAAACAAGTGTAATGGGTCATCGCTGCGTTGTGGTGGACATTTTTGTCAATTTTTTTTTTTTGCCACGGACATACAAAATGAGCGGACAATATAATATCACCAGATAAAGAGTAGTTGGCCTATACTTAGGACCATAACAGTGAACTCTGAGAGTGTACAAATGGAACCAAATGGACCCTTACGGTTACGGGTCTATTTGGTTCCATGGATGGACCCCCTTGATCCTTTTAAATAAAACATTTGAGAACCACTATAGTTGGCCTCATAATGTTCCATAGTGTCATAGTAAATCAGTGGCATACAGACACTGACATTATACATTCTGAAGAAAACCTGGAGTCTTGGCATGCAGTAATTGGGTTTTATGACCAAAAAAAACCCATTATATAATAGAGAGTAATAGAGAGCACGCGCATGATTTCCCCATCCGGACAACCCCCCCCCCCCCCCTCATCTAGACTGAGGCTGTGGCAAAACATTGAGCAGCATGGAGTGTTGGAGTTTGGAAGCGCTCGTTGGAAATCACTCAACCGCCCTGCGTACCACCTGTTTCTAAATGTCACATAATGCAGAATGTTGTGTTATTGAAAACAAGCACTTCCAAACTCTGACACTTAGGAAAATAATCAAATGCAGGGCATTTCTTGACAGAAAGAATAGCTCATAACCTTTCTATGGTGGATTTTTATGAAACAAAAACTTTGCAGATAATTCAAACAGGACTTTTCTGTTTGGATGAATGGGCCAGAAAGTAGTTTTTCAGTGGGCGTTCCATGCATAACTTCCAGGTACGATAGAGCACCGAAGTCTGACGTCAATATCGGTAGAGGGCGCAAATCCACAGGTTTGTGTACTTTTTATTTGTATTGTAATCCCCATAGGGGTATTTTAGAAATTTAGATCGCCTCATATAAGAACTGTGTTTGAAAAATAAACATGTCACCCCGGCCGTTTCACTCACATGGATATGAAGAATCAACTGACTGAGAGAAAACTCTAATGTTACTGCTACGGAATTAGTTACATTTTCACTAGAAGCAGACTGTATCATATATGAGTGACTGACTGTTGCAAACGATACAGAGACACCTCCCTGACAATAACGCAGAGACAGCGTGTTTACTTTTGGACCACAACAATATTAAGATGAGCCCATGTTATTCTCCATAGAGAGATTACTTCTGCGAACCGGGGGAATCGAAGGGATGAGCGAGTTACGTCAGGATTTCGGTGCTCTATGATGTCACGTGCATACCCTCTGCAGGGAGGGGAGAGGTCAGTGAGGTCACACTTCTGTGTGAGGCTGACACTGGACACTGGCCGTTTTTTAAAGCCTCCCTTTGTGCTGCCTGTAGAACGGCACAGACCAACAGGCCAGCAGTCATCCTCTGGTAGTCTGGTAGCTATAGCAATGATTAGCTACTATAAATATAGTAAATGGTAATATTGCAAACACTATACAAACCAGGCCCCCTGCATGGGCCCCTATGTTAAATAGGTGGTTAAACCACCTATTTAATATAGGGGCCACAAGTGGAAACCACTGTGGTTTGTACCAGAGTCATGCAAGAAACAGCATATTGCCCCTATAGGCTGCCTGCGTTGTGGTTTGAGCCGGGGCGTTCCATAGTAGTCTGGTGGTAGGGGTGAACAGATGTGGGGTTATTGTATTTCTTAGATTTCTATGGGTTCATTGGTGACAACGTCAACGCACGTTCTTACTACATAGTATGTGGTGATGGTTCACGATAGTCTATAATTGACGCTGTTTAAAGCGAATTGTCCTTCAAAGTGGCGTCACCCGTCTGTAGCCTATATAGTGGTCTGCGCACATTTTCACCGTCCCCCCACTCAGTTGTTGTAATTCGTTCATGCTGGGACTGGCCGGGAGAGAAGAGAAAGGTATGTGAACAATTGTGTGTTTGTTTAACTTTAATAAACTCTTTATTACACCGTTCGTCTGTGTAATAAAGAGTTATTTATTCAATACATATTGTACTTTCAGCGAAATTTAAGGTTACATGATATGTGTATATTATGTATAAGGAAACGTACACGTATACTCTCACTACTCTGTATACGTGTACCGTTAACTAAAGATTCGCTATGTTGTAAAATACGACGGGCGGAGATGTTTTGATATGTTCCCTTGCTGTGACATTATAATACTTACCCTGCCTTTAAGCAGTGGTGGAAAAAATACTCAATTGTGTTACTTAATTAATAGTATCAATACTGCAATTAATGAATAACTACTAATGTCCTATTTCAAGTTTTCAAATAGTATAGCCTACAAATATTTTGAAAATGTTTTCAAATGGTCAAAATGCATAGACCTATAGGGCTGAAGTGGTTACTGTAGTGCATTGTAATACTAATGAAAATCTAACTAAAAGTTTTCACATCATTATAGTGCAGTAAAATAACAATATTTGCCTCTGAGATGTAGTGGAGACTGTGGAGTAGAAGTAAAAGTACTGACATTTTTACATACTCAAGTAAAGTACACATATCTCAACGTACGTATAAGGAAACGTACTCTGTGTACCGTTAACTAAAGATTCTCTATGCTGTAAAATACGACGGGCGGAGATGCTTTGATATGTTCCCTGGCTTGCTGTGACATGTTCCGTTGCATCACGGGAGTTGTAGTACAGACTACTACAACAGCTGGAATGGCTTTAGGGTTGGCGACTGTACTCAGTGTACTGTACAGTCTACGTGCGCCTAGTGGGCAAACTGGTACCGTATTGCATAACATTCGAAGAGAATTGTGATTTGGGTTTTGCTGAATCTCATTGTAGGCATTCTCAAGAGAAAGCTGTACGACTTCGACTTGTATCCATCACCCTTGTGCTGTGCACTGCACCATTGCAATGCAGGTATGTTTCAATGTGCAGATATATAATTAAATGTATTGTATTTGTGTTATTTAGTTATTTGGTTCCATTATTATTGCTAGTGTGACTGTTTTTATGTCTTTATTATCTGTGTTTATTCACTCATTATTGCATTCGATATCTCTTGTTGTTTTGTACTTTGCAGTAAGAAAACAAACAACCAACAGAGAGCGGTGTGTCCTGAGGTTACTTCTACAGCCGTGTCAAGGTGGTTACCTTTATAATACTTACTCTGCCTTTAAGCAGTGGTGGAAACAAATACTCAATTGTTTTACTTAATTAATAGTATCAATACTGCAATGTAGAACTACTCCTACATTACGCAGAATGTCCTATTTTGAAAATAGACAATCTACAAGCTCACAATTAGCCGATGCTCACAAATAGCCGATCTACAAGCTTACAATGCAACGCGATGCGACACATTGTATGCGATGCGAGTCATGCGACCAATATATACTCTAAGGATGCGACGCATATGCCTTTGTATTTTCAAATGGTCAAAATGCATATAGGGCTGAAGTGGTTACTGTATGTGTGTAACTGCCTCCGAGCACAGACAGACACAAATGGTTTCCTCTACTGATTTATTTGAAGGCGATCTTCAATCCTTCAAACACACCGTGAAAACTATAAACAATACAATAAAACCAAGCACGTTACAATTAACATAAAACGACACCATGCACAGCATGTAGATGTAAACATTTCACATAAGTAAAATACAGACAAACAAACAGATACCTCGTTGGCTGCGTGCATAAAACAAGGAAGGGAATCTCTTCAGTCTTGGGTCCTTATAACCTTTCTTATGACAGTCTCATGTAACTTTAAAGTCTCTGTGTGACCAGTGCAAACAGAGCTGTGTACCAATTGAGATGATGAGAGCAGACCAAACGAGACACAGAATGTGGCATTGACCCTTCAAAATAAAAGTATTACAACTTGACAAGAAAAATACATGAAATAATGTTTTAACATGAATATGAACTTCTTAATTATGAACTTATACCCTTTAGAAATATAAACAAATTATATTACTTGTAGTGGCAACAGTTACAATGTGTTTTGTAATACTAATGACAACCTACAAAGTAACCGGTAACTAAAGGTTTTCACATAATTATAGTGCAGTAAAATAACAATATTTGCCTCTGAGATGTAGTGGAGACTGTGGAGTAGAAGTACTGAAAATTTGACTTACTCAAGTAAAGTATGCATATCTCAAAATTGTACTTAAGTACAGTACTTAAGTAAATGTACTTGGTACACCACTGCCTTTAAGACAAGTGAACAGACCCATCTGTATCAAAACTTATTTAATGTGGTCAATGTGCACCATCTAGTGGACTCATTGTAAAACTACACCACCTTGTCCAAACTCACTCACTCACTCAAAAGAATAGTTGAATCTACGCTTGTAGATCTGCTATTTTCAAAAGATTATTAGCCTATACGTTTGATTGACAATGAGTACTATTACTTTTGGTACTTTAGGTGCATCTTGAATGAATACTTTTCGTACTTTTACATGCCTAGGGGAGGAGGGAGGGGTGGAGCACATCAGCAGTTTGTTAGATTGTGATTGGTGGAGATGGCGCTATTGTTGTCTTTAGCCAATCATTCAAAGCAGTTTAAGCAGTTGGTGGTTCCACCTCAGGCTCTCTAGTATAAGAAGAGTGTGTAGTTGTCAGTTCTCCACAACTCCTCTAGGATTGTAATAAATTCTAATCAGATCTGACTGTGGACTCCAATTTTCAGGTGAAGATGAACTCTCAACCTCAACGCTGCTGAACGGGAGGAGAACAAAGACTACGGTATGTTACTTACTCTCAATAACATAAGATTATCAATATTCATTGTATTCTCAATCTTCCACTTTGTTTCATAGTACCCGTAATTTGATGTCTTGTCTTTGCCTTTTTATTGTCTCGCAGTTCATTCACAGAATAGAATTGTGTGTAGTATTATGTAACCACTTAATACCTGTATATTTAGTTGTTCAATGAACATATTATTAATTTAATGATTGTTATATAATGATGTGTTTGTTTTTTGTCATGGTTATTTAGCTATTTGACACATGTCTGTCTATTCATTTATTTAAATTGTTAATTCTTTCTTAAAATGCACACATTATGTGGAATTAATTTGCACATATTTATTTGGGAACTATTATGTAATATTCACTCCACACTTTCAACTCCTTTTATCTTTCAATCCAGTGTTGCATCCTCAGTCTGGCCTCCCTGGACAAAGACACTTGGCTAAACCAAAACAGTACGGCTGTGACCAGTGTGGACAACACTACCATAACATGTCTGAACTTAAAAGAGAGAAACCCTATGGATGTGATGATTGTGGACAACGCTTCTCTGACATGTCCAGCCTTAGAAAACACCAGAGAATTCACACTGGAGAGAAACCCTATGGATGTGATCAATGTGGACAACACTTCTCTCAAATGTCCAATCTTAAAAGCCACCAGAGAATGCACACTGGAGAGAAACCCTATGGATGTGATCAGTGTGGACAGCACTTCTCTGAAATGAGGAGCCTTAAACGACACCAGATAATTCACACTGGAGATAAACCCTATGGATGTGATCAGTGTGGACAACACTTCTTTCAAAAGTCTAACCTTAAAAGCCACCAGAAAACCCACACTGGAGAGAAACCCTATGGGTGTGATCAGTGTGGACAACACTTCCCTCAAATGTCCAACCTTAAAAAACACCAGAAAATTCACACTCACACTGGAGAGAAACCCTATGGATGTGATCAGTGTGGACAATACTTTTCTCAAATGTCCAACCTTAAAACACACCAGAAAATCCACACTGGAGAGAAACCCTATGGATGTGATCAGTGTGGTCAACACTTTTCTCAAAAGTCCAACCTTAAAACACACCAGAAAATGCACACTGGAGAGAAACCCTATGGATGTGATAAGTGTGGAGAACACTTCTCGGTAATGTCCACCCTTAAAAACCACCAGCTAATTCACACTGGAGAGAAACCCTATGGATGTGATCAGTGTGGAAAACACTTCTCTCAAATGTCCAGCCTTAAAACACACCAGATAATTCACACTGGAGAGAAACCCTATGGATGTGATCAGTGTGGGCAACACTTCGCTCTAAAGTCCAACGTTAAAAAACACCAGATAATCCACACTGGAGAGAAACCCTATGGATGTGATCAGTGTGGTCAACACTTTTCTCAAATGTTCAACCTTAAAAAACACCAGATAATTCATACTGGAGAGAAACCCTATGGATGTGATCAGTGTGGTCAACACTTCTCTCAAATGGCTCACCTTAAAAAACACAAGGAAATTCACACTGTAGAGAAACCCTATGGATGTGATCAGTGTGGAAAACACTTCTCTCAAATGTCCACCCTTAAAAGCCACCAGATAATTCATAAACAAAGAAGCTTGGCAAAGCAGCATGGCTGTGATCAGTGTGGTAAACACTTTTCTGAAAAGTCCAACCTTAAAAAACACCAGATAATTCACACTGGAGAGAAACCCTATGGATGTGATGAGTGTGGAAAACACTTCTCTAGAATGGCATATCTTAAAAGCCACGAGATAATTCACACTGGAGAGAAACCCTATGGATGTGATCATTGTGGAAAACACTTCTCTCAAACATCCAGCCTTAAAGAACACAAGAGAATTCATACTGGAGAGCACCCCTATGGATGTGATCAGTGTGGACAACACTTCGCTCAAATGTCTAACCTTAAAAGCCACCAGAAAATCCACACTGGTCGAGAGAAACCCTATGGGTGTGATCAGTGTGGACACAAATTCTCTCAAATGTCCAACCTTAAAAAACACCAGAAAGTTCACACTGGAGAGAAACCTTATGGTTGTGATCATTGTGGACAACACTTCTCTTATTTTAATAACCTTAAAAGACACCATAGAATTCATACTGGAGAGAAACCATACGGGTGTGAGCAGTGTGGACAACACTTCTCTCACATGTCCACCCTTAAAAAACACCACAGAATTCACACTGGAGAGAAACCATATGGATGTGATCAGTGTGGACAACACTTCTCTCAAACATCCAGCCTTAAAGAACACAAGAGAATTCACACTGGAGAGAGACCATATGGTTGTGATCAGTGTGGACAACACTTCATCAGCATGTCCAACTTAAATTCACACCGGAAAATCCACACAGGTGAGAAACCCTTTCAATGTGATGTGTGTGGAAAGGCTTTTTCGCAGTCACAGAATTTGCAACGTCACAAGATTGTTGTACACCCTGCATTTAAACTGTCGATTGTTGATTGTGGAACGCCTACTGAGTGACAGAAAACGTGCTGGCCTTGACAGCCCGTACATCCAAACAGAAAAGTCCTATCTGATTGTATTAAACACAGTTAATCGTTAAACTCACCAACAATGCAGCTGTAGGGAAAGCTTGAATTATCAAATTTTTTTGTTTTACATGAGCTAATTTTGTCAAGAAAGGTAAAGGTAAAGGAAAAGTGATGCATGTGCATAGTCTATAGTTTATTAGGATGGCTAAACTGTTATACACATACATTTGAGCATGTGGATACTAGAACAATAGGATAGGACATATTTTTGGTAGTATTTCTCATTCACTTGATTATTTTTGGTCTCAGAGATGGTTCATGCTTTATATAAAAATACAATATAGAGAAGTTTTTTTTAGTGTTCCTCAACGACTAAAACAGCTTATATATTTAGTCATACGATGCTATTTAAAATTGCTGTTATGAAATTACAAAATGGGCGTTTTTCCATGTATTTATGTAGTGAGTGACACATTATTTTGGGTTTAAATACCTTTATTTGTAAAATGTACATAATGGTTGTGGAGTCCCAAATAAAGACAAACATATTCAAAGTCGGGAGGTTTTTCTTTTACACCTTTTGTTTATACAGTAGGCCTACTGTTTGTGGTGATTTCAGTGAATCACAACCCTTAGGCAATAACACACATTGTAATGCAGGAGCACATTACAATTTTGCTAAGGATAAATGAACATGGTGTTATGAACAATCACATACTATGGTCTGTGGTTTGTAGGAGTGCAGTGTGACAATTTTTCAGCCAGTAACATCACAAACACAGTTCCTGTTCCTAGAGCATGATTACGTACATGAAACACTGACTCATAATTAAGTTATTTAGTCTTATTTGTTATAAACATTCAAGTCAAGTTGGTTTGTAGTGTTTATATGAGCTGTGTAATCACATATTATAAACACAATATAACCAGCAGTTCCTTTACCAACCAGGTTCTATTCTGAAGGAATTTGGAGCAATCATTTAGGTTTCTATAGAGAGAGACTTGTTCACACATGAGGAAACAAATAGAGTTGTTTATTAATTATTAATGAATGGGTAGCTGGGAACTATACAGAGCAAATATGAATTTTTACTTGAAAAATAAAATATACTTCTCAAAGTTAGATGTAGGTATAAGTGGTATGAGGTATAAGCCTCGTAGCAAGAGATGACTTTGATAGTGATTGTGGAATGTACAAGCATGCCGATAGGTTATTGCGAACGCAGTGAGCCACTTACTATGACAGCAAGGGCTGAATGTCTGTGTGTGTGTCTGTGTGTGTGTCTGTCTGTCCCACTGTTACACCACCCGCCCGCCACCAGAGGGCGCAGCTGTAGCACACACACACACACACACACACGCACACGCGCACACACACACACACACACACACACACACGCGCGCACACGCACACGCACACGAGCACACACACACACACACACACACACACACAACCACACACACACAAGCTGCGTTCGCTTCACGCGTTTGCGCGTCTTACTTGTAAAGACACTGCACTTCATGTCGAAAAGGTTGCAGACCCCTGGGATAGAGGAGAGGAGAGGGAGAGGAGAGGAGAGGAAGGGATTAGGGAAGAGGAGAGGAGAGTTGGAGAAGAGATAGGATGTAGGGAAGAGCAGAGGATAGGAGATGAGAGGAGGGGAGAGGAGATAGGATGTAGGGAAGCCTTGTGATGTCATGTAATCCATGGTCCAAGGAGATTGTCAATAATGCATGTTGAATCAGCAGTGGCAGGAGAGTACATTGCATTGTTCACATTGCATCTTTATATACAGTACATGTTATAAAAGACCCCGGGGAAGACCAAGACGTAGATGGAGGGATTACATCGACTCACTGGCCTTGGAACGTCTCAGGATCCCCCAGGAGGAAGTCACTAATGTTGCTCTGGAGAGGGAAGTCTGGAGCTCTCTGCTGGAGCTGTTGCCCCCGCGACCCGACTACGGATAAGCGGTTGAAGATGGATGTATGTATCGGGGAAAAGGGGAGCATTTTTTATCAGGGCTATTAATATACAGAAAAAGATTAATATACAGATTTAAGATGTGTTTAAAGGTAGCAGCTCTGTTTACATGTGCATTAGTACTGCAGGTCCGGCGGCCTGTACTTAGTACAGATAGTAGTCCTTAGGGTGGTTGTATTCCTTCCCAAACTTATTTTGTTGCAACAATTCACATCTCTTCGATTTTTCAAAAATAGCAGACCTACAAGCTCGTAGCGCGCCACTCGATGGCGCGCTATGAGCTTGTAGATCTGCTATTTTTCAATAGCTAAAGCATAGCATGATGCCAACACCAAAATGGGTGCCCGGTCAGAATGGGTTAAAGACCTTTCTTTTTCCCACTGCCTTTGATTGAGTTGTTTTGATTTTGTTCATTATGATTTTACATTGTTGTTTCCTGATTTGTGTAAAGCACATTGAACTGCCTTGTTGAAATGTGTTATAAAAAAATAAGAGTAAGCTGCTGGTGAAACATGTTATACTTAACCCTCATCTTTTTTAAAGTGTGCTTAACATCCAGTTTGTTATGTTATAAATTACCCCAATCGGAGGAGGAAGTGTGTGTGGGAGAGCAGGGACGGATTAACCCCCACGAGGGCCCCTGGGCTGGTAATATTTGCAGGGCCCCCATAGTGACAAAATCAACAACCAATGGAGTCAAACCTAGTACCTCACGGTCCAATTTCCCCGAAGGGCCCCTGAATGCCAAGGGCCCCTGGGCCATGGCCCCACTGGCCCAATGGCTAATTTGTCCCTGTGGGAGAGAGAGAGAGACACACAGCAGTTAAGTCTGCCTATTTAGGGTGACCTCGACCTAAAGGGGCGAGGTCGCGTGCACTGGCCATATTTGAGGTTAGGCAGACTGCTGGGTGAGTGCTGGCGCTTTGGAATGGGGGGTCAGATCAACATATGGAATGAATTCTGTACTGGCCATATACATGTATGCTCCATGTATATGGAGCATGTCTTGAGTGTAATTTCCCGGCCTGTTGAGAACTCTAGTTTTCGCCGGCTGCCGGGCGCGGCAATAACTTTGGGGCAGGCCTGTTTAGTGTTTAGAGTTTAAATGGGCAGATGGATGGGGAAGGATCAACACATGGAATGAACTGAACAGAACAGATTCTGACATATACCGGTATGCATATACTAATATTGATGTCATCAGGGATCTCCATATATAGGCTTATTAATTGCGACAGCAGGTCACATTTACTATGATATGATCCTTGACGTCATAGTGATGTCCATATATGGATATATCTCCATATATGGATATATGTCAGAACAGGTTCTGACATATATCCATATATGGAGATCTAAGGGTTTGAGGTCAGATGTAGCAGATCACATTAAATCACATTAAATCATTTCAGCCTTCCTCCTCCAACCAGAGAGAGAGAGAGACGTGAGAACGCAAAGGAGGGAAGGAGAGAGACAGACAGACAGACAGACAGACAGACGATGAAAAGCTATGGCTGCCTGGCTGCAACTGTATAGCCTACTGGTAAGTACAGTGTGGCTGCATTCATACCATGAGAATTAAGTCACTCTACATCTAAACTAAACTAACTGTTACCTACCTGCCTACTTTATGTCTTGATACAATGTAGCCTGGTTAATGAGACAGGCGCGATCACACGATAGTGTGATATTAGTCTATTAGCCAGATATTAGCCAGGCTAGATACTCTGAATTCAAAGGAAAAGGCTTTATTTTTTGGCTGCAGACCTCCCAAAACAAACTGGTCAGGCTGCTAGTTGGCCTCACCCCCCGAACCCACCTCACCCCTGCCCACTTTGACAGGCTTGAATGGATTAGGGTTGACAACAGAGCATCTTGCAATATGGGTCTGGTCCACAAGGTTCGATACACCACCAAGATACCATGTACCCGTCTAAATACTTCCTTAATGTTAACAAAGTCCACACCCACATGTTAATAAATATGTAAATCAATCAATAAAAAAACAACAGCGCCACGACACAGACAGGCCAGCAGTCAGCCTAGCTACCAAGGATAGAGTAACCTTACTAATTTCATGGTTCATGTAATAATTAGGGCTGTCCCCGACTAAGGATTTGTATAGTCGAAATTAATATGAATACATTTGCTGTTAGTCGACTGATAGTCGACTGAGCACCCCCACCCCCACACTTTTATTTATAATTTCTTTGTACAGCACTGTTAGAAATAACTTATTATACTGTAACTTCACAAGTGACTGACTGTTGTCCGCAAATCGAATTGAATTGAATAACAAGATGGCGGTCAGAGAGACTCATTCGTGTACAGGACATGAATAGTGCTGTTTATTTTACACAAATATTGTGTGAAAACTGGTGTTCCCTCATTATACGTCTTGATATTTCCATGTCCAAAAAGCTTTGAAGTTCAGACAAAGAGGTGTAAAACATGTTCACTCTTTCCCCCTTCTTTGAGTTCCTTTATACCTAAATTAAGAGATCTCCACTTGTTGATCACCCAGGATGCAAATGTATGAATGAACACTGTGTGCATATAGATACCCAGTATTTTAAATGCAAAACATGATCAGGTCTATGCAGACAGATTGCTGTTCTGTACAAAACAACAACAATCCTGTACAGAAACCAGACCACTTCTAGATACTAAAGTGAAATCAATTTAAATATTGAACAACTTAATTCTAAAAAGTACACGGGTGGAGTATTACTATGTTCTCATGGGCCTATGTTGGTATGCCCAGCAAACCTTCCAGGTAAAATGGGATAATGCTGTCTCCACACAGCTGACAAATAATATGTTTGAAGTAATTGCCAAGGTTCATGCCTTGGCAATTACTGGCAAATTCAGTCCATGAGCCAGCTGAGCCCATTATCTGAGATTTCGTTAAAGAAACAAACCAATCCTCAGTTTGTATGTCTTGGTCTATGAGAGTTAGGGATGGAAAACAGGAAAGGGCGCACACCAGTGTTGGTGAGGTGCTGGCCTAAGGCAGTAAATAAGTAAAAATTAGAAAAAGGCTGCACACTTGTAGCCACGATGCTGTAGGCCTATAGGCTATGTATTATTATCCAACGTTTTGACCTTTCTGCCTTCTTCAGGGAAATGTTAGTTAGTTAGGGATGGAATAAATAAAAAATTGTTAGGTTTTTTTTTGTCGAAAGGCTTTTATTACTATTCAGTGGTTCATTTTTTTAGCCAACACACATACGTAAATGCCAGCACTGTGAAATACAGTGTGGAATACAGTTCACATTGATGTCTGGCCTTAAAATACATCAGATCATTCACACTGTATTTCAGGGGTGCCAGACACTGCAGTTTTGACTCACTACAGTGAAAACAACAAAGTGAAAAGGAACCGTTGTCAGCCATATACTAATACAAAATGTGACTTCATAAATCTTAATAGCAGTTAGATTCTAAAGTAAAAAAATGTACGAACAAAATGCGGTATTAAAAGAGACATAAATGCTATAAATCCAACTTATAACAAAGCTGTCAAAGTTACAATGATACAGAATGCTAAAAGGAACACACAGACGTGTTTATTCTCAGAATTAAATGTACATCAGAAAAACGTGATGAAAACCTAAAACAAATAGGCCTAGTCTATAGGCCTACTACACCCCCAACCATTAATTGAAACTCCAGTTTGACTCCTGATGTGTGACTTATCACGTGTCGTTTTAACTTAGACAAGCTAGTGAAATCTTTCCCACATTGGTCACAATGGAATGGTTGATGGCTTCTATGCATTCTCTGGTGAACATGCAGGTTATTCATGTAGATGAAACTGCATCCACATTCTTCACATTGGAAATCCCCTATGTGGTCTCGCTGATGAGCCTTGAGATCTCGTTTGGAAACAAAGCTCCGTCCACATTGTTCACAACCGTGGGGGCTCTCTCTCTGACCACACTTGTGGTAAATTAAACTGGTCAGTTTAGTAGTCAAGCCTTTTCCACATTTATTAGACTCATAGGATTCCTGTCTGCGTGTGTGAACGATCTGGTGAATTTTAAGGCCAGACTCCAAAGTGAACTGTCTTCCACACTGGTCGCAAGAGTGGCGTTTTGGTTTACGAAAGCTTCTTTGTTGGTTTGCTGCTCGTAGGACAGGTTTCTGACAAGAGTCTGATGGACTATCCAGTACTGGATTGAAAATAAAGAGACAAGGAAGACATTTAAAACCACATTGACACATTTAGGCCTGAGACCGATAGGCTAACTACTTCTTCTAAATAAGTAAATTATAACCATTTTTAAATTCAGGGCTAATTTATAACAATGGCAGCCTGATCCATGTAGGTCCATATGACATACTTTATATCAAATATCTAGGATATAATACAATTACGCAAGTTGACTAATAGCACATGGAATCTATTGAGACATGGTCAACATTTGGGACATAGTGTTAGACAATGATTGATTCTGTAGGTGACTGACTATGTAGCTGTAAGTAAATTATAGCCTTGTTATATTAGTTATATTATTATAACAAAAATATATTATAACAAAGCTACAGGTCAAATGTAAACCTTACACAACAGGCAGAATTAAGAATAAACTTATACAATTTGTTTCTTTTCAGAATTTTCAGTAAAACATGATGAACATATGGCACGAATAAAGAGAAAGACAGGAGAGAAAGTAACTTACAGTCTCTCAAGGAACAAGGGTAAAAGGGATGCTCCTGTTCAGCAGAATTGTCCCTGGTGGAGTCAAGAGAGTTCATCTTCAACTGAAGTCTGGAGTTCACAGTCAGTTCAAGTTGAAATGACTGATATCCTGGAGGAACTACACACAGTTTTTATACTAGAGACCCTGAGGTGGAGGCACTAACTGCTTGGAATGATTGGCCAACTAGAGGAACAATAGAACCATCTTCCCACCAATCACAACCTACCTAGACAATAGACATACTCCTACATGCCCCCACATTCAATATTCTCCTTTTAATGAAATAACCAGCAGTTGACCTTATTCTACTCAATGAGTTATTTCTCTGTCAAATACTGTAACCACTGTTGTATTTGTAACCACTGTTACAAATGCATAGTGGAATTGTGTTAAACTGGAAACATTGTAGGCCTAGTACTTTCAGATGTGATAAAAAGTTGATTAAAATAATGAAGATTAATGTGTATATATGTCTGTTGTTTGAACAATGCAGAAATGTGCCAATTGTCTTTCTGCCTTTTTAACTTAGACAAGCTAGTGAACTGTTGCCCAAATTCACAATGGAATGGTTGATGACTTCTATGCATTCTCTGGTGAACATGCAGGTTATTCATTTAAATTAAACTGCATTAAACCGATCGAGTTATTATTTTTATGTCTATTCATACATTATAATAGTTTCCCCCCTACTCATTCTGTTTAAGTTAATCATTATGGTATTACATTGGTGTTTCCTGGTTTGTGTAAAGCACATTGAACTGCCTTGTTGAAATGTGCTATGCAAATAATTATGATAATAATAACACAATCATGTTTTCAATAATATGCTTTGACTGTGAAAGTGTCTGTTCTTTTGGATTCATGCTCACTCCTGTGTTGACTTGACTCATGCTCACATGGATTAATACGATGTACTGACTCGTAATTACTTATTTATAAGTATCTATATTCATTATTGTTGGACTGTAGATATTGAATCATGTTGACACTGCACATTTATTCATGCTATTGATTATATGTATACCATAGAATATGTCCAATATGTTCATTATATTGAAACTATACATTTATGTCATGCTTCTGTTGTCACTTTCTCTGGGTGGGGTATGTGGGGTGATTTTTGGAGCAATCATGTACTAATTAAATTTACATTTAGGAACTTGAATGACCTTAAAGTGTCTAATGGCTCTGCTTGAATAACAAGATGGAGACTCATTCGTGTACAGGACATGAATAGTGCTGTTTATTTTACACGAATATTGTGTGAAAACTAGTGTTCCCTCATTACATCTTGAGATTTCCATGTCCAAAAAGCTTTGAACAGTTCAGACAAAGAGGTGTAAAACATGTTAACTTTCCCCCTCTGAGGGGAGATGATTGTCTCCTCTTTGAGTTCATTTACACCTAAATTAAGAGATCTCCACTTGTTGATCACCCAGGATGCAAATGTATGAATGAACACTGTGTGCATATAGATACCCAGTATTTGAAATGCAAAACATGATCAGGTCTATGCAGACAGATTACTGATCTGTACAAAACAACAACAGTTCTGTACAGAAACCAGACCACTTCTAGATACTGAAGTGAAACCAATTTAAATATTGAACTTACAATGCAACTTAATTCTAAAAAGTACACGGGTGGAGTATCACTATGTTCTCATGGGCCTATGTTGGTATGCCCAGCAAACCTAAAATGGGATAATGCGGTCTCCACCCAGATAATATGTTTGAAGTAATTGCCAAGGTTCATGCCTTGGCAATTACTGACAAATTCAGTCGATTGAGCCAGCTGAGCCCCGGATCTGAGATTTCGTTAATTAAATTTACATTTAGGAACTTGAATGACCTTAAAGTGTCTAATGGCTCTGCTTGAATAACAAGATGGAGACTCATTCGTGTACAGGACATGAATAGTGCTGTTTATTTTACACGAATATTGTGTGAAAACTGGTGTTCCCTCATTACATCTTGAGATTTCCATGTCCAAAAAGCTTTGAAGTTCAGACAAAGAGGTGTAAAACATGTTCACTCTTTCCCCCTTCTTTGAGTTCATTTAGAAGACCACCAGACCACTTCTAGATACTGAAGTGAAATCAATTTAAATATTGAACAACTTAATTCTAAAAAGTACACGGTGGAGTATTACTATGTTCTCATGGGCCTATGTTGGTATGCCCAGCAAACCTTCCAGGTAAAATGGGATAATGGTGTCTCCACACAGCTGACAAATAATATGTTTGAAGTAATTGCCAAGGTTCATGCCTTGGCAATTACTGCAGGCAAATTCAGTCCATGAGCCAGCTGAGCCCATTATCTGAGATTTCGTTAAAGAAACAAACCAATCCTCAGTTTGTATGTCTTGGTCTATGAGAGTTAGGGATGGAACAAAACATGAAAGGGCGAACACCAGTGTTGGTGAGGTGCTGGCCTAAGGCAGTACATAAGTAAAAATGAGAAAAGGGCTGCGATGCTGTATATGTATTATTAGCACTGTGAAATACAGTGTGGAATACAGTTCACATTGATGTCTGGCCTTAAAATACATCAGATCATTCACACTGTATTTCAGGGGTGCCAGACACTGCAGTTTTGACTCACTACAGTGAAAACAACAAAGTGAAAAGGAACCGTTGTGTCAGCCATATACTAATACAAAATGTGACTTCACAAATCTTAATAGCAGTTGGATTCTAAAGTTTAAAAAATATGAACAAAATGCGCAGTATTAAAAGAGACATAAATGCTATAAATCCAACTTATAACAAAGCTGTCAAAGTTACAATGATACAGAATGCTAAAAGGAACACTCAGACGTGTTTATTCTCAGAATTAAATGTACATCAGAAAAACGTGATGAAAACCTAAAACAAATAGGCCTAGTCTATAGGCCTACTACACCCCCAACCATTAATTGAAACTCCAGTTTGACTCCTGATGTGTGACTTATCACGTGTCGTTTTAACTTAGACAAGCTAGTGAAATCTTTCCCACATTGGTCACAATGGAATGGTTGATGGCTTCTATGCATTCTCTGGTGAACATGCAGGTTATTCATGTAGATGAAACTGCATCCACATTCTTCACATTGGAAATCCCCTATGTGGTCTCGCTGATGAGCCTTGAGATCTCGTTTGGAAACAAAGCTCCGTCCACATTGTTCACAACCGTGGGGGCTCTCTCTCTGACCACACTTGTGGTAAATTAAACTGGTCAGTTTAGTAGTCAAGCCTTTTCCACATTTATTAGACTCATAGGATTCCTGTCTGCGTGTGTGAACGATCTGGTGAATTTTAAGGCCAGACTCCAAAGTGAACTGTCTTCCACACTGGTCGCAAGAGTGGCGTTTTGGTTTACGAAAGCTTCTTTGTTGGTTTGCTGCTCGTAGGACAGGTTTCTGACAAGAGTCTGATGGACTATCCAGTACTGGATTGAAAATAAAGAGACAAGGAAGACATTTAAAACCACATTGACACATTTAGGCCTGAGACCGATAGGCTAACTACTTCTTCTAAATAAGTAAATTATAACCATTTTTAAATTCAGGGCTAATTTATAACAATGGCAGCCTGATCCATGTAGGTCCATATGACATACTTTATATCAAATATCTAGGATATAATACAATTACGCAAGTTGACTAATAGCACATGGAATCTATTGAGACATGGTCAACATTTGGGACATAGTGTTAGACAATGATTGATTCTGTAGGTGACTGACTATGTAGCTGTAAGTAAATTATAGCCTTGTTATATTAGTTATATTATTATAACAAAAATATATTATAACAAAGCTACAGGTCAAATGTAAACCTTACACAACAGGCAGAATTAAGAATAAACTTATACAATTTGTTTCTTTTCAGAATTTTCAGTAAAACATGATGAACATATGGCACGAATAAAGAGAAAGACAGGAGAGAAAGTAACTTACAGTCTCTCAAGGAACAAGGGTAAAAGGGATGCTCCTGTTCAGCAGAATTGTCCCTGGTGGAGTCAAGAGAGTTCATCTTCAACTGAAGTCTGGAGTTCACAGTCAGTTCAAGTTGAAATGACTGATATCCTGGAGGAACTACACACAGTTTTTATACTAGAGACCCTGAGGTGGAGGCACTAACTGCTTGGAATGATTGGCCAACTAGAGGAACAATAGAACCATCTTCCCACCAATCACAACCTACCTAGACAATAGACATACTCCTACATGCCCCCACATTCAATATTCTCCTTTTAATGAAATAACCAGCAGTTGACCTTATTCTACTCAATGAGTTATTTCTCTGTCAAATACTGTAACCACTGTTGTATTTGTAACCACTGTTACAAATGCATAGTGGAATTGTGTTAAACTGGAAACATTGTAGGCCTAGTACTTTCAGATGTGATAAAAAGTTGATTAAAATAATGAAGATTAATGTGTATATATGTCTGTTGTTTGAACAATGCAGAAATGTGCCAATTGTCTTTCTGCCTTTTTAACTTAGACAAGCTAGTGAACTGTTGCCCAAATTCACAATGGAATGGTTGATGACTTCTATGCATTCTCTGGTGGACATGCAGGTTATTCATTTAAATTAAACTGCATTAAACCGATCGAGTTATTATTTTTATGTCTATTCATACATTATAATAGTTTCCCCCCTACTCATTCTGTTTAAGTTAATCATTATGGTATTACATTGGTGTTTCCTGGTTTGTGTAAAGCACATTGAACTGCCTTGTTGAAATGTGCTATGCAAATAATTATGATAATAATAACACAATCATGTTTTCAATAATATGCTTTGACTGTGAAAGTGTCTGTTCTTTTGGATTCATGCTCACTCCTGTGTTGACTTGACTCATGCTCACATGGATTAATACGATGTACTGACTCGTAATTACTTATTTATAAGTATCTATATTCATTATTGTTGGACTGTAGATATTGAATCATGTTGACACTGCACATTTATTCATGCTATTGATTATATGTATACCATAGAATATGTCCAATATGTTCATTATATTGAAACTATACATTTATGTCATGCTTCTGTTGTCACTTTCTCTGGGTGGGGTATGTGGGGTGATTTTTGGAGCAATCATGTACTAATTAAATTTACATTTAGGAACTTGAATGACCTTAAAGTGTCTAATGGCTCTGCTTGAATAACAAGATGGAGACTCATTCGTGTACAGGACATGAATAGTGCTGTTTATTTTACACGAATATTGTGTGAAAACTAGTGTTCCCTCATTACATCTTGAGATTTCCATGTCCAAAAAGCTTTGAACAGTTCAGACAAAGAGGTGTAAAACATGTTAACTTTCCCCCTCTGAGGGGAGATGATTGTCTCCTCTTTGAGTTCATTTACACCTAAATTAAGAGATCTCCACTTGTTGATCACCCAGGATGCAAATGTATGAATGAACACTGTGTGCATATAGATACCCAGTATTTGAAATGCAAAACATGATCAGGTCTATGCAGACAGATTACTGATCTGTACAAAACAACAACAGTTCTGTACAGAAACCAGACCACTTCTAGATACTGAAGTGAAACCAATTTAAATATTGAACTTACAATGCAACTTAATTCTAAAAAGTACACGGGTGGAGTATCACTATGTTCTCATGGGCCTATGTTGGTATGCCCAGCAAACCTAAAATGGGATAATGCGGTCTCCACCCAGATAATATGTTTGAAGTAATTGCCAAGGTTCATGCCTTGGCAATTACTGACAAATTCAGTCGATTGAGCCAGCTGAGCCCCGGATCTGAGATTTCGTTAATTAAATTTACATTTAGGAACTTGAATGACCTTAAAGTGTCTAATGGCTCTGCTTGAATAACAAGATGGAGACTCATTCGTGTACAGGACATGAATAGTGCTGTTTATTTTACACGAATATTGTGTGAAAACTGGTGTTCCCTCATTACATCTTGAGATTTCCATGTCCAAAAAGCTTTGAAGTTCAGACAAAGAGGTGTAAAACATGTTCACTCTTTCCCCCTTCTTTGAGTTCATTTAGAAGACCACCAGACCACTTCTAGATACTGAAGTGAAATCAATTTAAATATTGAACAACTTAATTCTAAAAAGTACACGGTGGAGTATTACTATGTTCTCATGGGCCTATGTTGGTATGCCCAGCAAACCTTCCAGGTAAAATGGGATAATGGTGTCTCCACACAGCTGACAAATAATATGTTTGAAGTAATTGCCAAGGTTCATGCCTTGGCAATTACTGCAGGCAAATTCAGTCCATGAGCCAGCTGAGCCCATTATCTGAGATTTCGTTAAAGAAACAAACCAATCCTCAGTTTGTATGTCTTGGTCTATGAGAGTTAGGGATGGAACAAAACATGAAAGGGCGAACACCAGTGTTGGTGAGGTGCTGGCCTAAGGCAGTACATAAGTAAAAATGAGAAAAGGGCTGCGATGCTGTATATGTATTATTAGCACTGTGAAATACAGTGTGGAATACAGTTCACATTGATGTCTGGCCTTAAAATACATCAGATCATTCACACTGTATTTCAGGGGTGCCAGACACTGCAGTTTTGACTCACTACAGTGAAAACAACAAAGTGAAAAGGAACCGTTGTGTCAGCCATATACTAATACAAAATGTGACTTCACAAATCTTAATAGCAGTTGGATTCTAAAGTTAAAAAAATATGAACAAAATGCGCAGTATTAAAAGAGACATAAATGCTATAAATCCAACTTATAACAAAGCTGTCAAAGTTACAATGATACAGAATGCTAAAAGGAACACTCAGACGTGTTTATTCTCAGAATTAAATGTACATCAGAAAAACGTGATGAAAACCTAAAACAAATAGGCCTAGTCTATAGGCCTACTACACCCCCAACCATTAATTGAAACTCCAGTTTGACTCCTGATGTGTGACTTATCACGTGTCGTTTTAACTTAGACAAGCTAGTGAAATCTTTCCCACATTGGTCACAATGGAATGGTTGATGGCTTCTATGCATTCTCTGGTGAACATGCAGGTTATTCATGTAGATGAAACTGCATCCACATTCTTCACATTGGAAATCCCCTATGTGGTCTCGCTGATGAGCCTTGAGATCTCGTTTGGAAACAAAGCTCCGTCCACATTGTTCACAACCGTGGGGGCTCTCTCTCTGACCACACTTGTGGTAAATTAAACTGGTCAGTTTAGTAGTCAAGCCTTTTCCACATTTATTAGACTCATAGGATTCCTGTCTGCGTGTGTGAACGATCTGGTGAATTTTAAGGCCAGACTCCAAAGTGAACTGTCTTCCACACTGGTCGCAAGAGTGGCGTTTTGGTTTACGAAAGCTTCTTTGTTGGTTTGCTGCTCGTAGGACAGGTTTCTGACAAGAGTCTGATGGACTATCCAGTACTGGATTGAAAATAAAGAGACAAGGAAGACATTTAAAACCACATTGACACATTTAGGCCTGAGACCGATAGGCTAACTACTTCTTCTAAATAAGTAAATTATAACCATTTTTAAATTCAGGGCTAATTTATAACAATGGCAGCCTGATCCATGTAGGTCCATATGACATACTTTATATCAAATATCTAGGATATAATACAATTACGCAAGTTGACTAATAGCACATGGAATCTATTGAGACATGGTCAACATTTGGGACATAGTGTTAGACAATGATTGATTCTGTAGGTGACTGACTATGTAGCTGTAAGTAAATTATAGCCTTGTTATATTAGTTATATTATTATAACAAAAATATATTATAACAAAGCTACAGGTCAAATGTAAACCTTACACAACAGGCAGAATTAAGAATAAACTTATACAATTTGTTTCTTTTCAGAATTTTCAGTAAAACATGATGAACATATGGCACGAATAAAGAGAAAGACAGGAGAGAAAGTAACTTACAGTCTCTCAAGGAACAAGGGTAAAAGGGATGCTCCTGTTCAGCAGAATTGTCCCTGGTGGAGTCAAGAGAGTTCATCTTCAACTGAAGTCTGGAGTTCACAGTCAGTTCAAGTTGAAATGACTGATATCCTGGAGGAACTACACACAGTTTTTATACTAGAGACCCTGAGGTGGAGGCACTAACTGCTTGGAATGATTGGCCAACTAGAGGAACAATAGAACCATCTTCCCACCAATCACAACCTACCTAGACAATAGACATACTCCTACATGCCCCCACATTCAATATTCTCCTTTTAATGAAATAACCAGCAGTTGACCTTATTCTACTCAATGAGTTATTTCTCTGTCAAATACTGTAACCACTGTTGTATTTGTAACCACTGTTACAAATGCATAGTGGAATTGTGTTAAACTGGAAACATTGTAGGCCTAGTACTTTCAGATGTGATAAAAAGTTGATTAAAATAATGAAGATTAATGTGTATATATGTCTGTTGTTTGAACAATGCAGAAATGTGCCAATTGTCTTTCTGCCTTTTTAACTTAGACAAGCTAGTGAACTGTTGCCCAAATTCACAATGGAATGGTTGATGACTTCTATGCATTCTCTGGTGAACATGCAGGTTATTCATTTAAATTAAACTGCATTAAACCGATCGAGTTATTATTTTTATGTCTATTCATACATTATAATAGTTTCCCCCCTACTCATTCTGTTTAAGTTAATCATTATGGTATTACATTGGTGTTTCCTGGTTTGTGTAAAGCACATTGAACTGCCTTGTTGAAATGTGCTATGCAAATAATTATGATAATAATAACACAATCATGTTTTCAATAATATGCTTTGACTGTGAAAGTGTCTGTTCTTTTGGATTCATGCTCACTCCTGTGTTGACTTGACTCATGCTCACATGGATTAATACGATGTACTGACTCGTAATTACTTATTTATAAGTATCTATATTCATTATTGTTGGACTGTAGATATTGAATCATGTTGACACTGCACATTTATTCATGCTATTGATTATATGTATACCATAGAATATGTCCAATATGTTCATTATATTGAAACTATACATTTATGTCATGCTTCTGTTGTCACTTTCTCTGGGTGGGGTATGTGGGGTGATTTTTGGAGCAATCATGTACTAATTAAATTTACATTTAGGAACTTGAATGACCTTAAAGTGTCTAATGGCTCTGCTTGAATAACAAGATGGAGACTCATTCGTGTACAGGACATGAATAGTGCTGTTTATTTTACACGAATATTGTGTGAAAACTAGTGTTCCCTCATTACATCTTGAGATTTCCATGTCCAAAAAGCTTTGAACAGTTCAGACAAAGAGGTGTAAAACATGTTAACTTTCCCCCTCTGAGGGGAGATGATTGTCTCCTCTTTGAGTTCATTTACACCTAAATTAAGAGATCTCCACTTGTTGATCACCCAGGATGCAAATGTATGAATGAACACTGTGTGCATATAGATACCCAGTATTTGAAATGCAAAACATGATCAGGTCTATGCAGACAGATTACTGATCTGTACAAAACAACAACAGTTCTGTACAGAAACCAGACCACTTCTAGATACTGAAGTGAAACCAATTTAAATATTGAACTTACAATGCAACTTAATTCTAAAAAGTACACGGGTGGAGTATCACTATGTTCTCATGGGCCTATGTTGGTATGCCCAGCAAACCTAAAATGGGATAATGCGGTCTCCACCCAGATAATATGTTTGAAGTAATTGCCAAGGTTCATGCCTTGGCAATTACTGCAGGCAAATTCAGTCCATGAGCCAGCTGAGCCCATTATCTGAGATTTCGTTAAAGAAACAAACCAATCCTCAGTTTGTATGTCTTGGTCTATGAGAGTTAGGGATGGAACAAAACATGAAAGGGTGCACACCAGTGTTGGTGAGGTGCTGGCCTAAGGCAGTACATAAGTAAAAATGAGAAAAGGGCTGCGATGCTGTATATGTATTATTAGGGATGGAACAAAAAAAATGGTTAGGTTTTTTTTGGCAAAGCGCTTTTATTACTCTTCTGTGGTTCATTTTTTAGCCAACACACATACGTAAATGCCAGCACTGTGAAATACAGTGTGGAATACAGTTCACATTGATGTCTGGCCTTAAAATACATCAGATCATTCACACTGTATTTCAGGGGTGCCAGACACTGCAGTTTTGACTCACTACAGTGAAAACAACAAAGTGAAAAGGAACCGTTGTGTCAGCCATATACTAATACAAAATGTGACTTCACAAATCTTAATAGCAGTTGGATTCTAAAGTTTAAAAAATATGAACAAAATGCGCAGTATTAAAAGAGACATAAATGCTATAAATCCAACTTATAACAAAGCTGTCAAAGTTACAATGATACAGAATGCTAAAAGGAACACTCAGACGTGTTTATTCTCAGAATTAAATGTACATCAGAAAAACGTGATGAAAACCTAAAACAAATAGGCCTAGTCTATAGGCCTACTACACCCCCAACCATTAATTGAAACTCCAGTTTGACTCCTGATGTGTGACTTATCACGTGTCGTTTTAACTTAGACAAGCTAGTGAAATCTTTCCCACATTGGTCACAATGGAATGGTTGATGGCTTCTATGCATTCTCTGGTGAACATGCAGGTTATTCATGTAGATGAAACTGCATCCACATTCTTCACATTGGAAATCCCCTATGTGGTCTCGCTGATGAGCCTTGAGATCTCGTTTGGAAACAAAGCTCCGTCCACATTGTTCACAACCGTGGGGGCTCTCTCTCTGACCACACTTGTGGTAAATTAAACTGGTCAGTTTAGTAGTCAAGCCTTTTCCACATTTATTAGACTCATAGGATTCCTGTCTGCGTGTGTGAACGATCTGGTGAATTTTAAGGCCAGACTCCAAAGTGAACTGTCTTCCACACTGGTCGCAAGAGTGGCGTTTTGGTTTACGAAAGCTTCTTTGTTGGTTTGCTGCTCGTAGGACAGGTTTCTGACAAGAGTCTGATGGACTATCCAGTACTGGATTGAAAATAAAGAGACAAGGAAGACATTTAAAACCACATTGACACATTTAGGCCTGAGACCGATAGGCTAACTACTTCTTCTAAATAAGTAAATTATAACCATTTTTAAATTCAGGGCTAATTTATAACACTGGCTACGTTTACATGAAGGGTGATCATTCCGAATAAATACTTCCGAATAAAATACATCCGATGTAATGTTTTTTGCCGCGAGTTTACATGGGAAATGGTCATTCCGAATGAGTGTTTATATGGAGAAGTGATAGAAGACATGATACATGTTAATTCACGTGAAACTACGCCATCTGTTGGACACATAAAATATAGGCAGTTCATTCATTGTGACTTTCAGACGAAAGACGACACTTTGAAATCCCATCATTTCATTCCGCAGTAGTTTTGAGGCTGCTGCTTGGATAGGGACGGACATACATATTATGTTTACCATCTTTTTTTCCCCACCTGCGGCTCCCCTTCTCCGCTGGGAAGGTGATCATCTCGTTTTTATGTGTAGCCTACTTTATTATCTACAGCACGGCCAGGGCACGCAACACACTGATTATTATTGTATCGGGTCGCTCGTTATTTTTGAGAGAGAGAGAGAGTGTGAGAGAGACTGTTGAACACACACACACACACACACACACACACACACACACACACACACACACACACGCACACAAAATGCACGAAATAACGCGCTCTATGTGCAAACTCCTCGGCGCGCCTTGGATATGAGGCTTATGAGCGCCTTGGAGTTGGAGCGCAATGGAAATGAGCATGCTCAGAAAGACCAGAATGAATTTACATCCGAAGCAGTGTATACATGAGTCCAATTTTCTTTCAATCGCATTGAACATCGGAGTAATCCGGCCAGTGACATCGGAATGGTTTTTAGATCGCATCGAGCGTTTTCATTCGGATGTAAGTTTTTGTAGGTGTTTACATAACAACGTTTAATAGGATTGAACTTCTATTCGGAATGAAAAGGGGATTTAACTGCTCATGTAAACGTAGCCAATGGCAGCCTGATCCATGTAGGTCCATATGACATACTTTATATCAAATATCTAGGATATAATACAATTACGCAAGTTGACTAATAGCACATGGAATCTATTGAGACATGGTCAACATTTGGGACATAGTGTTAGACAATGATTGATTCTGTAGGTGACTGACTATGTAGCTGTAAGTAAATTATAGCCTTGTTATATTAGTTATATTATTATAACAAAAATATATTATAACAAAGCTACAGGTCAAATGTAAACCTTACACAACAGGCAGAATTAAGAATAAACTTATACAATTTGTTTCTTTTCAGAATTTTCAGTAAAACATGATGAACATATGGCACGAATAAAGAGAAAGACAGGAGAGAAAGTAACTTACAGTCTCTCAAGGAACAAGGGTAAAAGGGATGCTCCTGTTCAGCAGAATTGTCCCTGGTGGAGTCAAGAGAGTTCATCTTCAACTGAAGTCTGGAGTTCACAGTCAGTTCAAGTTGAAATGACTGATATCCTGGAGGAACTACACACAGTTTTTATACTAGAGACCCTGAGGTGGAGGCACTAACTGCTTGGAATGATTGGCCAACTAGAGGAACAATAGAACCATCTTCCCACCAATCACAACCTACCTAGACAATAGACATACTCCTACATGCCCCCACATTCAATCTTCTCCTTTTAATGAAATAACCAGCAGTTGACCTTATTCTACTCAATGAGTTATTTCTCTGTCAAATACTGTAACCACTGTTGTATTTGTAACCACTGTTACAAATGCATAGTGGAATTGTGTTAAACTGGAAACATTGTAGGCCTAGTACTTTCAGATGTGATAAAAAGGTGATTAAAATAATGAAGATTAATGTGTATATATGTCTGTTGTTTGAACAATGCAGAAATGTGCCAATTGTCTTTCTGCCTTTTTAACTTAGACAAGCTAGTGAACTGTTGCCCAAATTCACAATGGAATGGTTGATGGCTTCTATGCATTCTCTGGTGAACATGCAGGTTATTCATTTAAATTAAACTGCATTAAACCGATCGAGTTATTATTTTTATGTCTATTCATACATTATAATAGTTTCCCCCCTACTCATTCTGTTTAAGTTAATCATTATGGTATTACATTGGTGTTTCCTGGTTTGTGTAAAGCACATTGAACTGCCTTGTTGAAATGTGCTATGCAAATAATTATGATAATAATAACACAATCATGTTTTCAATAATATGCTTTGACTGTGAAAGTGTCTGTTCTTTTGGATTCATGCTCACTCCTGTGTTGACTTGACTCATGCTCACATGGATTAATACGATGTACTGACTCGTAATTACTTATTTATAAGTATCTATATTCATTATTGTTGGACTGTAGATATTGAATCATGTTGACACTGCACATTTATTCATGCTATTGATTATATGTATACCATAGAATATGTCCAATATGTTCATTATATTGAAACTATACATTTATGTCATGCTTCTGTTGTCACTTTCTCTGGGTGGGGTATGTGGGGTGATTTTTGGAGCAATCATGTACTAATTAAATTTACATTTAGGAACTTGAATGACCTTAAAGTGTCTAATGGCTCTGCTTGAATAACAAGATGGAGACTCATTCGTGTACAGGACATGAATAGTGCTGTTTATTTTACACGAATATTGTGTGAAAACTGGTGTTCCCTCATTACATCTTGAGATTTCCATGTCCAAAAAGCTTTGAAGTTCAGACAAAGAGGTGTAAAACATGTTCACTCTTTCCCCCTTCTTTGAGTTCATTTACACCTAAATTAAGAGATCTCCACTTGTTGATCACCCAGGATGCAAATGTATGAATGAACACTGTGTGCATATAGATACCCAGTATTTTAAATGCAAAACATGAGCAGGTCTATGCAGACAGATTACTGATCTGTACAAAACAACAACAGTCCTGTACAGAAACCAGACCACTTCTAGATACTGAAGTGAAATCAATTTAAATATTGAACAACTTAATTCTAAAAAGTACACGGTGGAGTATTACTATGTTCTCATGGGCCTATGTTGGTATGCCCAGCAAACCTTCCAGGTAAAATGGGATAATGGTGTCTCCACACAGCTGACAAATAATATGTTTGAAGTAATTGCCAAGGTTCATGCCTTGGCAATTACTGCAGGCAAATTCAGTCCATGAGCCAGCTGAGCCCATTATCTGAGATTTCGTTAAAGAAACAAACCAATCCTCAGTTTGTATGTCTTGGTCTATGAGAGTTAGGGATGGAACAAAACATGAAAGGGTGCACACCAGTGTTGGTGAGGTGCTGGCCTAAGGCAGTACATAAGTAAAAATGAGAAAAAGGCTGCGATGCTGTATATGTATTATTAGGGATGGAACAAAAAAAAAGGTTAGGTTTTTTTTGGCAAAGCGCTTTTATTACTCTTCTGTGGTTCATTTTTTAGCCAACACACATACGTAAATGCCAGCACTGTGAAATACAGTGTGGAATACAGTTCACATTGATGTCTGGCCTTAAAATACATCAGATCATTCACACTGTATTTCAGGGGTGCCAGACACTGCAGTTTTGACTCACTACAGTGAAAACAACAAAGTGAAAAGGAACCGTTGTGTCAGCCATATACTAATACAAAATGTGACTTCACAAATCTTAATAGCAGTTGGATTCTAAAGTTAAAAAAATATGAACAAAATGCGCAGTATTAAAAGAGACATAAATGCTATAAATCCAACTTATAACAAAGCTGTCAAAGTTACAATGATACAGAATGCTAAAAGGAACACTCAGACGTGTTTATTCTCAGAATTAAATGTACATCAGAAAAACGTGATGAAAACCTAAAACAAATAGGCCTAGTCTATAGGCCTACTACACCCCCAACCATTAATTGAAACTCCAGTTTGACTCCTGATGTGTGACTTATCACGTGTCGTTTTAACTTAGACAAGCTAGTGAAATCTTTCCCACATTGGTCACAATGGAATGGTTGATGGCTTCTATGCATTCTCTGGTGAACATGCAGGTTATTCATGTAGATGAAACTGCATCCACATTCTTCACATTGGAAATCCCCTATGTGGTCTCGCTGATGAGCCTTGAGATCTCGTTTGGAAACAAAGCTCCGTCCACATTGTTCACAACCGTGGGGGCTCTCTCTCTGACCACACTTGTGGTAAATTAAACTGGTCAGTTTAGTAGTCAAGCCTTTTCCACATTTATTAGACTCATAGGATTCCTGTCTGCGTGTGTGAACGATCTGGTGAATTTTAAGGCCAGACTCCAAAGTGAACTGTCTTCCACACTGGTCGCAAGAGTGGCGTTTTGGTTTACGAAAGCTTCTTTGTTGGTTTGCTGCTCGTAGGACAGGTTTCTGACAAGAGTCTGATGGACTATCCAGTACTGGATTGAAAATAAAGAGACAAGGAAGACATTTAAAACCACATTGACACATTTAGGCCTGAGACCGATAGGCTAACTACTTCTTCTAAATAAGTAAATTATAACCATTTTTAAATTCAGGGCTAATTTATAACAATGGCAGCCTGATCCATGTAGGTCCATATGACATACTTTATATCAAATATCTAGGATATAATACAATTACGCAAGTTGACTAATAGCACATGGAATCTATTGAGACATGGTCAACATTTGGGACATAGTGTTAGACAATGATTGATTCTGTAGGTGACTGACTATGTAGCTGTAAGTAAATTATAGCCTTGTTATATTAGTTATATTATTATAACAAAAATATATTATAACAAAGCTACAGGTCAAATGTAAACCTTACACAACAGGCAGAATTAAGAATAAACTTATACAATTTGTTTCTTTTCAGAATTTTCAGTAAAACATGATGAACATATGGCACGAATAAAGAGAAAGACAGGAGAGAAAGTAACTTACAGTCTCTCAAGGAACAAGGGTAAAAGGGATGCTCCTGTTCAGCAGAATTGTCCCTGGTGGAGTCAAGAGAGTTCATCTTCAACTGAAGTCTGGAGTTCACAGTCAGTTCAAGTTGAAATGACTGATATCCTGGAGGAACTACACACAGTTTTTATACTAGAGACCCTGAGGTGGAGGCACTAACTGCTTGGAATGATTGGCCAACTAGAGGAACAATAGAACCATCTTCCCACCAATCACAACCTACCTAGACAATAGACATACTCCTACATGCCCCCACATTCAATATTCTCCTTTTAATGAAATAACCAGCAGTTGACCTTATTCTACTCAATGATTTATTTCTCTGTCAAATACTGTAACCACTGTTGTATTTGTAACCACTGTTACAAATGCATAGTGGAATTGTGTTAAACTGGAAACATTGTAGGCCTAGTACTTTCAGATGTGATAAAAAGGTGATTAAAATAATGAAGATTAATGTGTATATATGTCTGTTGTTTGAACAATGCAGAAATGTGCCAATTGTCTTTCTGCCTTTTTAACTTAGACAAGCTAGTGAACTGTTGCCCAAATTCACAATGGAATGGTTGATGGCTTCTATGCATTCTCTGGTGAACATGCAGGTTATTCATTCATTTAAATTAAACTGCATTAAACCGATCGAGTTATTATTTTTATGTCTATTCATACATTATAATAGTTTCCCCCCTACTCATTCTGTTTAAGTTAATCATTATGGTATTACATTGGTGTTTCCTGGTTTGTGTAAAGCACATTGAACTGCCTTGTTGAAATGTGCTATGCAAATAATTATGATAATAATAACACAATCATGTTTTCAATAATATGCTTTGACTGTGAAAGTGTCTGTTCTTTTGGATTCATGCTCACTCCTGTGTTGACTTGACTCATGCTCACATGGATTAATATGATGTACTGACTCGTAATTACTTATTTATAAGTATCTATATTCATTATTGTTGGACTGTAGATATTGAATCATGTTGACACTGCACATTTATTCATGCTATTGATTATATGTATACCATAGAATATGTCCAATATGTTCATTATATTGAAACTATACATTTATGTCATGCTTCTGTTGTCACTTTCTCTGGGTGGGGTATGTGGGGTGATTTTTGGAGCAATCATGTACTAATTAAATTTACATTTAGGAACTTGAATGACCTTAAAGTGTCTAATGGCTCTGCTTGAATAACAAGATGGAGACTCATTCGTGTACAGGACATGAATAGTGCTGTTTATTTTACACAAATATTGTGTGAAAACTGGTGTTCCCTCATTACATCTTGAGATTTCCATGTCCAAAAAGCTTTGAACAGTTCAGACAAAGAGGTGTAAAACATGTTCACTCTTTCCCCCTTCTTTGAGTTCATTTACACCTAAATTAAGAGATCTCCACTTGTTGATCACCCAGGATGCAAATGTATGAATGAACACTGTGTGCATATAGATACCCAGTATTTTAAATGCAAAACATGAGCAGGTCTATGCAGACAGATTACTGATCTGTACAAAACAACAACAGTCCTGTACAGAAACCAGACCACTTCTAGATACTGAAGTGAAATCAATTTAAATATTGAACAACTTAATTCTAAAAAGTACACGGTGGAGTATTACTATGTTCTCATGGGCCTATGTTGGTATGCCCAGCAAACCTTCCAGGTAAAATGGGATAATGGTGTCTCCACACAGCTGACAAATAATATGTTTGAAGTAATTGCCAAGGTTCATGCCTTGGCAATTACTGCAGGCAAATTCAGTCCATGAGCCAGCTGAGCCCATTATCTGAGATTTCGTTAAAGAAACAAACCAATCCTCAGTTTGTATGTCTTGGTCTATGAGAGTTAGGGATGGAACAAAACATGAAAGGGTGCACACCAGTGTTGGTGAGGTGCTGGCCTAAGGCAGTACATAAGTAAAAATGAGAAAAAGGCTGCGATGCTGTATATGTATTATTAGGGATGGAACAAAAAAAAAGGTTAGGTTTTTTTTGGCAAAGCGCTTTTATTACTCTTCTGTGGTTCATTTTTTAGCCAACACACATACGTAAATGCCAGCACTGTGAAATACAGTGTGGAATACAGTTCACATTGATGTCTGGCCTTAAAATACATCAGATCATTCACACTGTATTTCAGGGGTGCCAGACACTGCAGTTTTGACTCACTACAGTGAAAACAACAAAGTGAAAAGGAACCGTTGTGTCAGCCATATACTAATACAAAATGTGACTTCACAAATCTTAATAGCAGTTGGATTCTAAAGTTAAAAAATATGAACAAAATGCGCAGTATTAAAAGAGACATAAATGCTATAAATCCAACTTATAACAAAGCTGTCAAAGTTACAATGATACAGAATGCTAAAAGGAACACTCAGACGTGTTTATTCTCAGAATTAAATGTACATCAGAAAAACGTGATGAAAACCTAAAACAAATAGGCCTAGTCTATAGGCCTACTACACCCCCAACCATTAATTGAAACTCCAGTTTGACTCCTGATGTGTGACTTATCACGTGTCGTTTTAACTTAGACAAGCTAGTGAAATCTTTCCCACATTGGTCACAATGGAATGGTTGATGGCTTCTATGCATTCTCTGGTGAACATGCAGGTTATTCATGTAGATGAAACTGCATCCACATTCTTCACATTGGAAATCCCCTATGTGGTCTCGCTGATGAGCCTTGAGATCTCGTTTGGAAACAAAGCTCCGTCCACATTGTTCACAACCGTGGGGGCTCTCTCTCTGACCACACTTGTGGTAAATTAAACTGGTCAGTTTAGTAGTCAAGCCTTTTCCACATTTATTAGACTCATAGGATTCCTGTCTGCGTGTGTGAACGATCTGGTGAATTTTAAGGCCAGACTCCAAAGTGAACTGTCTTCCACACTGGTCGCAAGAGTGGCGTTTTGGTTTACGAAAGCTTCTTTGTTGGTTTGCTGCTCGTAGGACAGGTTTCTGACAAGAGTCTGATGGACTATCCAGTACTGGATTGAAAATAAAGAGACAAGGAAGACATTTAAAACCACATTGACACATTTAGGCCTGAGACCGATAGGCTAACTACTTCTTCTAAATAAGTAAATTATAACCATTTTTAAATTCAGGGCTAATTTATAACAATGGCAGCCTGATCCATGTAGGTCCATATGACATACTTTATATCAAATATCTAGGATATAATACAATTACGCAAGTTGACTAATAGCACATGGAATCTATTGAGACATGGTCAACATTTGGGACATAGTGTTAGACAATGATTGATTCTGTAGGTGACTGACTATGTAGCTGTAAGTAAATTATAGCCTTGTTATATTAGTTATATTATTATAACAAAAATATATTATAACAAAGCTACAGGTCAAATGTAAACCTTACACAACAGGCAGAATTAAGAATAAACTTATACAATTTGTTTCTTTTCAGAATTTTCAGTAAAACATGATGAACATATGGCACGAATAAAGAGAAAGACAGGAGAGAAAGTAACTTACAGTCTCTCAAGGAACAAGGGTAAAAGGGATGCTCCTGTTCAGCAGAATTGTCCCTGGTGGAGTCAAGAGAGTTCATCTTCAACTGAAGTCTGGAGTTCACAGTCAGTTCAAGTTGAAATGACTGATATCCTGGAGGAACTACACACAGTTTTTATACTAGAGACCCTGAGGTGGAGGCACTAACTGCTTGGAATGATTGGCCAACTAGAGGAACAATAGAACCATCTTCCCACCAATCACAACCTACCTAGACAATAGACATACTCCTACATGCCCCCACATTCAATATTCTCCTTTTAATGAAATAACCAGCAGTTGACCTTATTCTACTCAATGATTTATTTCTCTGTCAAATACTGTAACCACTGTTGTATTTGTAACCACTGTTACAAATGCATAGTGGAATTGTGTTAAACTGGAAACATTGTAGGCCTAGTACTTTCAGATGTGATAAAAAGGTGATTAAAATAATGAAGATTAATGTGTATATATGTCTGTTGTTTGAACAATGCAGAAATGTGCCAATTGTCTTTCTGCCTTTTTAACTTAGACAAGCTAGTGAACTGTTGCCCAAATTCACAATGGAATGGTTGATGGCTTCTATGCATTCTCTGGTGAACATGCAGGTTATTCATTTAAATTAAACTGCATTAAACCGATCGAGTTATTATTTTTATGTCTATTCATACATTATAATAGTTTCCCCCCTACTCATTCTGTTTAAGTTAATCATTATGGTATTACATTGGTGTTTCCTGGTTTGTGTAAAGCACATTGAACTGCCTTGTTGAAATGTGCTATGCAAATAATTATGATAATAATAACACAATCATGTTTTCAATAATATGCTTTGACTGTGAAAGTGTCTGTTCTTTTGGATTCATGCTCACTCCTGTGTTGACTTGACTCATGCTCACATGGATTAATATGATGTACTGACTCGTAATTACTTATTTATAAGTATCTATATTCATTATTGTTGGACTGTAGATATTGAATCATGTTGACACTGCACATTTATTCATGCTATTGATTATATGTATACCATAGAATATGTCCAATATGTTCATTATATTGAAACTATACATTTATGTCATGCTTCTGTTGTCACTTTCTCTGGGTGGGGTATGTGGGGTGATTTTTGGAGCAATCATGTACTAATTAAATTTACATTTAGGAACTTGAATGACCTTAAAGTGTCTAATGGCTCTGCTTGAATAACAAGATGGAGACTCATTCGTGTACAGGACATGAATAGTGCTGTTTATTTTACACAAATATTGTGTGAAAACTGGTGTTCCCTCATTACATCTTGAGATTTCCATGTCCAAAAAGCTTTGAACAGTTCAGACAAAGAGGTGTAAAACATGTTCACTCTTTCCCCCTTCTTTGAGTTCATTTACACCTAAATTAAGAGATCTCCACTTGTTGATCACCCAGGATGCAAATGTATGAATGAACACTGTGTGCATATAGATACCCAGTATTTTAAATGCAAAACATGAGCAGGTCTATGCAGACAGATTACTGATCTGTACAAAACAACAACAGTCCTGTACAGAAACCAGACCACTTCTAGATACTGAAGTGAAATCAATTTAAATATTGAACAACTTAATTCTAAAAAGTACACGGTGGAGTATTACTATGTTCTCATGGGCCTATGTTGGTATGCCCAGCAAACCTTCCAGGTAAAATGGGATAATGGTGTCTCCACACAGCTGACAAATAATATGTTTGAAGTAATTGCCAAGGTTCATGCCTTGGCAATTACTGCAGGCAAATTCAGTCCATGAGCCAGCTGAGCCCATTATCTGAGATTTCGTTAAAGAAACAAACCAATCCTCAGTTTGTATGTCTTGGTCTATGAGAGTTAGGGATGGAACAAAACATGAAAGGGTGCACACCAGTGTTGGTGAGGTGCTGGCCTAAGGCAGTACATAAGTAAAAATGAGAAAAAGGCTGCGATGCTGTATATGTATTATTAGGGATGGAACAAAAAAAAAGGTTAGGTTTTTTTTGGCAAAGCGCTTTTATTACTCTTCTGTGGTTCATTTTTTAGCCAACACACATACGTAAATGCCAGCACTGTGAAATACAGTGTGGAATACAGTTCACATTGATGTCTGGCCTTAAAATACATCAGATCATTCACACTGTATTTCAGGGGTGCCAGACACTGCAGTTTTGACTCACTACAGTGAAAACAACAAAGTGAAAAGGAACCGTTGTGTCAGCCATATACTAATACAAAATGTGACTTCACAAATCTTAATAGCAGTTGGATTCTAAAGTTAAAAAATATGAACAAAATGCGCAGTATTAAAAGAGACATAAATGCTATAAATCCAACTTATAACAAAGCTGTCAAAGTTACAATGATACAGAATGCTAAAAGGAACACTCAGACGTGTTTATTCTCAGAATTAAATGTACATCAGAAAAACGTGATGAAAACCTAAAACAAATAGGCCTAGTCTATAGGCCTACTACACCCCCAACCATTAATTGAAACTCCAGTTTGACTCCTGATGTGTGACTTATCACGTGTCGTTTTAACTTAGACAAGCTAGTGAAATCTTTCCCACATTGGTCACAATGGAATGGTTGATGGCTTCTATGCATTCTCTGGTGAACATGCAGGTTATTCATGTAGATGAAACTGCATCCACATTCTTCACATTGGAAATCCCCTATGTGGTCTCGCTGATGAGCCTTGAGATCTCGTTTGGAAACAAAGCTCCGTCCACATTGTTCACAACCGTGGGGGCTCTCTCTCTGACCACACTTGTGGTAAATTAAACTGGTCAGTTTAGTAGTCAAGCCTTTTCCACATTTATTAGACTCATAGGATTCCTGTCTGCGTGTGTGAACGATCTGGTGAATTTTAAGGCCAGACTCCAAAGTGAACTGTCTTCCACACTGGTCGCAAGAGTGGCGTTTTGGTTTACGAAAGCTTCTTTGTTGGTTTGCTGCTCGTAGGACAGGTTTCTGACAAGAGTCTGATGGACTATCCAGTACTGGATTGAAAATAAAGAGACAAGGAAGACAATTAAAACCACATTGACACATTTAGGCCTGAGACCGATAGGCTAACTACTTCTTCTAAATAAGTAAATTATAACCATTTTTAAATTCAGGGCTAATTTATAACAATGGCAGCCTGATCCATGTAGGTCCATATGACATACTTTATATCAAATATCTAGGATATAATACAATTACGCAAGTTGACTAATAGCACATGGAATCTATTGAGACATGGTCAACATTTGGGACATAGTGTTAGACAATGATTGATTCTGTAGGTGACTGACTATGTAGCTGTAAGTAAATTATAGCCTTGTTATATTAGTTATATTATTATAACAAAAATATATTATAACAAAGCTACAGGTCAAATGTAAACCTTACACAACAGGCAGAATTAAGAATAAACTTATACAATTTGTTTCTTTTCAGAATTTTCAGTAAAACATGATGAACATATGGCACGAATAAAGAGAAAGACAGGAGAGAAAGTAACTTACAATCTCTCAAGGAACAAGGGTAAAAGGGATGCTCCTGTTCAGCAGAATTGTCCCTGGTGGAGTCAAGAGAGTTCATCTTCAACTGAAGTCTGGAGTTCACAGTCAGTTCAAGTTGAAATGACTGATATCCTGGAGGAACTACACACAGTTTTTATACTAGAGACCCTGAGGTGGAGGCACTAACTGCTTGGAATGATTGGCCAACTAGAGGAACAATAGAACCATCTTCCCACCAATCACAACCTACCTAGACAATAGACATACTCCTACATGCCCCCACATTCAATATTCTCCTTTTAATGAAATAACCAGCAGTTGACCTTATTCTACTCAATGAGTTATTTCTCTGTCAAATACTGTAACCACTGTTGTATTTGTAACCACTGTTACAAATGCATAGTGGAATTGTGTTAAACTGGAAACATTGTAGGCCTAGTACTTTCAGATGTGATAAAAAGGTGATTAAAATAATGAAGATTAATGTGTATATATGTCTGTTGTTTGAACAATGCAGAAATGTGCCAATTGTCTTTCTGCCTTTTTAACTTAGACAAGCTAGTGAACTGTTGCCCAAATTCACAATGGAATGGTTGATGGCTTCTATGCATTCTCTGGTGAACATGCAGGTTATTCATTTAAATTAAACTGCATTAAACCGATCGAGTTATTATTTTTATGTCTATTCATACATTATAATAGTTTCCCCCCTACTCATTCTGTTTAAGTTAATCATTATGGTATTACATTGGTGTTTCCTGGTTTGTGTAAAGCACATTGAACTGCCTTGTTGAAATGTGCTATGCAAATAATTATGATAATAATAACACAATCATGTTTTCAATAATATGCTTTGACTGTGAAAGTGTCTGTTCTTTTGGATTCATGCTCACTCCTGTGTTGACTTGACTCATGCTCACATGGATTAATATGATGTACTGACTCGTAATTACTTATTTATAAGTATCTATATTCATTATTGTTGGACTGTAGATATTGAATCATGTTGACACTGCACATTTATTCATGCTATTGATTATATGTATACCATAGAATATGTCCAATATGTTCATTATATTGAAACTATACATTTATGTCATGCTTCTGTTGTCACTTTCTCTGGGTGGGGTATGTGGGGTGATTTTTGGAGCAATCATGTACTAATTAAATTTACATTTAGGAACTTGAATGACCTTAAAGTGTCTAATGGCTCTGCTTGAATAACAAGATGGAGACTCATTCGTGTACAGGACATGAATAGTGCTGTTTATTTTACACGAATATTGTGTGAAAACTGGTGTTCCCTCATTACATCTTGAGATTTCCATGTCCAAAAAGCTTTGAACAGTTCAGACAAAGAGGTGTAAAACATGTTAACTTTCCCCCTCTGAGGGGAGATGATTGTCTCCTCTTTGAGTTCATTTACACCTAAATTAAGAGATCTCCACTTGTTGATCACCCAGGATGCAAATGTATGAATGAACACTGTGTGCATATAGATACCCAGTATTTGAAATGCAAAACATGATCAGGTCTATGCAGACAGATTACTGATCTGTACAAAACAACAACAGTTCTGTACAGAAACCAGACCACTTCTAGATACTGAAGTGAAACCAATTTAAATATTGAACTTACAATGCAACTTAATTCTAAAAAGTACACGGGTGGAGTATCACTATGTTCTCATGGGCCTATGTTGGTATGCCCAGCAAACCTTCCAGGTAAAATGGGATAATGCGGTCTCCACCCAGATAATATGTTTGAAGTAATTGCCAAGGTTCATGCCTTGGCAATTACTGACAAATTCAGTCGATTGAGCCAGCTGAGCCCCGGATCTGAGATTTCGTTAAAGAAACAACCCAATCCTCAGTTTGTATGTCTTGGTCTATGAGAGTTAGGGATGGAACAAAACAGGAAAGGGCGAACACCAGTGTTGGTGAGGTGCTGGCCTAAGGCAGTACATAAGTAAAAATGAGAAAAGGGCTGCGATGCTGTATATGTATTATTAGGGATGGAACAAAAAAAATGGTTAGGTATTTTTTTGGCAAAGCGCTTTTATTACTCTTCAGTGGTTCATTTTTTAAGCAACACACATACATAAATGCCAGCACTGTGAAATACAGTGTGGAATACAGTTCACATTGATGTCTGGCCTTAAAATACATCAGATCATTCACACTGTATTTCAGGGGTGCCAGACACTGCAGTTTTGACTCACTACAGTGAAAACAACAAAGTGAAAAGGAACCGTTGTGTCAGCCATATACTAATACAAAATGTGACTTCACAAATCTTAATAGCAGTTGGATTCTAAAGTTTAAAAAATATGAACAAAATGCGCAGTATTAAAAGAGACATAAATGCTATAAATCCAACTTATAACAAAGCTGTCAAAGTTACAATGATACAGAATGCTAAAAGGAACACTCAGACGTGTTTATTCTCAGAATTAAATGTACATCAGAAAAACGTGATGAAAACCTAAAACAAATAGGCCTAGTCTATAGGCCTACTACACCCCCAACCATTAATTGAAACTCCAGTTTGACTCCTGATGTGTGACTTATCACGTGTCGTTTTAACTTAGACAAGCTAGTGAAATCTTTCCCACATTGGTCACAATGGAATGGTTGATGGCTTCTATGCATTCTCTGGTGAACATGCAGGTTATTCATGTAGATGAAACTGCATCCACATTCTTCACATTGGAAATCCCCTATGTGGTCTCGCTGATGAGCCTTGAGATCTCGTTTGGAAACAAAGCTCCGTCCACATTGTTCACAACCGTGGGGGCTCTCTCTCTGACCACACTTGTGGTAAATTAAACTGGTCAGTTTAGTAGTCAAGCCTTTTCCACATTTATTAGACTCATAGGATTCCTGTCTGCGTGTGTGAACGATCTGGTGAATTTTAAGGCCAGACTCCAAAGTGAACTGTCTTCCACACTGGTCGCAAGAGTGGCGTTTTGGTTTACGAAAGCTTCTTTGTTGGTTTGCTGCTCGTAGGACAGGTTTCTGACAAGAGTCTGATGGACTATCCAGTACTGGATTGAAAATAAAGAGACAAGGAAGACATTTAAAACCACATTGACACATTTAGGCCTGAGACCGATAGGCTAACTACTTCTTCTAAATAAGTAAATTATAACCATTTTTAAATTCAGGGCTAATTTATAACAATGGCAGCCTGATCCATGTAGGTCCATATGACATACTTTATATCAAATATCTAGGATATAATACAATTACGCAAGTTGACTAATAGCACATGGAATCTATTGAGACATGGTCAACATTTGGGACATAGTGTTAGACAATGATTGATTCTGTAGGTGACTGACTATGTAGCTGTAAGTAAATTATAGCCTTGTTATATTAGTTATATTATTATAACAAAAATATATTATAACAAAGCTACAGGTCAAATGTAAACCTTACACAACAGGCAGAATTAAGAATAAACTTATACAATTTGTTTCTTTTCAGAATTTTCAGTAAAACATGATGAACATATGGCACGAATAAAGAGAAAGACAGGAGAGAAAGTAACTTACAGTCTCTCAAGGAACAAGGGTAAAAGGGATGCTCCTGTTCAGCAGAATTGTCCCTGGTGGAGTCAAGAGAGTTCATCTTCAACTGAAGTCTGGAGTTCACAGTCAGTTCAAGTTGAAATGACTGATATCCTGGAGGAACTACACACAGTTTTTATACTAGAGACCCTGAGGTGGAGGCACTAACTGCTTGGAATGATTGGCCAACTAGAGGAACAATAGAACCATCTTCCCACCAATCACAACCTACCTAGACAATAGACATACTCCTACATGCCCCCACATTCAATCTTCTCCTTTTAATGAAATAACCAGCAGTTGACCTTATTCTACTCAATGAGTTATTTCTCATATAGATACCCAGTATTTGAAATGCAAAACATGATCAGGTCTATGCAGACAGATTACTGATCTGTACAAAACAACAACAGTTCTGTACAGAAACCAGACCACTTCTAGATACTGAAGTGAAACCAATTTAAATATTGAACTTACAATGCAACTTAATTCTAAAAAGTACACGGGTGGAGTATCACTATGTTCTCATGGGCCTATGTTGGTATGCCCAGCAAACCTTCCAGGTAAAATGGGATAATGCGGTCTCCACCCAGATAATATGTTTGAAGTAATTGCCAAGGTTCATGCCTTGGCAATTACTGACAAATTCAGTCGATTGAGCCAGCTGAGCCCCGGATCTGAGATTTCGTTAAAGAAACAACCCAATCCTCAGTTTGTATGTCTTGGTCTATGAGAGTTAGGGATGGAACAAAACAGGAAAGGGCGAACACCAGTGTTGGTGAGGTGCTGGCCTAAGGCAGTACATAAGTAAAAATGAGAAAAGGGCTGCGATGCTGTATATGTATTATTAGGGATGGAACAAAAAAAATGGTTAGGTATTTTTTTGGCAAAGCGCTTTTATTACTCTTCAGTGGTTCATTTTTTAAGCAACACACATACATAAATGCCAGCACTGTGAAATACAGTGTGGAATACAGTTCACATTGATGTCTGGCCTTAAAATACATCAGATCATTCACACTGTATTTCAGGGGTGCCAGACACTGCAGTTTTGACTCACTACAGTGAAAACAACAAAGTGAAAAGGAACCGTTGTGTCAGCCATATACTAATACAAAATGTGACTTCACAAATCTTAATAGCAGTTGGATTCTAAAGTTTAAAAAATATGAACAAAATGCGCAGTATTAAAAGAGACATAAATGCTATAAATCCAACTTATAACAAAGCTGTCAAAGTTACAATGATACAGAATGCTAAAAGGAACACTCAGACGTGTTTATTCTCAGAATTAAATGTACATCAGAAAAACGTGATGAAAACCTAAAACAAATAGGCCTAGTCTATAGGCCTACTACACCCCCAACCATTAATTGAAACTCCAGTTTGACTCCTGATGTGTGACTTATCACGTGTCGTTTTAACTTAGACAAGCTAGTGAAATCTTTCCCACATTGGTCACAATGGAATGGTTGATGGCTTCTATGCATTCTCTGGTGAACATGCAGGTTATTCATGTAGATGAAACTGCATCCACATTCTTCACATTGGAAATCCCCTATGTGGTCTCGCTGATGAGCCTTGAGATCTCGTTTGGAAACAAAGCTCCGTCCACATTGTTCACAACCGTGGGGGCTCTCTCTCTGACCACACTTGTGGTAAATTAAACTGGTCAGTTTAGTAGTCAAGCCTTTTCCACATTTATTAGACTCATAGGATTCCTGTCTGCGTGTGTGAACGATCTGGTGAATTTTAAGGCCAGACTCCAAAGTGAACTGTCTTCCACACTGGTCGCAAGAGTGGCGTTTTGGTTTACGAAAGCTTCTTTGTTGGTTTGCTGCTCGTAGGACAGGTTTCTGACAAGAGTCTGATGGACTATCCAGTACTGGATTGAAAATAAAGAGACAAGGAAGACATTTAAAACCACATTGACACATTTAGGCCTGAGACCGATAGGCTAACTACTTCTTCTAAATAAGTAAATTATAACCATTTTTAAATTCAGGGCTAATTTATAACAATGGCAGCCTGATCCATGTAGGTCCATATGACATACTTTATATCAAATATCTAGGATATAATACAATTACGCAAGTTGACTAATAGCACATGGAATCTATTGAGACATGGTCAACATTTGGGACATAGTGTTAGACAATGATTGATTCTGTAGGTGACTGACTATGTAGCTGTAAGTAAATTATAGCCTTGTTATATTAGTTATATTATTATAACAAAAATATATTATAACAAAGCTACAGGTCAAATGTAAACCTTACACAACAGGCAGAATTAAGAATAAACTTATACAATTTGTTTCTTTTCAGAATTTTCAGTAAAACATGATGAACATATGGCACGAATAAAGAGAAAGACAGGAGAGAAAGTAACTTACAGTCTCTCAAGGAACAAGGGTAAAAGGGATGCTCCTGTTCAGCAGAATTGTCCCTGGTGGAGTCAAGAGAGTTCATCTTCAACTGAAGTCTGGAGTTCACAGTCAGTTCAAGTTGAAATGACTGATATCCTGGAGGAACTACACACAGTTTTTATACTAGAGACCCTGAGGTGGAGGCACTAACTGCTTGGAATGATTGGCCAACTAGAGGAACAATAGAACCATCTTCCCACCAATCACAACCTACCTAGACAATAGACATACTCCTACATGCCCCCACATTCAATCTTCTCCTTTTAATGAAATAACCAGCAGTTGACCTTATTCTACTCAATGAGTTATTTCTCTGTCAAATACTGTAACCACTGTTGTATTTGTAACCACTGTTACAAATGCATAGTGGAATTGTGTTAAACTGGAAACATTGTAGGCCTAGTACTTTCAGATGTGATAAAAAGGTGATTAAAATAATGAAGATTAATGTGTATATATGTCTGTTGTTTGAACAATGCAGAAATGTGCCAATTGTCTTTCTGCCTTTTTAACTTAGACAAGCTAGTGAACTGTTGCCCAAATTCACAATGGAATGGTTGATGGCTTCTATGCATTCTCTGGTGAACATGCAGGTTATTCATTTAAATTAAACTGCATTAAACCAATCGAGTTATTATTTTTATGTCTATTCATACATTATAATAGTTTCCCCCCTACTCATTCTGTTTAAGTTAATCATTATGGTATTACATTGGTGTTTCCTGGTTTGTGTAAAGCACATTGAACTGCCTTGTTGAAATGTGCTATGCAAATAATTATGATAATAATAACACAATCATGTTTTCAATAATATGCTTTGACTGTGAAAGTGTCTGTTCTTTTGGATTCATGCTCACTCCTGTGTTGACTTGACTCATGCTCACATGGATTAATACGATGTACTGACTCGTAATTACTTATTTATAAGTATCTATATTCATTATTGTTGGACTGTAGATATTGAATCATGTTGACACTGCACATTTATTCATGCTATTGATTATATGTATACCATAGAATATGTCCAATATGTTCATTATATTGAAACTATACATTTATGTCATGCTTCTGTTGTCACTTTCTCTGGGTGGGGTATGTGGGGTGATTTTTGGAGCAATCATGTACTAATTAAATTTACATTTAGGAACTTGAATGACCTTAAAGTGTCTAATGGCTCTGCTTGAATAACAAGATGGAGACTCATTCGTGTACAGGACATGAATAGTGCTGTTTATTTTACACGAATATTGTGTGAAAACTGGTGTTCCCTCATTACATCTTGAGATTTCCATGTCCAAAAAGCTTTGAAGTTCAGACAAAGAGGTGTAAAACATGTTCACTCTTTCCCCCTTCTTTGAGTTCATTTACACCTAAATTAAGAGATCTCCACTTGTTGATCACCCAGGATGCAAATGTATGAATGAACACTGTGTGCATATAGATACCCAGTATTTTAAATGCAAAACATGAGCAGGTCTATGCAGACAGATTACTGATCTGTACAAAACAACAACAGTCCTGTACAGAAACCAGACCACTTCTAGATACTGAAGTGAAATCAATTTAAATATTGAACAACTTAATTCTAAAAAGTACACGGTGGAGTATTACTATGTTCTCATGGGCCTATGTTGGTATGCCCAGCAAACCTTCCAGGTAAAATGGGATAATGGTGTCTCCACACAGCTGACAAATAATATGTTTGAAGTAATTGCCAAGGTTCATGCCTTGGCAATTACTGCAGGCAAATTCAGTCCATGAGCCAGCTGAGCCCATTATCTGAGATTTCGTTAAAGAAACAAACCAATCCTCAGTTTGTATGTCTTGGTCTATGAGAGTTAGGGATGGAACAAAACATGAAAGGGTGCACACCAGTGTTGGTGAGGTGCTGGCCTAAGGCAGTACATAAGTAAAAATGAGAAAAAGGCTGCGATGCTGTATATGTATTATTAGGGATGGAACAAAAGAAAAGGTTAGGTTTTTTTTGGCAAAGCGCTTTTATTACTCTTCTGTGGTTCATTTTTTAGCCAACACACATACGTAAATGCCAGCACTGTGAAATACAGTGTGGAATACAGTTCACATTGATGTCTGGCCTTAAAATACATCAGATCATTCACACTGTATTTCAGGGGTGCCAGACACTGCAGTTTTGACTCACTACAGTGAAAACAACAAAGTGAAAAGGAACCGTTGTGTCAGCCATATACTAATACAAAATGTGACTTCACAAATCTTAATAGCAGTTGGATTCTAAAGTTAAAAAAATATGAACAAAATGCGCAGTATTAAAAGAGACATAAATGCTATAAATCCAACTTATAACAAAGCTGTCAAAGTTACAATGATACAGAATGCTAAAAGGAACACTCAGACGTGTTTATTCTCAGAATTAAATGTACATCAGAAAAACGTGATGAAAACCTAAAACAAATAGGCCTAGTCTATAGGCCTACTACACCCCCAACCATTAATTGAAACTCCAGTTTGACTCCTGATGTGTGACTTATCACGTGTCGTTTTAACTTAGACAAGCTAGTGAAATCTTTCCCACATTGGTCACAATGGAATGGTTGATGGCTTCTATGCATTCTCTGGTGAACATGCAGGTTATTCATGTAGATGAAACTGCATCCACATTCTTCACATTGGAAATCCCCTATGTGGTCTCGCTGATGAGCCTTGAGATCTCGTTTGGAAACAAAGCTCCGTCCACATTGTTCACAACCGTGGGGGCTCTCTCTCTGACCACACTTGTGGTAAATTAAACTGGTCAGTTTAGTAGTCAAGCCTTTTCCACATTTATTAGACTCATAGGATTCCTGTCTGCGTGTGTGAACGATCTGGTGAATTTTAAGGCCAGACTCCAAAGTGAACTGTCTTCCACACTGGTCGCAAGAGTGGCGTTTTGGTTTACGAAAGCTTCTTTGTTGGTTTGCTGCTCGTAGGACAGGTTTCTGACAAGAGTCTGATGGACTATCCAGTACTGGATTGAAAATAAAGAGACAAGGAAGACATTTAAAACCACATTGACACATTTAGGCCTGAGACCGATAGGCTAACTACTTCTTCTAAATAAGTAAATTATAACCATTTTTAAATTCAGGGCTAATTTATAACAATGGCAGCCTGATCCATGTAGGTCCATATGACATACTTTATATCAAATATCTAGGATATAATACAATTACGCAAGTTGACTAATAGCACATGGAATCTATTGAGACATGGTCAACATTTGGGACATAGTGTTAGACAATGATTGATTCTGTAGGTGACTGACTATGTAGCTGTAAGTAAATTATAGCCTTGTTATATTAGTTATATTATTATAACAAAAATATATTATAACAAAGCTACAGGTCAAATGTAAACCTTACACAACAGGCAGAATTAAGAATAAACTTATACAATTTGTTTCTTTTCAGAATTTTCAGTGAAACATGATGAACATATGGCACGAATAAAGAGAAAGACAGGAGAGAAAGTAACTTACAGTCTCTCAAGGAACAAGGGTAAAAGGGATGCTCCTGTTCAGCAGAATTGTCCCTGGTGGAGTCAAGAGAGTTCATCTTCAACTGAAGTCTGGAGTTCACAGTCAGTTCAAGTTGAAATGACTGATATCCTGGAGGAACTACACACAGTTTTTATACTAGAGACCCTGAGGTGGAGGCACTAACTGCTTGGAATGATTGGCCAACTAGAGGAACAATAGAACCATCTTCCCACCAATCACAACCTACCTAGACAATAGACATACTAATACATGCCCCCACATTCAATCTTCTCCTTTTAATGAAATAACCAGCAGTTGACCTTATTCTACTCAATGAGTTATTTCTCTGTCAAATACTGTAACCACTGTTGTATTTGTAACCACTGTTACAAATGCATAGTGGAATTGTGTTAAACTGGAAACATTGTAGGCCTAGTACTTTCAGATGTGATAAAAAGGTGATTAAAATAATGAAGATTAATGTGTATATATGTCTGTTGTTTGAACAATGCAGAAATGTGCCAATTGTCTTTCTGCCTTTTTAACTTAGACAAGCTAGTGAACTGTTGCCCAAATTCACAATGGAATGGTTGATGGCTTCTATGCATTCTCTGGTGAACATGCAGGTTATTCATTTAAATTAAACTGCATTAAACCGATCGAGTTATTATTTTTATGTCTATTCATACATTGTAATAGTTTCCCCCCTACTCATTCTGTTTAAGTTAATCATTATGGTATTACATTGGTGTTTCCTGGTTTGTGTAAAGCACATTGAACTGCCTTGTTGAAATGTGCTATGCAAATAATTATGATAATAATAACACAATCATGTTTTCAATAATATGCTTTGACTGTGAAAGTGTCTGTTCTTTTGGATTCATGCTCACTCCTGTGTTGACTTGACTCATGCTCACATGGATTAATATGATGTACTGACTCGTAATTACTTATTTATAAGTATCTATATTCATTATTGTTGGACTGTAGATATTGAATCATGTTGACACTGCACATTTATTCATGCTATTGATTATATGTATACCATAGAATATGTCCAATATGTTCATTATATTGAAACTATACATTTATGTCATGCTTCTGTTGTCACTTTCTCTGGGTGGGGTATGTGGGGTGATTTTTGGAGCAATCATGTACTAATTAAATTTACATTTAGGAACTTGAATGACCTTAAAGTGTCTAATGGCTCTGCTTGAATAACAAGATGGAGACTCATTCGTGTACAGGACATGAATAGTGCTGTTTATTTTACATGAATATTGTGTGAAAACTGGTGTTCCCTCATTACATCTTGAGATTTCCATGTCCAAAAAGCTTTGAACAGTTCAGACAAAGAGGTGTAAAACATGTTCACTCTTTCCCCCTTCTTTGAGTTCATTTACACCTAAATTAAGAGATCTCCACTTGTTGATCACCCAGGATGCAAATGTATGAATGAACACTGTGTGCATATAGATACCCAGTATTTTAAATGCAAAACATGAGCAGGTCTATGCAGACAGATTACTGATCTGTACAAAACAACAACAGTCCTGTACAGAAACCAGACCACTTCTAGATACTGAAGTGAAATCAATTTAAATATTGAACAACTTAATTCTAAAAAGTACACGGTGGAGTATTACTATGTTCTCATGGGCCTATGTTGGTATGCCCAGCAAACCTTCCAGGTAAAATGGGATAATGGTGTCTCCACACAGCTGACAAATAATATGTTTGAAGTAATTGCCAAGGTTCATGCCTTGGCAATTACTGCAGGCAAATTCAGTCCATGAGCCAGCTGAGCCCATTATCTGAGATTTCGTTAAAGAAACAAACCAATCCTCAGTTTGTATGTCTTGGTCTATGAGAGTTAGGGATGGAACAAAACATGAAAGGGTGCACACCAGTGTTGGTGAGGTGCTGGCCTAAGGCAGTACATAAGTAAAAATGAGAAAAAGGCTGCGATGCTGTATATGTATTATTAGGGATGGAACAAAAAAAAAGGTTAGGTTTTTTTTGGCAAAGCGCTTTTATTACTCTTCTGTGGTTCATTTTTTAGCCAACACACATACGTAAATGCCAGCACTGTGAAATACAGTGTGGAATACAGTTCACATTGATGTCTGGCCTTAAAATACATCAGATCATTCACACTGTATTTCAGGGGTGCCAGACACTGCAGTTTTGACTCACTACAGTGAAAACAACAAAGTGAAAAGGAACCGTTGTGTCAGCCATATACTAATACAAAATGTGACTTCACAAATCTTAATAGCAGTTGGATTCTAAAGTTAAAAAAATATGAACAAAATGCGCAGTATTAAAAGAGACATAAATGCTATAAATCCAACTTATAACAAAGCTGTCAAAGTTACAATGATACAGAATGCTAAAAGGAACACTCAGACGTGTTTATTCTCAGAATTAAATGTACATCAGAAAAACGTGATGAAAACCTAAAACAAATAGGCCTAGTCTATAGGCCTACTACACCCCCAACCATTAATTGAAACTCCAGTTTGACTCCTGATGTGTGACTTATCACGTGTCGTTTTAACTTAGACAAGCTAGTGAAATCTTTCCCACATTGGTCACAATGGAATGGTTGATGGCTTCTATGCATTCTCTGGTGAACATGCAGGTTATTCATGTAGATGAAACTGCATCCACATTCTTCACATTGGAAATCCCCTATGTGGTCTCGCTGATGAGCCTTGAGATCTCGTTTGGAAACAAAGCTCCGTCCACATTGTTCACAACCGTGGGGGCTCTCTCTCTGACCACACTTGTGGTAAATTAAACTGGTCAGTTTAGTAGTCAAGCCTTTTCCACATTTATTAGACTCATAGGATTCCTGTCTGCGTGTGTGAACGATCTGGTGAATTTTAAGGCCAGACTCCAAAGTGAACTGTCTTCCACACTGGTCGCAAGAGTGGCGTTTTGGTTTACGAAAGCTTCTTTGTTGGTTTGCTGCTCGTAGGACAGGTTTCTGACAAGAGTCTGATGGACTATCCAGTACTGGATTGAAAATAAAGAGACAAGGAAGACATTTAAAACCACATTGACACATTTAGGCCTGAGACCGATAGGCTAACTACTTCTTCTAAATAAGTAAATTATAACCATTTTTAAATTCAGGGCTAATTTATAACAATGGCAGCCTGATCCATGTAGGTCCATATGACATACTTTATATCAAATATCTAGGATATAATACAATTACGCAAGTTGACTAATAGCACATGGAATCTATTGAGACATGGTCAACATTTGGGACATAGTGTTAGACAATGATTGATTCTGTAGGTGACTGACTATGTAGCTGTAAGTAAATTATAGCCTTGTTATATTAGTTATATTATTATAACAAAAATATATTATAACAAAGCTACAGGTCAAATGTAAACCTTACACAACAGGCAGAATTAAGAATAAACTTATACAATTTGTTTCTTTTCAGAATTTTCAGTAAAACATGATGAACATATGGCACGAATAAAGAGAAAGACAGGAGAGAAAGTAACTTACAGTCTCTCAAGGAACAAGGGTAAAAGGGATGCTCCTGTTCAGCAGAATTGTCCCTGGTGGAGTCAAGAGAGTTAATCTTCAACTGAAGTCTGGAGTTCACAGTCAGTTCAAGTTGAAATGACTGATATCCTGGAGGAACTACACACAGTTTTTATACTAGAGACCCTGAGGTGGAGGCACTAACTGCTTGGAATGATTGGCCAACTAGAGGAACAATAGAACCATCTTCCCACCAATCACAACCTACCTAGACAATAGACATACTCCTACATGCCCCCACATTCAATATTCTCCTTTTAATGAAATAACCAGCAGTTGACCTTATTCTACTCAATGATTTATTTCTCTGTCAAATACTGTAACCACTGTTGTATTTGTAACCACTGTTACAAATGCATAGTGGAATTGTGTTAAACTGGAAACATTGTAGGCCTAGTACTTTCAGATGTGATAAAAAGGTGATTAAAATAATGAAGATTAATGTGTATATATGTCTGTTGTTTGAACAATGCAGAAATGTGCCAATTGTCTTTCTGCCTTTTTAACTTAGACAAGCTAGTGAACTGTTGCCCAAATTCACAATGGAATGGTTGATGGCTTCTATGCATTCTCTGGTGAACATGCAGGTTATTCATTTAAATTAAACTGCATTAAACCGATCGAGTTATTATTTTTATGTCTATTCATACATTATAATAGTTTCCCCCCTACTCATTCTGTTTAAGTTAATCATTATGGTATTACATTGGTGTTTCCTGGTTTGTGTAAAGCACATTGAACTGCCTTGTTGAAATGTGCTATGCAAATAATTATGATAATAATAACACAATCATGTTTTCAATAATATGCTTTGACTGTGAAAGTGTCTGTTCTTTTGGATTCATGCTCACTCCTGTGTTGACTTGACTCATGCTCACATGGATTAATATGATGTACTGACTCGTAATTACTTATTTATAAGTATCTATATTCATTATTGTTGGACTGTAGATATTGAATCATGTTGACACTGCACATTTATTCATGCTATTGATTATATGTATACCATAGAATATGTCCAATATGTTCATTATATTGAAACTATACATTTATGTCATGCTTCTGTTGTCACTTTCTCTGGGTGGGGTATGTGGGGTGATTTTTGGAGCAATCATGTACTAATTAAATTTACATTTAGGAACTTGAATGACCTTAAAGTGTCTAATGGCTCTGCTTGAATAACAAGATGGAGACTCATTCGTGTACAGGACATGAATAGTGCTGTTTATTTTACACAAATATTGTGTGAAAACTGGTGTTCCCTCATTACATCTTGAGATTTCCATGTCCAAAAAGCTTTGAACAGTTCAGACAAAGAGGTGTAAAACATGTTCACTCTTTCCCCCTTCTTTGAGTTCATTTACACCTAAATTAAGAGATCTCCACTTGTTGATCACCCAGGATGCAAATGTATGAATGAACACTGTGTGCATATAGATACCCAGTATTTTAAATGCAAAACATGAGCAGGTCTATGCAGACAGATTACTGATCTGTACAAAACAACAACAGTCCTGTACAGAAACCAGACCACTTCTAGATACTGAAGTGAAATCAATTTAAATATTGAACAACTTAATTCTAAAAAGTACACGGTGGAGTATTACTATGTTCTCATGGGCCTATGTTGGTATGCCCAGCAAACCTTCCAGGTAAAATGGGATAATGGTGTCTCCACACAGCTGACAAATAATATGTTTGAAGTAATTGCCAAGGTTCATGCCTTGGCAATTACTGCAGGCAAATTCAGTCCATGAGCCAGCTGAGCCCATTATCTGAGATTTCGTTAAAGAAACAAACCAATCCTCAGTTTGTATGTCTTGGTCTATGAGAGTTAGGGATGGAACAAAACATGAAAGGGTGCACACCAGTGTTGGTGAGGTGCTGGCCTAAGGCAGTACATAAGTAAAAATGAGAAAAAGGCTGCGATGCTGTATATGTATTATTAGGGATGGAACAAAAAAAAAAAGGTTAGGTTTTTTTTGGCAAAGCGCTTTTATTACTCTTCTGTGGTTCATTTTTTAGCCAACACACATACGTAAATGCCAGCACTGTGAAATACAGTGTGGAATACAGTTCACATTGATGTCTGGCCTTAAAATACATCAGATCATTCACACTGTATTTCAGGGGTGCCAGACACTGCAGTTTTGACTCACTACAGTGAAAACAACAAAGTGAAAAGGAACCGTTGTGTCAGCCATATACTAATACAAAATGTGACTTCACAAATCTTAATAGCAGTTGGATTCTAAAGTTAAAAAATATGAACAAAATGCGCAGTATTAAAAGAGACATAAATGCTATAAATCCAACTTATAACAAAGCTGTCAAAGTTACAATGATACAGAATGCTAAAAGGAACACTCAGACGTGTTTATTCTCAGAATTAAATGTACATCAGAAAAACGTGATGAAAACCTAAAACAAATAGGCCTAGTCTATAGGCCTACTACACCCCCAACCATTAATTGAAACTCCAGTTTGACTCCTGATGTGTGACTTATCACGTGTCGTTTTAACTTAGACAAGCTAGTGAAATCTTTCCCACATTGGTCACAATGGAATGGTTGATGGCTTCTATGCATTCTCTGGTGAACATGCAGGTTATTCATGTAGATGAAACTGCATCCACATTCTTCACATTGGAAATCCCCTATGTGGTCTCGCTGATGAGCCTTGAGATCTCGTTTGGAAACAAAGCTCCGTCCACATTGTTCACAACCGTGGGGGCTCTCTCTCTGACCACACTTGTGGTAAATTAAACTGGTCAGTTTAGTAGTCAAGCCTTTTCCACATTTATTAGACTCATAGGATTCCTGTCTGCGTGTGTGAACGATCTGGTGAATTTTAAGGCCAGACTCCAAAGTGAACTGTCTTCCACACTGGTCGCAAGAGTGGCGTTTTGGTTTACGAAAGCTTCTTTGTTGGTTTGCTGCTCGTAGGACAGGTTTCTGACAAGAGTCTGATGGACTATCCAGTACTGGATTGAAAATAAAGAGACAAGGAAGACATTTAAAACCACATTGACACATTTAGGCCTGAGACCGATAGGCTAACTACTTCTTCTAAATAAGTAAATTATAACCATTTTTAAATTCAGGGCTAATTTATAACAATGGCAGCCTGATCCATGTAGGTCCATATGACATACTTTATATCAAATATCTAGGATATAATACAATTACGCAAGTTGACTAATAGCACATGGAATCTATTGAGACATGGTCAACATTTGGGACATAGTGTTAGACAATGATTGATTCTGTAGGTGACTGACTATGTAGCTGTAAGTAAATTATAGCCTTGTTATATTAGTTATATTATTATAACAAAAATATATTATAACAAAGCTACAGGTCAAATGTAAACCTTACACAACAGGCAGAATTAAGAATAAACTTATACAATTTGTTTCTTTTCAGAATTTTCAGTAAAACATGATGAACATATGGCACGAATAAAGAGAAAGACAGGAGAGAAAGTAACTTACAGTCTCTCAAGGAACAAGGGTAAAAGGGATGCTCCTGTTCAGCAGAATTGTCCCTGGTGGAGTCAAGAGAGTTCATCTTCAACTGAAGTCTGGAGTTCACAGTCAGTTCAAGTTGAAATGACTGATATCCTGGAGGAACTACACACAGTTTTTATACTAGAGACCCTGAGGTGGAGGCACTAACTGCTTGGAATGATTGGCCAACTAGAGGAACAATAGAACCATCTTCCCACCAATCACAACCTACCTAGACAATAGACATACTCCTACATGCCCCCACATTCAATCTTCTCCTTTTAATGAAATAACCAGCAGTTGACCTTATTCTACTCAATGAGTTATTTCTCTGTCAAATACTGTAACCACTGTTGTATTTGTAACCACTGTTACAAATGCATAGTGGAATTGTGTTAAACTGGAAACATTGTAGGCCTAGTACTTTCAGATGTGATAAAAAGGTGATTAAAATAATGAAGATTAATGTGTATATATGTCTGTTGTTTGAACAATGCAGAAATGTGCCAATTGTCTTTCTGCCTTTTTAACTTAGACAAGCTAGTGAACTGTTGCCCAAATTCACAATGGAATGGTTGATGGCTTCTATGCATTCTCTGGTGAACATGCAGGTTATTCATTTAAATTAAACTGCATTAAACCAATCGAGTTATTATTTTTATGTCTATTCATACATTATAATAGTTTCCCCCCTACTCATTCTGTTTAAGTTAATCATTATGGTATTACATTGGTGTTTCCTGGTTTGTGTAAAGCACATTGAACTGCCTTGTTGAAATGTGCTATGCAAATAATTATGATAATAATAACACAATCATGTTTTCAATAATATGCTTTGACTGTGAAAGTGTCTGTTCTTTTGGATTCATGCTCACTCCTGTGTTGACTTGACTCATGCTCACATGGATTAATACGATGTACTGACTCGTAATTACTTATTTATAAGTATCTATATTCATTATTGTTGGACTGTAGATATTGAATCATGTTGACACTGCACATTTATTCATGCTATTGATTATATGTATACCATAGAATATGTCCAATATGTTCATTATATTGAAACTATACATTTATGTCATGCTTCTGTTGTCACTTTCTCTGGGTGGGGTATGTGGGGTGATTTTTGGAGCAATCATGTACTAATTAAATTTACATTTAGGAACTTGAATGACCTTAAAGTGTCTAATGGCTCTGCTTGAATAACAAGATGGAGACTCATTCGTGTACAGGACATGAATAGTGCTGTTTATTTTACACGAATATTGTGTGAAAACTGGTGTTCCCTCATTACATCTTGAGATTTCCATGTCCAAAAAGCTTTGAAGTTCAGACAAAGAGGTGTAAAACATGTTCACTCTTTCCCCCTTCTTTGAGTTCATTTACACCTAAATTAAGAGATCTCCACTTGTTGATCACCCAGGATGCAAATGTATGAATGAACACTGTGTGCATATAGATACCCAGTATTTTAAATGCAAAACATGAGCAGGTCTATGCAGACAGATTACTGATCTGTACAAAACAACAACAGTCCTGTACAGAAACCAGACCACTTCTAGATACTGAAGTGAAATCAATTTAAATATTGAACAACTTAATTCTAAAAAGTACACGGTGGAGTATTACTATGTTCTCATGGGCCTATGTTGGTATGCCCAGCAAACCTTCCAGGTAAAATGGGATAATGGTGTCTCCACACAGCTGACAAATAATATGTTTGAAGTAATTGCCAAGGTTCATGCCTTGGCAATTACTGCAGGCAAATTCAGTCCATGAGCCAGCTGAGCCCATTATCTGAGATTTCGTTAAAGAAACAAACCAATCCTCAGTTTGTATGTCTTGGTCTATGAGAGTTAGGGATGGAACAAAACATGAAAGGGTGCACACCAGTGTTGGTGAGGTGCTGGCCTAAGGCAGTACATAAGTAAAAATGAGAAAAAGGCTGCGATGCTGTATATGTATTATTAGGGATTGAACAAAAAAAAAGGTTAGGTTTTTTTTGGCAAAGCGCTTTTATTACTCTTCTGTGGTTCATTTTTTAGCCAACACACATACGTAAATGCCAGCACTGTGAAATACAGTGTGGAATACAGTTCACATTGATGTCTGGCCTTAAAATACATCAGATCATTCACACTGTATTTCAGGGGTGCCAGACACTGCAGTTTTGACTCACTACAGTGAAAACAACAAAGTGAAAAGGAACCGTTGTGTCAGCCATATACTAATACAAAATGTGACTTCACAAATCTTAATAGCAGTTGGATTCTAAAGTTAAAAAAATATGAACAAAATGCGCAGTATTAAAAGAGACATAAATGCTATAAATCCAACTTATAACAAAGCTGTCAAAGTTACAATGATACAGAATGCTAAAAGGAACACTCAGACGTGTTTATTCTCAGAATTAAATGTACATCAGAAAAACGTGATGAAAACCTAAAACAAATAGGCCTAGTCTATAGGCCTACTACACCCCCAACCATTAATTGAAACTCCAGTTTGACTCCTGATGTGTGACTTATCACGTGTCGTTTTAACTTAGACAAGCTAGTGAAATCTTTCCCACATTGGTCACAATGGAATGGTTGATGGCTTCTATGCATTCTCTGGTGAACATGCAGGTTATTCATGTAGATGAAACTGCATCCACATTCTTCACATTGGAAATCCCCTATGTGGTCTCGCTGATGAGCCTTGAGATCTCGTTTGGAAACAAAGCTCCGTCCACATTGTTCACAACCGTGGGGGCTCTCTCTCTGACCACACTTGTGGTAAATTAAACTGGTCAGTTTAGTAGTCAAGCCTTTTCCACATTTATTAGACTCATAGGATTCCTGTCTGCGTGTGTGAACGATCTGGTGAATTTTAAGGCCAGACTCCAAAGTGAACTGTCTTCCACACTGGTCGCAAGAGTGGCGTTTTGGTTTACGAAAGCTTCTTTGTTGGTTTGCTGCTCGTAGGACAGGTTTCTGACAAGAGTCTGATGGACTATCCAGTACTGGATTGAAAATAAAGAGACAAGGAAGACATTTAAAACCACATTGACACATTTAGGCCTGAGACCGATAGGCTAACTACTTCTTCTAAATAAGTAAATTATAACCATTTTTAAATTCAGGGCTAATTTATAACAATGGCAGCCTGATCCATGTAGGTCCATATGACATACTTTATATCAAATATCTAGGATATAATACAATTACGCAAGTTGACTAATAGCACATGGAATCTATTGAGACATGGTCAACATTTGGGACATAGTGTTAGACAATGATTGATTCTGTAGGTGACTGACTATGTAGCTGTAAGTAAATTATAGCCTTGTTATATTAGTTATATTATTATAACAAAAATATATTATAACAAAGCTACAGGTCAAATGTAAACCTTACACAACAGGCAGAATTAAGAATAAACTTATACAATTTGTTTCTTTTCAGAATTTTCAGTAAAACATGATGAACATATGGCACGAATAAAGAGAAAGACAGGAGAGAAAGTAACTTACAGTCTCTCAAGGAACAAGGGTAAAAGGGATGCTCCTGTTCAGCAGAATTGTCCCTGGTGGAGTCAAGAGAGTTCATCTTCAACTGAAGTCTGGAGTTCACAGTCAGTTCAAGTTGAAATGACTGATATCCTGGAGGAACTACACACAGTTTTTATACTAGAGACCCTGAGGTGGAGGCACTAACTGCTTGGAATGATTGGCCAACTAGAGGAACAATAGAACCATCTTCCCACCAATCACAACCTACCTAGACAATAGACATACTCCTACATGCCCCCACATTCAATATTCTCCTTTTAATGAAATAACCAGCAGTTGACCTTATTCTACTCAATGATTTATTTCTCTGTCAAATACTGTAACCACTGTTGTATTTGTAACCACTGTTACAAATGCATAGTGGAATTGTGTTAAACTGGAAACATTGTAGGCCTAGTACTTTCAGATGTGATAAAAAGGTGATTAAAATAATGAAGATTAATGTGTATATATGTCTGTTGTTTGAACAATGCAGAAATGTGCCAATTGTCTTTCTGCCTTTTTAACTTAGACAAGCTAGTGAACTGTTGCCCAAATTCACAATGGAATGGTTGATGGCTTCTATGCATTCTCTGGTGAACATGCAGGTTATTCATTTAAATTAAACTGCATTAAACCGATCGAGTTATTATTTTTATGTCTATTCATACATTATAATAGTTTCCCCCCTACTCATTCTGTTTAAGTTAATCATTATGGTATTACATTGGTGTTTCCTGGTTTGTGTAAAGCACATTGAACTGCCTTGTTGAAATGTGCTATGCAAATAATTATGATAATAATAACACAATCATGTTTTCAATAATATGCTTTGACTGTGAAAGTGTCTGTTCTTTTGGATTCATGCTCACTCCTGTGTTGACTTGACTCATGCTCACATGGATTAATATGATGTACTGACTCGTAATTACTTATTTATAAGTATCTATATTCATTATTGTTGGACTGTAGATATTGAATCATGTTGACACTGCACATTTATTCATGCTATTGATTATATGTATACCATAGAATATGTCCAATATGTTCATTATATTGAAACTATACATTTATGTCATGCTTCTGTTGTCACTTTCTCTGGGTGGGGTATGTGGGGTGATTTTTGGAGCAATCATGTACTAATTAAATTTACATTTAGGAACTTGAATGACCTTAAAGTGTCTAATGGCTCTGCTTGAATAACAAGATGGAGACTAATTCGTGTACAGGACATGAATAGTGCTGTTTATTTTACACGAATATTGTGTGAAAACTGGTGTTCCCTCATTACATCTTGAGATTTCCATGTCCAAAAAGCTTTGAACAGTTCAGACAAAGAGGTGTAAAACATGTTAACTTTCCCCCTCTGAGGGGAGATGATTGTCTCCTCTTTGAGTTCATTTACACCTAAATTAAGAGATCTCCACTTGTTGATCACCCAGGATGCAAATGTATGAATGAACACTGTGTGCATATAGATACCCAGTATTTGAAATGCAAAACATGATCAGGTCTATGCAGACAGATTACTGATCTGTACAAAACAACAACAGTTCTGTACAGAAACCAGACCACTTCTAGATACTGAAGTGAAACCAATTTAAATATTGAACTTACAATGCAACTTAATTCTAAAAAGTACACGGGTGGAGTATCACTATGTTCTCATGGGCCTATGTTGGTATGCCCAGCAAACCTTCCAGGTAAAATGGGATAATGCGGTCTCCACCCAGATAATATGTTTGAAGTAATTGCCAAGGTTCATGCCTTGGCAATTACTGACAAATTCAGTCGATTGAGCCAGCTGAGCCCCGGATCTGAGATTTCGTTAAAGAAACAACCCAATCCTCAGTTTGTATGTCTTGGTCTATGAGAGTTAGGGATGGAACAAAACAGGAAAGGGCGAACACCAGTGTTGGTGAGGTGCTGGCCTAAGGCAGTACATAAGTAAAAATGAGAAAAGGGCTGTGATGCTGTATATGTATTATTAGGGATGGAACAAAAAAAATGGTTAGGTATTTTTTTGGCAAAGCGCTTTTATTACTCTTCAGTGGTTCATTTTTTAAGCAACACACATACATAAATGCCAGCACTGTGAAATACAGTGTGGAATACAGTTCACATTGATGTCTGGCCTTAAAATACATCAGATCATTCACACTGTATTTCAGGGGTGCCAGACACTGCAGTTTTGACTCACTACAGTGAAAACAACAAAGTGAAAAGGAACCGTTGTGTCAGCCATATACTAATACAAAATGTGACTTCACAAATCTTAATAGCAGTTGGATTCTAAAGTTTAAAAAATATGAACAAAATGCGCAGTATTAAAAGAGACATAAATGCTATAAATCCAACTTATAACAAAGCTGTCAAAGTTACAATGATACAGAATGCTAAAAGGAACACTCAGACGTGTTTATTCTCAGAATTAAATGTACATCAGAAAAACGTGATGAAAACCTAAAACAAATAGGCCTAGTCTATAGGCCTACTACACCCCCAACCATTAATTGAAACTCCAGTTTGACTCCTGATGTGTGACTTATCACGTGTCGTTTTAACTTAGACAAGCTAGTGAAATCTTTCCCACATTGGTCACAATGGAATGGTTGATGGCTTCTATGCATTCTCTGGTGAACATGCAGGTTATTCATGTAGATGAAACTGCATCCACATTCTTCACATTGGAAATCCCCTATGTGGTCTCGCTGATGAGCCTTGAGATCTCGTTTGGAAACAAAGCTCCGTCCACATTGTTCACAACCGTGGGGGCTCTCTCTCTGACCACACTTGTGGTAAATTAAACTGGTCAGTTTAGTAGTCAAGCCTTTTCCACATTTATTAGACTCATAGGATTCCTGTCTGCGTGTGTGAACGATCTGGTGAATTTTAAGGCCAGACTCCAAAGTGAACTGTCTTCCACACTGGTCGCAAGAGTGGCGTTTTGGTTTACGAAAGCTTCTTTGTTGGTTTGCTGCTCGTAGGACAGGTTTCTGACAAGAGTCTGATGGACTATCCAGTACTGGATTGAAAATAAAGAGACAAGGAAGACATTTAAAACCACATTGACACATTTAGGCCTGAGACCGATAGGCTAACTACTTCTTCTAAATAAGTAAATTATAACCATTTTTAAATTCAGGGCTAATTTATAACAATGGCAGCCTGATCCATGTAGGTCCATATGACATACTTTATATCAAATATCTAGGATATAATACAATTACGCAAGTTGACTAATAGCACATGGAATCTATTGAGACATGGTCAACATTTGGGACATAGTGTTAGACAATGATTGATTCTGTAGGTGACTGACTATGTAGCTGTAAGTAAATTATAGCCTTGTTATATTAGTTATATTATTATAACAAAAATATATTATAACAAAGCTACAGGTCAAATGTAAACCTTACACAACAGGCAGAATTAAGAATAAACTTATACAATTTGTTTCTTTTCAGAATTTTCAGTAAAACATGATGAACATATGGCACGAATAAAGAGAAAGACAGGAGAGAAAGTAACTTACAGTCTCTCAAGGAACAAGGGTAAAAGGGATGCTCCTGTTCAGCAGAATTGTCCCTGGTGGAGTCAAGAGAGTTCATCTTCAACTGAAGTCTGGAGTTCACAGTCAGTTCAAGTTGAAATGACTGATATCCTGGAGGAACTACACACAGTTTTTATACTAGAGACCCTGAGGTGGAGGCACTAACTGCTTGGAATGATTGGCCAACTAGAGGAACAATAGAACCATCTTCCCACCAATCACAACCTACCTAGACAATAGACATACTCCTACATGCCCCCACATTCAATATTCTCCTTTTAATGAAATAACCAGCAGTTGACCTTATTCTACTCAATGATTTATTTCTCTGTCAAATACTGTAACCACTGTTGTATTTGTAACCACTGTTACAAATGCATAGTGGAATTGTGTTAAACTGGAAACATTGTAGGCCTAGTACTTTCAGATGTGATAAAAAGGTGATTAAAATAATGAAGATTAATGTGTATATATGTCTGTTGTTTGAACAATGCAGAAATGTGCCAATTGTCTTTCTGCCTTTTTAACTTAGACAAGCTAGTGAACTGTTGCCCAAATTCACAATGGAATGGTTGATGGCTTCTATGCATTCTCTGGTGAACATGCAGGTTATTCATTTAAATTAAACTGCATTAAACCGATCGAGTTATTATTTTTATGTCTATTCATACATTATAATAGTTTCCCCCCTACTCATTCTGTTTAAGTTAATCATTATGGTATTACATTGGTGTTTCCTGGTTTGTGTAAAGCACATTGAACTGCCTTGTTGAAATGTGCTATGCAAATAATTATGATAATAATAACACAATCATGTTTTCAATAATATGCTTTGACTGTGAAAGTGTCTGTTCTTTTGGATTCATGCTCACTCCTGTGTTGACTTGACTCATGCTCACATGGATTAATATGATGTACTGACTCGTAATTACTTATTTATAAGTATCTATATTCATTATTGTTGGACTGTAGATATTGAATCATGTTGACACTGCACATTTATTCATGCTATTGATTATATGTATACCATAGAATATGTCCAATATGTTCATTATATTGAAACTATACATTTATGTCATGCTTCTGTTGTCACTTTCTCTGGGTGGGGTATGTGGGGTGATTTTTGGAGCAATCATGTACTAATTAAATTTACATTTAGGAACTTGAATGACCTTAAAGTGTCTAATGGCTCTGCTTGAATAACAAGATGGAGACTAATTCGTGTACAGGACATGAATAGTGCTGTTTATTTTACACGAATATTGTGTGAAAACTGGTGTTCCCTCATTACATCTTGAGATTTCCATGTCCAAAAAGCTTTGAACAGTTCAGACAAAGAGGTGTAAAACATGTTAACTTTCCCCCTCTGAGGGGAGATGATTGTCTCCTCTTTGAGTTCATTTACACCTAAATTAAGAGATCTCCACTTGTTGATCACCCAGGATGCAAATGTATGAATGAACACTGTGTGCATATAGATACCCAGTATTTGAAATGCAAAACATGATCAGGTCTATGCAGACAGATTACTGATCTGTACAAAACAACAACAGTTCTGTACAGAAACCAGACCACTTCTAGATACTGAAGTGAAACCAATTTAAATATTGAACTTACAATGCAACTTAATTCTAAAAAGTACACGGGTGGAGTATCACTATGTTCTCATGGGCCTATGTTGGTATGCCCAGCAAACCTTCCAGGTAAAATGGGATAATGCGGTCTCCACCCAGATAATATGTTTGAAGTAATTGCCAAGGTTCATGCCTTGGCAATTACTGACAAATTCAGTCGATTGAGCCAGCTGAGCCCCGGATCTGAGATTTCGTTAAAGAAACAACCCAATCCTCAGTTTGTATGTCTTGGTCTATGAGAGTTAGGGATGGAACAAAACAGGAAAGGGCGAACACCAGTGTTGGTGAGGTGCTGGCCTAAGGCAGTACATAAGTAAAAATGAGAAAAGGGCTGCGATGCTGTATATGTATTATTAGGGATGGAACAAAAAAAATGGTTAGGTATTTTTTTGGCAAAGCGCTTTTATTACTCTTCAGTGGTTCATTTTTTAAGCAACACACATACATAAATGCCAGCACTGTGAAATACAGTGTGGAATACAGTTCACATTGATGTCTGGCCTTAAAATACATCAGATCATTCACACTGTATTTCAGGGGTGCCAGACACTGCAGTTTTGACTCACTACAGTGAAAACAACAAAGTGAAAAGGAACCGTTGTGTCAGCCATATACTAATACAAAATGTGACTTCACAAATCTTAATAGCAGTTGGATTCTAAAGTTTAAAAAATATGAACAAAATGCGCAGTATTAAAAGAGACATAAATGCTATAAATCCAACTTATAACAAAGCTGTCAAAGTTACAATGATACAGAATGCTAAAAGGAACACTCAGACGTGTTTATTCTCAGAATTAAATGTACATCAGAAAAACGTGATGAAAACCTAAAACAAATAGGCCTAGTCTATAGGCCTACTACACCCCCAACCATTAATTGAAACTCCAGTTTGACTCCTGATGTGTGACTTATCACGTGTCGTTTTAACTTAGACAAGCTAGTGAAATCTTTCCCACATTGGTCACAATGGAATGGTTGATGGCTTCTATGCATTCTCTGGTGAACATGCAGGTTATTCATGTAGATGAAACTGCATCCACATTCTTCACATTGGAAATCCCCTATGTGGTCTCGCTGATGAGCCTTGAGATCTCGTTTGGAAACAAAGCTCCGTCCACATTGTTCACAACCGTGGGGGCTCTCTCTCTGACCACACTTGTGGTAAATTAAACTGGTCAGTTTAGTAGTCAAGCCTTTTCCACATTTATTAGACTCATAGGATTCCTGTCTGCGTGTGTGAACGATCTGGTGAATTTTAAGGCCAGACTCCAAAGTGAACTGTCTTCCACACTGGTCGCAAGAGTGGCGTTTTGGTTTACGAAAGCTTCTTTGTTGGTTTGCTGCTCGTAGGACAGGTTTCTGACAAGAGTCTGATGGACTATCCAGTACTGGATTGAAAATAAAGAGACAAGGAAGACATTTAAAACCACATTGACACATTTAGGCCTGAGACCGATAGGCTAACTACTTCTTCTAAATAAGTAAATTATAACCATTTTTAAATTCAGGGCTAATTTATAACAATGGCAGCCTGATCCATGTAGGTCCATATGACATACTTTATATCAAATATCTAGGATATAATACAATTACGCAAGTTGACTAATAGCACATGGAATCTATTGAGACATGGTCAACATTTGGGACATAGTGTTAGACAATGATTGATTCTGTAGGTGACTGACTATGTAGCTGTAAGTAAATTATAGCCTTGTTATATTAGTTATATTATTATAACAAAAATATATTATAACAAAGCTACAGGTCAAATGTAAACCTTACACAACAGGCAGAATTAAGAATAAACTTATACAATTTGTTTCTTTTCAGAATTTTCAGTAAAACATGATGAACATATGGCACGAATAAAGAGAAAGACAGGAGAGAAAGTAACTTACAGTCTCTCAAGGAACAAGGGTAAAAGGGATGCTCCTGTTCAGCAGAATTGTCCCTGGTGGAGTCAAGAGAGTTCATCTTCAACTGAAGTCTGGAGTTCACAGTCAGTTCAAGTTGAAATGACTGATATCCTGGAGGAACTACACACAGTTTTTATACTAGAGACCCTGAGGTGGAGGCACTAACTGCTTGGAATGATTGGCCAACTAGAGGAACAATAGAACCATCTTCCCACCAATCACAACCTACCTAGACAATAGACATACTCCTACATGCCCCCACATTCAATATTCTCCTTTTAATGAAATAACCAGCAGTTGACCTTATTCTACTCAATGATTTATTTCTCTGTCAAATACTGTAACCACTGTTGTATTTGTAACCACTGTTACAAATGCATAGTGGAATTGTGTTAAACTGGAAACATTGTAGGCCTAGTACTTTCAGATGTGATAAAAAGGTGATTAAAATAATGAAGATTAATGTGTATATATGTCTGTTGTTTGAACAATGCAGAAATGTGCCAATTGTCTTTCTGCCTTTTTAACTTAGACAAGCTAGTGAACTGTTGCCCAAATTCACAATGGAATGGTTGATGGCTTCTATGCATTCTCTGGTGAACATGCAGGTTATTCATTTAAATTAAACTGCATTAAACCGATCGAGTTATTATTTTTATGTCTATTCATACATTATAATAGTTTCCCCCCTACTCATTCTGTTTAAGTTAATCATTATGGTATTACATTGGTGTTTCCTGGTTTGTGTAAAGCACATTGAACTGCCTTGTTGAAATGTGCTATGCAAATAATTATGATAATAATAACACAATCATGTTTTCAATAATATGCTTTGACTGTGAAAGTGTCTGTTCTTTTGGATTCATGCTCACTCCTGTGTTGACTTGACTCATGCTCACATGGATTAATATGATGTACTGACTCGTAATTACTTATTTATAAGTATCTATATTCATTATTGTTGGACTGTAGATATTGAATCATGTTGACACTGCACATTTATTCATGCTATTGATTATATGTATACCATAGAATATGTCCAATATGTTCATTATATTGAAACTATACATTTATGTCATGCTTCTGTTGTCACTTTCTCTGGGTGGGGTATGTGGGGTGATTTTTGGAGCAATCATGTACTAATTAAATTTACATTTAGGAACTTGAATGACCTTAAAGTGTCTAATGGCTCTGCTTGAATAACAAGATGGAGACTCATTCGTGTACAGGACATGAATAGTGCTGTTTATTTTACACGAATATTGTGTGAAAACTGGTGTTCCCTCATTACATCTTGAGATTTCCATGTCCAAAAAGCTTTGAACAGTTCAGACAAAGAGGTGTAAAACATGTTAACTTTCCCCCTCTGAGGGGAGATGATTGTCTCCTCTTTGAGTTCATTTACACCTAAATTAAGAGATCTCCACTTGTTGATCACCCAGGATGCAAATGTATGAATGAACACTGTGTGCATATAGATACCCAGTATTTGAAATGCAAAACATGATCAGGTCTATGCAGACAGATTACTGATCTGTACAAAACAACAACAGTTCTGTACAGAAACCAGACCACTTCTAGATACTGAAGTGAAACCAATTTAAATATTGAACTTACAATGCAACTTAATTCTAAAAAGTACACGGGTGGAGTATCACTATGTTCTCATGGGCCTATGTTGGTATGCCCAGCAAACCTTCCAGGTAAAATGGGATAATGCGGTCTCCACCCAGATAATATGTTTGAAGTAATTGCCAAGGTTCATGCCTTGGCAATTACTGACAAATTCAGTCGATTGAGCCAGCTGAGCCCCGGATCTGAGATTTCGTTAAAGAAACAACCCAATCCTCAGTTTGTATGTCTTGGTCTATGAGAGTTAGGGATGGAACAAAACAGGAAAGGGCGAACACCAGTGTTGGTGAGGTGCTGGCCTAAGGCAGTACATAAGTAAAAATGAGAAAAGGGCTGCGATGCTGTATATGTATTATTAGGGATGGAACAAAAAAAATGGTTAGGTATTTTTTTGGCAAAGCGCTTTTATTACTCTTCAGTGGTTCATTTTTTAAGCAACACACATACATAAATGCCAGCACTGTGAAATACAGTGTGGAATACAGTTCACATTGATGTCTGGCCTTAAAATACATCAGATCATTCACACTGTATTTCAGGGGTGCCAGACACTGCAGTTTTGACTCACTACAGTGAAAACAACAAAGTGAAAAGGAACCGTTGTGTCAGCCATATACTAATACAAAATGTGACTTCACAAATCTTAATAGCAGTTGGATTCTAAAGTTTAAAAAATATGAACAAAATGCGCAGTATTAAAAGAGACATAAATGCTATAAATCCAACTTATAACAAAGCTGTCAAAGTTACAATGATACAGAATGCTAAAAGGAACACTCAGACGTGTTTATTCTCAGAATTAAATGTACATCAGAAAAACGTGATGAAAACCTAAAACAAATAGGCCTAGTCTATAGGCCTACTACACCCCCAACCATTAATTGAAACTCCAGTTTGACTCCTGATGTGTGACTTATCACGTGTCGTTTTAACTTAGACAAGCTAGTGAAATCTTTCCCACATTGGTCACAATGGAATGGTTGATGGCTTCTATGCATTCTCTGGTGAACATGCAGGTTATTCATGTAGATGAAACTGCATCCACATTCTTCACATTGGAAATCCCCTATGTGGTCTCGCTGATGAGCCTTGAGATCTCGTTTGGAAACAAAGCTCCGTCCACATTGTTCACAACCGTGGGGGCTCTCTCTCTGACCACACTTGTGGTAAATTAAACTGGTCAGTTTAGTAGTCAAGCCTTTTCCACATTTATTAGACTCATAGGATTCCTGTCTGCGTGTGTGAACGATCTGGTGAATTTTAAGGCCAGACTCCAAAGTGAACTGTCTTCCACACTGGTCGCAAGAGTGGCGTTTTGGTTTACGAAAGCTTCTTTGTTGGTTTGCTGCTCGTAGGACAGGTTTCTGACAAGAGTCTGATGGACTATCCAGTACTGGATTGAAAATAAAGAGACAAGGAAGACATTTAAAACCACATTGACACATTTAGGCCTGAGACCGATAGGCTAACTACTTCTTCTAAATAAGTAAATTATAACCATTTTTAAATTCAGGGCTAATTTATAACAATGGCAGCCTGATCCATGTAGGTCCATATGACATACTTTATATCAAATATCTAGGATATAATACAATTACGCAAGTTGACTAATAGCACATGGAATCTATTGAGACATGGTCAACATTTGGGACATAGTGTTAGACAATGATTGATTCTGTAGGTGACTGACTATGTAGCTGTAAGTAAATTATAGCCTTGTTATATTAGTTATATTATTATAACAAAAATATATTATAACAAAGCTACAGGTCAAATGTAAACCTTACACAACAGGCAGAATTAAGAATAAACTTATACAATTTGTTTCTTTTCAGAATTTTCAGTAAAACATGATGAACATATGGCACGAATAAAGAGAAAGACAGGAGAGAAAGTAACTTACAGTCTCTCAAGGAACAAGGGTAAAAGGGATGCTCCTGTTCAGCAGAATTGTCCCTGGTGGAGTCAAGAGAGTTCATCTTCAACTGAAGTCTGGAGTTCACAGTCAGTTCAAGTTGAAATGACTGATATCCTGGAGGAACTACACACAGTTTTTATACTAGAGACCCTGAGGTGGAGGCACTAACTGCTTGGAATGATTGGCCAACTAGAGGAACAATAGAACCATCTTCCCACCAATCACAACCTACCTAGACAATAGACATACTCCTACATGCCCCCACATTCAATCTTCTCCTTTTAATGAAATAACCAGCAGTTGACCTTATTCTACTCAATGAGTTATTTCTCTGTCAAATACTGTAACCACTGTTGTATTTGTAACCACTGTTACAAATGCATAGTGGAATTGTGTTAAACTGGAAACATTGTAGGCCTAGTACTTTCAGATGTGATAAAAAGGTGATTAAAATAATGAAGATTAATGTGTATATATGTCTGTTGTTTGAACAATGCAGAAATGTGCCAATTGTCTTTCTGCCTTTTTAACTTAGACAAGCTAGTGAACTGTTGCCCAAATTCACAATGGAATGGTTGATGGCTTCTATGCATTCTCTGGTGAACATGCAGGTTATTTATTTAAATTAAACTGCATTAAACCGATCGAGTTATTATTTTTATGTCTATTCATACATTATAATAGTTTCCCCCCTACTCATTCTGTTTAAGTTAATCATTATGGTATTACATTGGTGTTTCCTGGTTTGTGTAAAGCACATTGAACTGCCTTGTTGAAATGTGCTATGCAAATAATTATGATAATAATAACACAATCATGTTTTCAATAATATGCTTTGACTGTGAAAGTGTCTGTTCTTTTGGATTCATGCTCACTCCTGTGTTGACTTGACTCATGCTCACATGGATTAATATGATGTACTGACTCGTAATTACTTATTTATAAGTATCTATATTCATTATTGTTGGACTGTAGATATTGAATCATGTTGACACTGCACATTTATTCATGCTATTGATTATATGTATACCATAGAATATGTCCAATATGTTCATTATATTGAAACTATACATTTATGTCATGCTTCTGTTGTCACTTTCTCTGGGTGGGGTATGTGGGGTGATTTTTGGAGCAATCATGTACTAATTAAATTTACATTTAGGAACTTGAATGACCTTAAAGTGTCTAATGGCTCTGCTTGAATAACAAGATGGAGACTCATTCGTGTACAGGACATGAATAGTGCTGTTTATTTTACACGAATATTGTGTGAAAACTGGTGTTCCCTCATTACATCTTGAGATTTCCATGTCCAAAAAGCTTTGAACAGTTCAGACAAAGAGGTGTAAAACATGTTAACTTTCCCCCTCTGAGGGGAGATGATTGTCTCCTCTTTGAGTTCATTTACACCTAAATTAAGAGATCTCCACTTGTTGATCACCCAGGATGCAAATGTATGAATGAACACTGTGTGCATATAGATACCCAGTATTTGAAATGCAAAACATGATCAGGTCTATGCAGACAGATTACTGATCTGTACAAAACAACAACAGTTCTGTACAGAAACCAGACCACTTCTAGATACTGAAGTGAAACCAATTTAAATATTGAACTTACAATGCAACTTAATTCTAAAAAGTACACGGGTGGAGTATCACTATGTTCTCATGGGCCTATGTTGGTATGCCCAGCAAACCTTCCAGGTAAAATGGGATAATGCGGTCTCCACCCAGATAATATGTTTGAAGTAATTGCCAAGGTTCATGCCTTGGCAATTACTGACAAATTCAGTCGATTGAGCCAGCTGAGCCCATTATCTGAGATTTCGTTAAAGAAACAACCCAATCCTCAGTTTGTATGTCTTGGTCTATGAGAGTTAGGGATGGAACAAAACAGGAAAGGGCGAACACCAGTGTTGGTGAGGTGCTGGCCTAAGGCAGTACATAAGTAAAAATGAGAAAAGGGCTGCGATGCTGTATATGTATTATTAGGGATGGAACAAAAAAAATGGTTAGGTATTTTTTTGGCAAAGCGCTTTTATTACTCTTCAGTGGTTCATTTTTTAAGCAACACACATACATAAATGCCAGCACTGTGAAATACAGTGTGGAATACAGTTCACATTGATGTCTGGCCTTAAAATACATCAGATCATTCACACTGTATTTCAGGGGTGCCAGACACTGCAGTTTTGACTCACTACAGTGAAAACAACAAAGTGAAAAGGAACCGTTGTGTCAGCCATATACTAATACAAAATGTGACTTCACAAATCTTAATAGCAGTTGGATTCTAAAGTTAAAAAAATATGAACAAAATGCGCAGTATTAAAAGAGACATAAATGCTATAAATCCAACTTATAACAAAGCTGTCAAAGTTACAATGATACAGAATGCTAAAAGGAACACTCAGACGTGTTTATTCTCAGAATTAAATGTACATCAGAAAAACGTGATGAAAACCTAAAACAAATAGGCCTAGTCTATAGGCCTACTACACCCCCAACCATTAATTGAAACTCCAGTTTGACTCCTGATGTGTGACTTATCACGTGTCGTTTTAACTTAGACAAGCTAGTGAAATCTTTCCCACATTGGTCACAATGGAATGGTTGATGGCTTCTATGCATTCTCTGGTGAACATGCAGGTTATTCATGTAGATGAAACTGCATCCACATTCTTCACATTGGAAATCCCCTATGTGGTCTCGCTGATGAGCCTTGAGATCTCGTTTGGAAACAAAGCTCCGTCCACATTGTTCACAACCGTGGGGGCTCTCTCTCTGACCACACTTGTGGTAAATTAAACTGGTCAGTTTAGTAGTCAAGCCTTTTCCACATTTATTAGACTCATAGGATTCCTGTCTGCGTGTGTGAACGATCTGGTGAATTTTAAGGCCAGACTCCAAAGTGAACTGTCTTCCACACTGGTCGCAAGAGTGGCGTTTTGGTTTACGAAAGCTTCTTTGTTGGTTTGCTGCTCGTAGGACAGGTTTCTGACAAGAGTCTGATGGACTATCCAGTACTGGATTGAAAATAAAGAGACAAGGAAGACATTTAAAACCACATTGACACATTTAGGCCTGAGACCGATAGGCTAACTACTTCTTCTAAATAAGTAAATTATAACCATTTTTAAATTCAGGGCTAATTTATAACAATGGCAGCCTGATCCATGTAGGTCCATATGACATACTTTATATCAAATATCTAGGATATAATACAATTACGCAAGTTGACTAATAGCACATGGAATCTATTGAGACATGGTCAACATTTGGGACATAGTGTTAGACAATGATTGATTCTGTAGGTGACTGACTATGTAGATGTAAGTAAATTATAGCCTTGTTATATTAGTTATATTATTATAACAAAAATATATTATAACAAAGCTACAGGTCAAATGTAAACCTTACACAACAGGCAGAATTAAGAATAAACTTATACAATTTGTTTCTTTTCAGAATTTTCAGTAAAACATGATGAACATATGGCACGAATAAAGAGAAAGACAGGAGAGAAAGTAACTTACAGTCTCTCAAGGAACAAGGGTAAAAGGGATGCTCCTGTTCAGCAGAATTGTCCCTGGTGGAGTCAAGAGAGTTCATCTTCAACTGAAGTCTGGAGTTCACAGTCAGTTCAAGTTGAAATGACTGATATCCTGGAGGAACTACACACAGTTTTTATACTAGAGACCCTGAGGTGGAGGCACTAACTGCTTGGAATGATTGGCCAACTAGAGGAACAATAGAACCATCTTCCCACCAATCACAACCTACCTAGACAATAGACATACTCCTACATGCCCCCACATTCAATATTCTCCTTTTAATGAAATAACCAGCAGTTGACCTTATTCTACTCAATGATTTATTTCTCTGTCAAATACTGTAACCACTGTTGTATTTGTAACCACTGTTACAAATGCATAGTGGAATTGTGTTAAACTGGAAACATTGTAGGCCTAGTACTTTCAGATGTGATAAAAAGGTGATTAAAATAATGAAGATTAATGTGTATATATGTCTGTTGTTTGAACAATGCAGAAATGTGCCAATTGTCTTTCTGCCTTTTTAACTTAGACAAGCTAGTGAACTGTTGCCCAAATTCACAATGGAATGGTTGATGGCTTCTATGCATTCTCTGGTGAACATGCAGGTTATTCATTTAAATTAAACTGCATTAAACCGATCGAGTTATTATTTTTATGTCTATTCATACATTATAATAGTTTCCCCCCTACTCATTCTGTTTAAGTTAATCATTATGGTATTACATTGGTGTTTCCTGGTTTGTGTAAAGCACATTGAACTGCCTTGTTGAAATGTGCTATGCAAATAATTATGATAATAATAACACAATCATGTTTTCAATAATATGCTTTGACTGTGAAAGTGTCTGTTCTTTTGGATTCATGCTCACTCCTGTGTTGACTTGACTCATGCTCACATGGATTAATATGATGTACTGACTCGTAATTACTTATTTATAAGTATCTATATTCATTATTGTTGGACTGTAGATATTGAATCATGTTGACACTGCACATTTATTCATGCTATTGATTATATGTATACCATAGAATATGTCCAATATGTTCATTATATTGAAACTATACATTTATGTCATGCTTCTGTTGTCACTTTCTCTGGGTGGGGTATGTGGGGTGATTTTTGGAGCAATCATGTACTAATTAAATTTACATTTAGGAACTTGAATGACCTTAAAGTGTCTAATGGCTCTGCTTGAATAACAAGATGGAGACTCATTCGTGTACAGGACATGAATAGTGCTGTTTATTTTACACGAATATTGTGTGAAAACTGGTGTTCCCTCATTACATCTTGAGATTTCCATGTCCAAAAAGCTTTGAACAGTTCAGACAAAGAGGTGTAAAACATGTTCACTCTTTCCCCCTTCTTTGAGTTCATTTACACCTAAATTAAGAGATCTCCACTTGTTGATCACCCAGGATGCAAATGTATGAATGAACACTGTGTGCATATAGATACCCAGTATTTTAAATGCAAAACATGAGCAGGTCTATGCAGACAGATTACTGATCTGTACAAAACAACAACAGTCCTGTACAGAAACCAGACCACTTCTAGATACTGAAGTGAAATCAATTTAAATATTGAACAACTTAATTCTAAAAAGTACACGGTGGAGTATTACTATGTTCTCATGGGCCTATGTTGGTATGCCCAGCAAACCTTCCAGGTAAAATGGGATAATGGTGTCTCCACACAGCTGACAAATAATATGTTTGAAGTAATTGCCAAGGTTCATGCCTTGGCAATTACTGCAGGCAAATTCAGTCCATGAGCCAGCTGAGCCCATTATCTGAGATTTCGTTAAAGAAACAAACCAATCCTCAGTTTGTATGTCTTGGTCTATGAGAGTTAGGGATGGAACAAAACATGAAAGGGTGCACACCAGTGTTGGTGAGGTGCTGGCCTAAGGCAGTACATAAGTAAAAATGAGAAAAAGGCTGCGATGCTGTATATGTATTATTAGGGATGGAACAAAAAAAATGGTTAGGTTTTTTTTTGGCAAAGCGCTTTTATTACTCTTCTGTGGTTCATTTTTTAGCCAACACACATACGTAAATGCCAGCACTGTGAAATACAGTGTGGAATACAGTTCACATTGATGTCTGGCCTTAAAATACATCAGATCATTCACACTGTATTTCAGGGGTGCCAGACACTGCAGTTTTGACTCACTACAGTGAAAACAACAAAGTGAAAAGGAACCGTTGTGTCAGCCATATACTAATACAAAATGTGACTTCACAAATCTTAATAGCAGTTGGATTCTAAAGTTTAAAAAATATGAACAAAATGCGCAGTATTAAAAGAGACATAAATGCTATAAATCCAACTTATAACAAAGCTGTCAAAGTTACAATGATACAGAATGCTAAAAGGAACACTCAGACGTGTTTATTCTCAGAATTAAATGTACATCAGAAAAACGTGATGAAAACCTAAAACAAATAGGCCTAGTCTATAGGCCTACTACACCCCCAACCATTAATTGAAACTCCAGTTTGACTCCTGATGTGTGACTTATCACGTGTCGTTTTAACTTAGACAAGCTAGTGAAATCTTTCCCACATTGGTCACAATGGAATGGTTGATGGCTTCTATGCATTCTCTGGTGAACATGCAGGTTATTCATGTAGATGAAACTGCATCCACATTCTTCACATTGGAAATCCCCTATGTGGTCTCGCTGATGAGCCTTGAGATCTCGTTTGGAAACAAAGCTCCGTCCACATTGTTCACAACCGTGGGGGCTCTCTCTCTGACCACACTTGTGGTAAATTAAACTGGTCAGTTTAGTAGTCAAGCCTTTTCCACATTTATTAGACTCATAGGATTCCTGTCTGCGTGTGTGAACGATCTGGTGAATTTTAAGGCCAGACTCCAAAGTGAACTGTCTTCCACACTGGTCGCAAGAGTGGCGTTTTGGTTTACGAAAGCTTCTTTGTTGGTTTGCTGCTCGTAGGACAGGTTTCTGACAAGAGTCTGATGGACTATCCAGTACTGGATTGAAAATAAAGAGACAAGGAAGACATTTAAAACCACATTGACACATTTAGGCCTGAGACCGATAGGCTAACTACTTCTTCTAAATAAGTAAATTATAACCATTTTTAAATTCAGGGCTAATTTATAACAATGGCAGCCTGATCCATGTAGGTCCATATGACATACTTTATATCAAATATCTAGGATATAATACAATTACGCAAGTTGACTAATAGCACATGGAATCTATTGAGACATGGTCAACATTTGGGACATAGTGTTAGACAATGATTGATTCTGTAGGTGACTGACTATGTAGCTGTAAGTAAATTATAGCCTTGTTATATTAGTTATATTATTATAACAAAAATATATTATAACAAAGCTACAGGTCAAATGTAAACCTTACACAACAGGCAGAATTAAGAATAAACTTATACAATTTGTTTCTTTTCAGAATTTTCAGTAAAACATGATGAACATATGGCACGAATAAAGAGAAAGACAGGAGAGAAAGTAACTTACAGTCTCTCAAGGAACAAGGGTAAAAGGGATGCTCCTGTTCAGCAGAATTGTCCCTGGTGGAGTCAAGAGAGTTCATCTTCAACTGAAGTCTGGAGTTCACAGTCAGTTCAAGTTGAAATGACTGATATCCTGGAGGAACTACACACAGTTTTTATACTAGAGACCCTGAGGTGGAGGCACTAACTGCTTGGAATGATTGGCCAACTAGAGGAACAATAGAACCATCTTCCCACCAATCACAACCTACCTAGACAATAGACATACTCCTACATGCCCCCACATTCAATCTTCTCCTTTTAATGAAATAACCAGCAGTTGACCTTATTCTACTCAATGAGTTATTTCTCTGTCAAATACTGTAACCACTGTTGTATTTGTAACCACTGTTACAAATGCATAGTGGAATTGTGTTAAACTGGAAACATTGTAGGCCTAGTACTTTCAGATGTGATAAAAAGGTGATTAAAATAATGAAGATTAATGTGTATATATGTCTGTTGTTTGAACAATGCAGAAATGTGCCAATTGTCTTTCTGCCTTTTTAACTTAGACAAGCTAGTGAACTGTTGCCCAAATTCACAATGGAATGGTTGATGGCTTCTATGCATTCTCTGGTGAACATGCAGGTTATTCATTTAAATTAAACTGCATTAAACCGATCGAGTTATTATTTTTATGTCTATTCATACATTATAATAGTTTCCCCCCTACTCATTCTGTTTAAGTTAATCATTATGGTATTACATTGGTGTTTCCTGGTTTGTGTAAAGCACATTGAACTGCCTTGTTGAAATGTGCTATGCAAATAATTATGATAATAATAACACAATCATGTTTTCAATAATATGCTTTGACTGTGAAAGTGTCTGTTCTTTTGGATTCATGCTCACTCCTGTGTTGACTTGACTCATGCTCACATGGATTAATACGATGTACTGACTCGTAATTACTTATTTATAAGTATCTATATTCATTATTGTTGGACTGTAGATATTGAATCATGTTGACACTGCACATTTATTCATGCTATTGATTATATGTATACCATAGAATATGTCCAATATGTTCATTATATTGAAACTATACATTTATGTCATGCTTCTGTTGTCACTTTCTCTGGGTGGGGTATGTGGGGTGATTTTTGGAGCAATCATGTACTAATTAAATTTACATTTAGGAACTTGAATGACCTTAAAGTGTCTAATGGCTCTGCTTGAATAACAAGATGGAGACTCATTCGTGTACAGGACATGAATAGTGCTGTTTATTTTACACGAATATTGTGTGAAAACTGGTGTTCCCTCATTACATCTTGAGATTTCCATGTCCAAAAAGCTTTGAACAGTTCAGACAAAGAGGTGTAAAACATGTTCACTCTTTCCCCCTTCTTTGAGTTCATTTACACCTAAATTAAGAGATCTCCACTTGTTGATCACCCAGGATGCAAATGTATGAATGAACACTGTGTGCATATAGATACCCAGTATTTTAAATGCAAAACATGAGCAGGTCTATGCAGACAGATTACTGATCTGTACAAAACAACAACAGTCCTGTACAGAAACCAGACCACTTCTAGATACTGAAGTGAAATCAATTTAAATATTGAACAACTTAATTCTAAAAAGTACACGGTGGAGTATTACTATGTTCTCATGGGCCTATGTTGGTATGCCCAGCAAACCTTCCAGGTAAAATGGGATAATGGTGTCTCCACACAGCTGACAAATAATATGTTTGAAGTAATTGCCAAGGTTCATGCCTTGGCAATTACTGCAGGCAAATTCAGTCCATGAGCCAGCTGAGCCCATTATCTGAGATTTCGTTAAAGAAACAAACCAATCCTCAGTTTGTATGTCTTGGTCTATGAGAGTTAGGGATGGAACAAAACATGAAAGGGTGCACACCAGTGTTGGTGAGGTGCTGGCCTAAGGCAGTACATAAGTAAAAATGAGAAAAAGGCTGCGATGCTGTATATGTATTATTAGGGATGGAACAAAAAAAATGGTTAGGTTTTTTTTTTGGCAAAGCGCTTTTATTACTCTTCTGTGGTTCATTTTTTAGCCAACACACATACGTAAATGCCAGCACTGTGAAATACAGTGTGGAATACAGTTCACATTGATGTCTGGCCTTAAAATACATCAGATCATTCACACTGTATTTCAGGGGTGCCAGACACTGCAGTTTTGACTCACTACAGTGAAAACAACAAAGTGAAAAGGAACCGTTGTGTCAGCCATATACTAATACAAAATGTGACTTCACAAATCTTAATAGCAGTTGGATTCTAAAGTTTAAAAAATATGAACAAAATGCGCAGTATTAAAAGAGACATAAATGCTATAAATCCAACTTATAACAAAGCTGTCAAAGTTACAATGATACAGAATGCTAAAAGGAACACTCAGACGTGTTTATTCTCAGAATTAAATGTACATCAGAAAAACGTGATGAAAACCTAAAACAAATAGGCCTAGTCTATAGGCCTACTACACCCCCAACCATTAATTGAAACTCCAGTTTGACTCCTGATGTGTGACTTATCACGTGTCGTTTTAACTTAGACAAGCTAGTGAAATCTTTCCCACATTGGTCACAATGGAATGGTTGATGGCTTCTATGCATTCTCTGGTGAACATGCAGGTTATTCATGTAGATGAAACTGCATCCACATTCTTCACATTGGAAATCCCCTATGTGGTCTCGCTGATGAGCCTTGAGATCTCGTTTGGAAACAAAGCTCCGTCCACATTGTTCACAACCGTGGGGGCTCTCTCTCTGACCACACTTGTGGTAAATTAAACTGGTCAGTTTAGTAGTCAAGCCTTTTCCACATTTATTAGACTCATAGGATTCCTGTCTGCGTGTGTGAACGATCTGGTGAATTTTAAGGCCAGACTCCAAAGTGAACTGTCTTCCACACTGGTCGCAAGAGTGGCGTTTTGGTTTACGAAAGCTTCTTTGTTGGTTTGCTGCTCGTAGGACAGGTTTCTGACAAGAGTCTGATGGACTATCCAGTACTGGATTGAAAATAAAGAGACAAGGAAGACATTTAAAACCACATTGACACATTTAGGCCTGAGACCGATAGGCTAACTACTTCTTCTAAATAAGTAAATTATAACCATTTTTAAATTCAGGGCTAATTTATAACAATGGCAGCCTGATCCATGTAGGTCCATATGACATACTTTATATCAAATATCTAGGATATAATACAATTACGCAAGTTGACTAATAGCACATGGAATCTATTGAGACATGGTCAACATTTGGGACATAGTGTTAGACAATGATTGATTCTGTAGGTGACTGACTATGTAGATGTAAGTAAATTATAGCCTTGTTATATTAGTTATATTATTATAACAAAAATATATTATAACAAAGCTACAGGTCAAATGTAAACCTTACACAACAGGCAGAATTAAGAATAAACTTATACAATTTGTTTCTTTTCAGAATTTTCAGTAAAACATGATGAACATATGGCACGAATAAAGAGAAAGACAGGAGAGAAAGTAACTTACAGTCTCTCAAGGAACAAGGGTAAAAGGGATGCTCCTGTTCAGCAGAATTGTCCCTGGTGGAGTCAAGAGAGTTCATCTTCAACTGAAGTCTGGAGTTCACAGTCAGTTCAAGTTGAAATGACTGATATCCTGGAGGAACTACACACAGTTTTTATACTAGAGACCCTGAGGTGGAGGCACTAACTGCTTGGAATGATTGGCCAACTAGAGGAACAATAGAACCATCTTCCCACCAATCACAACCTACCTAGACAATAGACATACTCCTACATGCCCCCACATTCAATATTCTCCTTTTAATGAAATAACCAGCAGTTGACCTTATTCTACTCAATGATTTATTTCTCTGTCAAATACTGTAACCACTGTTGTATTTGTAACCACTGTTACAAATGCATAGTGGAATTGTGTTAAACTGGAAACATTGTAGGCCTAGTACTTTCAGATGTGATAAAAAGGTGATTAAAATAATGAAGATTAATGTGTATATATGTCTGTTGTTTGAACAATGCAGAAATGTGCCAATTGTCTTTCTGCCTTTTTAACTTAGACAAGCTAGTGAACTGTTGCCCAAATTCACAATGGAATGGTTGATGGCTTCTATGCATTCTCTGGTGAACATGCAGGTTATTCATTTAAATTAAACTGCATTAAACCGATCGAGTTATTATTTTTATGTCTATTCATACATTATAATAGTTTCCCCCCTACTCATTCTGTTTAAGTTAATCATTATGGTATTACATTGGTGTTTCCTGGTTTGTGTAAAGCACATTGAACTGCCTTGTTGAAATGTGCTATGCAAATAATTATGATAATAATAACACAATCATGTTTTCAATAATATGCTTTGACTGTGAAAGTGTCTGTTCTTTTGGATTCATGCTCACTCCTGTGTTGACTTGACTCATGCTCACATGGATTAATATGATGTACTGACTCGTAATTACTTATTTATAAGTATCTATATTCATTATTGTTGGACTGTAGATATTGAATCATGTTGACACTGCACATTTATTCATGCTATTGATTATATGTATACCATAGAATATGTCCAATATGTTCATTATATTGAAACTATACATTTATGTCATGCTTCTGTTGTCACTTTCTCTGGGTGGGGTATGTGGGGTGATTTTTGGAGCAATCATGTACTAATTAAATTTACATTTAGGAACTTGAATGACCTTAAAGTGTCTAATGGCTCTGCTTGAATAACAAGATGGAGACTCATTCGTGTACAGGACATGAATAGTGCTGTTTATTTTACACGAATATTGTGTGAAAACTGGTGTTCCCTCATTACATCTTGAGATTTCCATGTCCAAAAAGCTTTGAACAGTTCAGACAAAGAGGTGTAAAACATGTTCACTCTTTCCCCCTTCTTTGAGTTCATTTACACCTAAATTAAGAGATCTCCACTTGTTGATCACCCAGGATGCAAATGTATGAATGAACACTGTGTGCATATAGATACCCAGTATTTTAAATGCAAAACATGAGCAGGTCTATGCAGACAGATTACTGATCTGTACAAAACAACAACAGTCCTGTACAGAAACCAGACCACTTCTAGATACTGAAGTGAAATCAATTTAAATATTGAACAACTTAATTCTAAAAAGTACACGGTGGAGTATTACTATGTTCTCATGGGCCTATGTTGGTATGCCCAGCAAACCTTCCAGGTAAAATGGGATAATGGTGTCTCCACACAGCTGACAAATAATATGTTTGAAGTAATTGCCAAGGTTCATGCCTTGGCAATTACTGCAGGCAAATTCAGTCCATGAGCCAGCTGAGCCCATTATCTGAGATTTCGTTAAAGAAACAAACCAATCCTCAGTTTGTATGTCTTGGTCTATGAGAGTTAGGGATGGAACAAAACATGAAAGGGTGCACACCAGTGTTGGTGAGGTGCTGGCCTAAGGCAGTACATAAGTAAAAATGAGAAAAAGGCTGCGATGCTGTATATGTATTATTAGGGATGGAACAAAAAAAATGGTTAGGTTTTTTTTTGGCAAAGCGCTTTTATTACTCTTCTGTGGTTCATTTTTTAGCCAACACACATACGTAAATGCCAGCACTGTGAAATACAGTGTGGAATACAGTTCACATTGATGTCTGGCCTTAAAATACATCAGATCATTCACACTGTATTTCAGGGGTGCCAGACACTGCAGTTTTGACTCACTACAGTGAAAACAACAAAGTGAAAAGGAACCGTTGTGTCAGCCATATACTAATACAAAATGTGACTTCACAAATCTTAATAGCAGTTGGATTCTAAAGTTTAAAAAATATGAACAAAATGCGCAGTATTAAAAGAGACATAAATGCTATAAATCCAACTTATAACAAAGCTGTCAAAGTTACAATGATACAGAATGCTAAAAGGAACACTCAGACGTGTTTATTCTCAGAATTAAATGTACATCAGAAAAACGTGATGAAAACCTAAAACAAATAGGCCTAGTCTATAGGCCTACTACACCCCCAACCATTAATTGAAACTCCAGTTTGACTCCTGATGTGTGACTTATCACGTGTCGTTTTAACTTAGACAAGCTAGTGAAATCTTTCCCACATTGGTCACAATGGAATGGTTGATGGCTTCTATGCATTCTCTGGTGAACATGCAGGTTATTCATGTAGATGAAACTGCATCCACATTCTTCACATTGGAAATCCCCTATGTGGTCTCGCTGATGAGCCTTGAGATCTCGTTTGGAAACAAAGCTCCGTCCACATTGTTCACAACCGTGGGGGCTCTCTCTCTGACCACACTTGTGGTAAATTAAACTGGTCAGTTTAGTAGTCAAGCCTTTTCCACATTTATTAGACTCATAGGATTCCTGTCTGCGTGTGTGAACGATCTGGTGAATTTTAAGGCCAGACTCCAAAGTGAACTGTCTTCCACACTGGTCGCAAGAGTGGCGTTTTGGTTTACGAAAGCTTCTTTGTTGGTTTGCTGCTCGTAGGACAGGTTTCTGACAAGAGTCTGATGGACTATCCAGTACTGGATTGAAAATAAAGAGACAAGGAAGACATTTAAAACCACATTGACACATTTAGGCCTGAGACCGATAGGCTAACTACTTCTTCTAAATAAGTAAATTATAACCATTTTTAAATTCAGGGCTAATTTATAACAATGGCAGCCTGATCCATGTAGGTCCATATGACATACTTTATATCAAATATCTAGGATATAATACAATTACGCAAGTTGACTAATAGCACATGGAATCTATTGAGACATGGTCAACATTTGGGACATAGTGTTAGACAATGATTGATTCTGTAGGTGACTGACTATGTAGCTGTAAGTAAATTATAGCCTTGTTATATTAGTTATATTATTATAACAAAAATATATTATAACAAAGCTACAGGTCAAATGTAAACCTTACACAACAGGCAGAATTAAGAATAAACTTATACAATTTGTTTCTTTTCAGAATTTTCAGTAAAACATGATGAACATATGGCACGAATAAAGAGAAAGACAGGAGAGAAAGTAACTTACAGTCTCTCAAGGAACAAGGGTAAAAGGGATGCTCCTGTTCAGCAGAATTGTCCCTGGTGGAGTCAAGAGAGTTCATCTTCAACTGAAGTCTGGAGTTCACAGTCAGTTCAAGTTGAAATGACTGATATCCTGGAGGAACTACACACAGTTTTTATACTAGAGACCCTGAGGTGGAGGCACTAACTGCTTGGAATGATTGGCCAACTAGAGGAACAATAGAACCATCTTCCCACCAATCACAACCTACCTAGACAATAGACATACTCCTACATGCCCCCACATTCAATCTTCTCCTTTTAATGAAATAACCAGCAGTTGACCTTATTCTACTCAATGAGTTATTTCTCTGTCAAATACTGTAACCACTGTTGTATTTGTAACCACTGTTACAAATGCATAGTGGAATTGTGTTAAACTGGAAACATTGTAGGCCTAGTACTTTCAGATGTGATAAAAAGGTGATTAAAATAATGAAGATTAATGTGTATATATGTCTGTTGTTTGAACAATGCAGAAATGTGCCAATTGTCTTTCTGCCTTTTTAACTTAGACAAGCTAGTGAACTGTTGCCCAAATTCACAATGGAATGGTTGATGGCTTCTATGCATTCTCTGGTGAACATGCAGGTTATTCATTTAAATTAAACTGCATTAAACCGATCGAGTTATTATTTTTATGTCTATTCATACATTATAATAGTTTCCCCCCTACTCATTCTGTTTAAGTTAATCATTATGGTATTACATTGGTGTTTCCTGGTTTGTGTAAAGCACATTGAACTGCCTTGTTGAAATGTGCTATGCAAATAATTATGATAATAATAACACAATCATGTTTTCAATAATATGCTTTGACTGTGAAAGTGTCTGTTCTTTTGGATTCATGCTCACTCCTGTGTTGACTTGACTCATGCTCACATGGATTAATACGATGTACTGACTCGTAATTACTTATTTATAAGTATCTATATTCATTATTGTTGGACTGTAGATATTGAATCATGTTGACACTGCACATTTATTCATGCTATTGATTATATGTATACCATAGAATATGTCCAATATGTTCATTATATTGAAACTATACATTTATGTCATGCTTCTGTTGTCACTTTCTCTGGGTGGGGTATGTGGGGTGATTTTTGGAGCAATCATGTACTAATTAAATTTACATTTAGGAACTTGAATGACCTTAAAGTGTCTAATGGCTCTGCTTGAATAACAAGATGGAGACTCATTCGTGTACAGGACATGAATAGTGCTGTTTATTTTACACGAATATTGTGTGAAAACTGGTGTTCCCTCATTACATCTTGAGATTTCCATGTCCAAAAAGCTTTGAACAGTTCAGACAAAGAGGTGTAAAACATGTTCACTCTTTCCCCCTTCTTTGAGTTCATTTACACCTAAATTAAGAGATCTCCACTTGTTGATCACCCAGGATGCAAATGTATGAATGAACACTGTGTGCATATAGATACCCAGTATTTTAAATGCAAAACATGAGCAGGTCTATGCAGACAGATTACTGATCTGTACAAAACAACAACAGTCCTGTACAGAAACCAGACCACTTCTAGATACTGAAGTGAAATCAATTTAAATATTGAACAACTTAATTCTAAAAAGTACACGGTGGAGTATTACTATGTTCTCATGGGCCTATGTTGGTATGCCCAGCAAACCTTCCAGGTAAAATGGGATAATGGTGTCTCCACACAGCTGACAAATAATATGTTTGAAGTAATTGCCAAGGTTCATGCCTTGGCAATTACTGCAGGCAAATTCAGTCCATGAGCCAGCTGAGCCCATTATCTGAGATTTCGTTAAAGAAACAAACCAATCCTCAGTTTGTATGTCTTGGTCTATGAGAGTTAGGGATGGAACAAAACATGAAAGGGTGCACACCAGTGTTGGTGAGGTGCTGGCCTAAGGCAGTACATAAGTAAAAATGAGAAAAAGGCTGCGATGCTGTATATGTATTATTAGGGATGGAACAAAAAAAATGGTTAGGTTTTTTTTTGGCAAAGCGCTTTTATTACTCTTCTGTGGTTCATTTTTTAGCCAACACACATACGTAAATGCCAGCACTGTGAAATACAGTGTGGAATACAGTTCACATTGATGTCTGGCCTTAAAATACATCAGATCATTCACACTGTATTTCAGGGGTGCCAGACACTGCAGTTTTGACTCACTACAGTGAAAACAACAAAGTGAAAAGGAACCGTTGTGTCAGCCATATACTAATACAAAATGTGACTTCACAAATCTTAATAGCAGTTGGATTCTAAAGTTTAAAAAATATGAACAAAATGTGCAGTATTAAAAGAGACATAAATGCTATAAATCCAACTTATAACAAAGCTGTCAAAGTTACAATGATACAGAATGCTAAAAGGAACACTCAGACGTGTTTATTCTCAGAATTAAATGTACATCAGAAAAACGTGATGAAAACCTAAAACAAATAGGCCTAGTCTATAGGCCTACTACACCCCCAACCATTAATTGAAACTCCAGTTTGACTCCTGATGTGTGACTTATCACGTGTCGTTTTAACTTAGACAAGCTAGTGAAATCTTTCCCACATTGGTCACAATGGAATGGTTGATGGCTTCTATGCATTCTCTGGTGAACATGCAGGTTATTCATGTAGATGAAACTGCATCCACATTCTTCACATTGGAAATCCCCTATGTGGTCTCGCTGATGAGCCTTGAGATCTCGTTTGGAAACAAAGCTCCGTCCACATTGTTCACAACCGTGGGGGCTCTCTCTCTGACCACACTTGTGGTAAATTAAACTGGTCAGTTTAGTAGTCAAGCCTTTTCCACATTTATTAGACTCATAGGATTCCTGTCTGCGTGTGTGAACGATCTGGTGAATTTTAAGGCCAGACTCCAAAGTGAACTGTCTTCCACACTGGTCGCAAGAGTGGCGTTTTGGTTTACGAAAGCTTCTTTGTTGGTTTGCTGCTCGTAGGACAGGTTTCTGACAAGAGTCTGATGGACTATCCAGTACTGGATTGAAAATAAAGAGACAAGGAAGACATTTAAAACCACATTGACACATTTAGGCCTGAGACCGATAGGCTACTATACTTCTTCTAAAAAAGTAAATTATAACTATTTTCTTTGGCCCCTTTTTAAATTCATTTTGTTATACCACTATAATCGTAAAGGTTGCATGCAGCATGTCTGGGAGAGGGAGGGGTGGAGAACAGTATGATAGCTTGTGATTGGTGGAGAGAGATGGCTCTATTGTTCTCTGTGGCCAATCATATCAAAGCAGTTAGTGGTTCCACCTCAGGCTCTCTAGTATAAGAAGAGTGTGTAGTCGTCAGTTCTCCACAACTCCTCCAGGATATCAATCATTTATGATCAGATCTGACTGTGGACTCCAGGTGAAAATGAACTCTAACAACCTCAACTCTGCTGAACAGGAGGAAAACAACGACTATGGTATGTTTGCTCTCTCCCTTTAATTCCCCCTTTTCTGTCATATTTCCGTCATGTTTAAAACAAACATGCCTCAATTACTAGTCATGTTACTATTCATGATACTCAATCATGTGTTATTGTAATGTGACTAGTAGCATTGCTGTAGAGTAGCTTTAGATCATTTCTGTCTTGCCTCACGGTTCAACCAAATAGCATGCAAGTGCTTTTACTATTAAAATATTCTTGTGCTACACAATGCGTTGTTGAGCTTGTAGAACTGTTAATTTTGACATATTACTTAACAACAATTTCTATCTCTCAATGATATTTCCGTTGTATTTGTTTCCAATTCAGTGTTGCATCATCAGTCTGAATTCCCTGTCCTACCAGAGGTGAATGAGCAAAGAAGCATGGCTAAGCAAAAACGCCACTGCTGTGATCAGTGTGGAAAACACTTCCCTGCAATGAGCAAACTTAAAGTACACCAGAGAATTCACACCGGAGAGAAACCCTATGGGTGTGATCTGTGTGGACACAAGTTCTCTGACATGTCCGGTCTCAGAAGCCACCAGAAAATTCACACTGGAGAGAAACCCTATGGATGTGATCAATGTGGACAACACTTCTCTCAAACAGCACACCTTAAAAGCCACAAGAGAATTCACACTGGAGAGAAGCCCTATGGATGTGATCAATGTGGACAACACTTCTCTGAAATGTCAAGTCTTAAAAAACACCAGAGAATTCACACTGGAGAGAAACCCTATGGATGTGATCAGTGTGGACAATACTTCTCTAGAATAGCACATCTTAAACGCCACCAGAGAATTCACACTGGAGAGAAACCCTATGGATGTGATCAGTGTGGACAACACTTCTCTCAAACGGCACACCTTAAAATCCACCAGAGAATTCACACTGGAGAGAAACCCTATGGATGTGATCAGTGTGGGCAACACTTCTCTCAAATGTCCAGTCTTAAAAAACACCAGATAATTCACACTGGAGAGGAACCCTATGGATGTGATCAGTGTGGACAACACTTCTCTCAAATGTCCAGTCTTAAAAGCCACCAGAGAATTCACACTGGAGAGAAACCCTATGGATGTGATCATTGTGGACAATACTTCTCTAGAATAGCACATCTTAAACGCCACCAGAGAATTCACACTGGAGAGAAACCCTATGGATGTGATCAGTGTGGACAACACTTCTCTCAAATGTCCAGTCTTAAAAGCCACCAGAGAATTCACACTGGAGAGAAACCCTATGGTTGTGATCAGAGCGATGGAGAGAAACTTAAGAAACTGTTTGAATGAACTGATCTTTTTAGTAGTATTTCTCATTCCTCAATTAATTTTTTGTCTTAGTTTGTTCATGTTTTATATAAAAATACAGTAGGGAGAATACAAGTTATCTAAATCTACATAATTTTTCCCAAATAAAGACATTCAAAGTCAAGATTTCTCTCTTTTTTAGCTTTTGTTTTGAGTATTGTGTGTGTGGAAATCACAGTCAATCAGATGAAATACCCTTTGGGAGGCAACAACACACATGGAGCAGGAGCACACAGGAGCACATTACAGTTAGCAAGTTAATTAAGATGCTGTCATGAACAATCAAATACTTTGTGTGCTGTGTGTCCATGACAATTTTTCATCCAGTAGCATCACAAACACTTATCGAGGTCAAATCAGGGGGGCAGTCAGCCAGATATTTCGTGAAGCCTCATTTGAAATCGGTAGTTCATATAATGGCCTGTTGTGGCGCTGGACTGGACCCAAAAAGCCCCATAGCTCCATAGAGGCCCATGTATTTTGGCCCAACTTCACCTAGACTGTATTACCTTAATAAACATGGTCATGAATACTTTCTTCTTCCAGTCACTAGTTTAAAGTCTCATTTCTAATGTCATAATATTCTTTTTGGAAAATTATGGTCCCATTAATTAAAAAAATGACCATAAAGTCGCGTATGTTCTGAGGGGCGTGGCTACCGTTACAGTCTATGATCGGGATTCCCCTCCCACTCAAGAGTCTTCTCCTCCCACTCGAGTCAAAATAAAAACCAACGGAGAAGAAGGGGGGAAGACCCGCCTCGTTGTCTGGGCAGCCAATGACCAGCTGGTACAAAACGGAGCCAGCCAATGGCCAGCTGGTACCAAAAGATGGCGACTTACATCAGGAATTAGCATATTATTACAGGCTTCATTTTACGTTCATGTTAGACCCGGGGAACGCTTTGTCCATATTTTTTTTACAGTCTATGGGTCAAATGCACTGATTCAGATGGACCAACACCATCTAACAGACTTTAAATCGCCACAGCAGGTCACCCAGAGTCAGCACGACAGATTGATAGCCAGGTATGTTGTTGAGGAGATGCTTCCCATCTCAACAGTGCAGTCTGTTGCTTTCACAACACAATAATAACAAGTGGTTCTTTCACCAAGCTGGTTCTATTGATCTGAAGGAATTTGGAGCAATCATTTAGGTTTCTATAGAGGCTCAAATGGCCTCAATCAACCTAAGCTTGAATAACAAGAGGTAGGAGAGAGACTCGTTCACACATGGGGAAACAAATAGTTCATTATTTGTAGCGCACTCACTCAATTGGTAATTGCCACAAAATAAAATATTGATGTGTCCACTGTTATTAGTTGAATGTTACATATTATAACATATATCAGGTGCAAGCAAAAAGGCCTGGTTAGCTTATTATACAGATTATTTTGCATGATCACAAAGTAACTCACATTACTCATGGATCACCCAACACGTTAATTACATTTTATAATAAAAATGTATTTATTTCACACCATGTGAACTGACCCTGCCTCAAAATCCTTCCGCCCCTGATAAAATAGACAACAAAATTGAACAATAATAAATTCCCGAACAAAATAAAGAGAAACACCCCAGGGTTTGATTGACTCAATGTATGTTACCAAACGTTGTTGGAGGAAGAAGCTCACCGTTATATAGATGGTCTGTACTCCTAGTTCCTTCGTGCAGCTGTTCCTTCGTCCAGCTGTGCAGGAGCTGCAGGCAGTGTCCCAAACCGTTCCAGGATGAACCGTGTGCTGTAGGCAGACAGACCGTCCCAAATACACCACATGGACCCTCTGTATGCAGTGGAAAGCTCCGGGCACTTCTATCACCAGCGATGGTGCAGCAATGTCCTGAAGCACAATGCATTCAACAGAAAACTCAGAGTCAGCACGACAGATTGATTGCCAGGTATGTTGTCGAGGAGATGCTTCCCATCTCAACAGTGCAGTCTGTTGCTTTCAGAGAACTGGTCAGCAAAATACCACTGAAAGGAGGGTCAATGTGCAGAAAACTGCAGATATACTTCCCTAATACCTGGACAGTGAATGTTCTAAAATTGTGCCACAGAATCTTATTGTGCCACAGAACAAGAACAAATTCAAAATAGTTTTTTAAATTATATAATTATTAAAGTAAAGTAACTAGTGCTAGTTACTTTAATAATTTAGTCACTATAGTAATTAGTTGATTTTTAGAGCAGTAAAAACAGTATAACTAAAAGTAACTTGAACAACACTGCATATTATAAACACAATAATAACAAGTGGTTCTTTCACCAAGCTGGTTCTATTGATCTGAAGGAATTTGGAGCAATCATTTAGGTTTCTATAGAGGCTCAAATGGCCAATTACAAAATATGTGTTGTAAAACGACACTTGAGCTATGACTTGAGTAGTGACACATTATTTTGGTGTATAGTCAATTACAAAATGTGTTTTTATTTATTTGTTAAATCACATAATGGTTGTGCAGTCCCAAATAAAGAGTAAAGTCAATATTCGTTTGTTTTTTTAACTTTTGTTTTGAGTACTGTGTGTGTGATAATTTCAGTCAATCAGATGAAATACCCTTTGGAAGGCAATAACACCAATGGAGCAGGAGCACACAGGAGCACATTACAGTTAGCAAGTTAATTAAGATGCTGTCATGAACAATCAAATACTTTGGTTTGTGTGCTGTGTGTCCATGACAATTTTTCATCCAGTAGCATCACAAACACTTATCGAGGTCAAATGCACTGATTCAGATGGACCAACACCATCTAAACAGACTTTAAATCGCCACAGCAGGTCACCCAGAGTCAGCACGACAGATTGATTGCCAGGTATGTTGTCGAGGAGATGCTTCCCATCTCAACAGTGCAGTCTGTTGCTTTCAGAGAACTGGTCAGCAAAATACCACTGAAAGGAGGGTCAATGTGCAGAAAACTGCAGATATACTTCCCTAATACCTGGACAGTGAATGTTCTAAAATTGTGCCACAGAATCTTATTGTGCCACAGAACAAGAACAAATTCAAAATAGTTTTTTAAATTATAATTATTAAAGTAAAGTAACTAGTGCTAGTTACTTTAATAATTTAGTCACTATAGTAATTAGTTGATTTTTAGAGCAGTAAAAACAGTATAACTAAAAGTAACTTGAACAACACTGCATATTATAAACACAATAATAACAAGTGGTTCTTTCACCAAGCTGGTTCTATTGATCTGAAGGAATTTGGAGCAATCATTTAGGTTTCTATAGAGGCTCAAATGGCCTCAATCAACCTAAGCTTGAATAACAAGAGGTAGGAGAGAGACTCGTTCACACATGGGGAAACAAATAGTTCATTATTTGTAGCACACTCACTCAATTGGTAATTGCCACAAAATAAAATATTGATGTGTCCACTGTTATTAGTTGAATGTTACACATTATAACATATATCAGGTGCAAGCAAAGAGGCCTGGTTAGCTTATTATACAGATTATTTTGCATGATCACAAAGTAACTCACATTACTCATGGATCACCCAACACGTTAATTACATTTTATAATAAAAACATATTTATTTCACACCATGTGAACTGACCCTGCCTCAAAATCCTTCCGCCCCTGATAAAATAGACAACAAAATTGAACAATAATAAATTCCCGAACAAAATAAAGAGAAACACCCCAGGGTTTGATTGACTCAATGTATGTTACCAAACGTTGTTGGAGGAAGAAGCTCACCGTTATATAGATGGTCTGTACTCCTAGTTCCTTCGTGCAGCTGTTCCTTCGTCCAGCTGTGCAGGAGCTGCAGGCAGTGTCCCAAACCGTTCCAGGATGAACCGTGTGCTGTAGGCAGACAGACCGTCCCAAATACACCACATGGACCCTCTGTATGCAGTGGAAAGCTCCGGGCACTTCTATCACCAGCGATGGTGCAGCAATGTCCTGAAGCACAATGCATTCAACAGAAAACCCACACACTAATGAACCTCCTCCTTTACAACAAATTTATGTATTTTATTTTTTCCAATGCTCACATATAGGCTACTGTAGTGACCTAGCCCTGATCCAGTGCGTTAGCCACTTCTCACTAATTAACTGCGTTAGTGAGAACTCGCTAACGCACTACTAGACCAGGGGCCAGGGCTAGTAGTGATCATAAACAATGTATTGCTTGTTTAGCCTAGCATTCATTTGGTTACACTGCTGCTGATAAAAACATACAAACTCTCCTGTTTTTCCCTCACAGGGCTAAACTATAGTATACAAGCTGAACACAAAGCATATGGCTCCCAGGATTTTACAATTTGCAGAACGTATTTAAACACTTTCTTTAACTTATGTAAGCTTATTATACAGATATACTGTTCTTTTACATTAACTCACATTACTCATGTCAGGCCAAGCCTGTCCGTCATGGTCTCCCTTTGTTCTCTCATGCACCCACAAATACATAGTGGAATTGTGTTAAACTGGAAACATCATAGGCCTGGTACTTTCAGCTGTGAAAAGCAGTGGTCTTTTCATTCATTAAAATAATGAAGATTAATGTGTATATGTCTTTGTCTGTTGTTTGAACAATGCAGCATTGTGCCAATTTCTTTCTGCCTTTTTAACTTGGACAAGCTAGTGAAATATTGCCCACATTGGAATGGTTGATGGCTTCTATGCATTCTCTGGTGAACATGCATGTTATTCATGTAAATTAAATGTTCATACTGTTTAAGTTAATCATTAGGATATTACATTGGTGTTTCCTGGTTTGTGTAAAGCACATTGAACTGTCTTGTTGAAATGTGCTATTCAAATAATGATAATAATAACAAATAATCATGTTTTCAATAATATGCTATGACTGTGAAAGTGTCTGTTCTTTTGGATTCATGCTCACTCTTGTGTTGACTTGACTCATGTTCACATGGATTAATATGATGTACTAACTCGTAATGACTTATTTATAATTATCTCATATATTCATTATTGTTGGACTGGATTGTTGAATCATGTTGACACTGCACATGGATGCTTGTGTTGTTATTTTATACGGAAATTGTGCAACTGGTGTTCCCTCATTACTTCTTGAGATTTCCAAGTCTAAACCGCTTTGATCAGTTCAGACAAAGAGGTGTCTCTGGTGAACATGCAGGTTATTCATGTAGATGAAACTGCATCCACATTCTTCACATTGGAAATCCCCTATGTGGTCTCGCTGATGAGCCTTGAGATCTCGTTTGGAAACAAAGCTCCGTCCACATTGTTCACAATTTGGAGCAATCATTTAGGTTTCTATAGAGGCTCAAATGGCCTCAATCAACCTAAGCTTGAATAACAAGAGGTAGGAGAGAGACTCGTTCACACATGGGGAAACAAATAGTTCATTATTTGTAGCGCACTCACTCAATTGGTAATTGCCACAAAATAAAATATTGATGTGTCCACTGTTATTAGTTGAATGTTACATATTATAACATATATCAGGTGCAAGCAAAAAGGCCTGGTTAGCTTATTATACAGATTATTTTGCATGATCACAAAGTAACTCACATTACTCATGGATCACCCAACACGTTAATTACATTTTATAATAAAAATGTATTTATTTCACACCATGTGAACTGACCCTGCCTCAAAATCCTTCCGCCCCTGATAAAATAGACAACAAAATTGAACAATAATAAATTCCCGAACAAAATAAAGAGAAACACCCCAGGGTTTGATTGACTCAATGTATGTTACCAAACGTTGTTGGAGGAAGAAGCTCACCGTTATATAGATGGTCTGTACTCCTAGTTCCTTCGTGCAGCTGTTCCTTCGTCCAGCTGTGCAGGAGCTGCAGGCAGTGTCCCAAACCGTTCCAGGATGAACCGTGTGCTGTAGGCAGACAGACCGTCCCAAATACACCACATGGACCCTCTGTATGCAGTGGAAAGCTCCGGGCACTTCTATCACCAGCGATGGTGCAGCAATGTCCTGAAGCACAATGCATTCAACAGAAAACTCAGAGTCAGCACGACAGATTGATTGCCAGGTATGTTGTCGAGGAGATGCTTCCCATCTCAACAGTGCAGTCTGTTGCTTTCAGAGAACTGGTCAGCAAAATACCACTGAAAGGAGGGTCAATGTGCAGAAAACTGCAGATATACTTCCCTAATACCTGGACAGTGAATGTTCTAAAATTGTGCCACAGAATCTTATTGTGCCACAGAACAAGAACAAATTCAAAATAGTTTTTTAAATTATATAATTATTAAAGTAAAGTAACTAGTGCTAGTTACTTTAATAATTTAGTCACTATAGTAATTAGTTGATTTTTAGAGCAGTAAAAACAGTATAACTAAAAGTAACTTGAACAACACTGCATATTATAAACACAATAATAACAAGTGGTTCTTTCACCAAGCTGGTTCTATTGATCTGAAGGAATTTGGAGCAATCATTTAGGTTTCTATAGAGGCTCAAATGGCCAATTACAAAATATGTGTTGTAAAACGACACTTGAGCTATGACTTGAGTAGTGACACATTATTTTGGTGTATAGTCAATTACAAAATGTGTTTTTATTTATTTGTTAAATCACATAATGGTTGTGCAGTCCCAAATAAAGAGTAAAGTCAATATTCGTTTGTTTTTTTAACTTTTGTTTTGAGTACTGTGTGTGTGATAATTTCAGTCAATCAGATGAAATACCCTTTGGAAGGCAATAACACCAATGGAGCAGGAGCACACAGGAGCACATTACAGTTAGCAAGTTAATTAAGATGCTGTCATGAACAATCAAATACTTTGGTTTGTGTGCTGTGTGTCCATGACAATTTTTCATCCAGTAGCATCACAAACACTTATCGAGGTCAAATGCACTGATTCAGATGGACCAACACCATCTAAACAGACTTTAAATCGCCACAGCAGGTCACCCAGAGTCAGCACGACAGATTGATTGCCAGGTATGTTGTCGAGGAGATGCTTCCCATCTCAACAGTGCAGTCTGTTGCTTTCAGAGAACTGGTCAGCAAAATACCACTGAAAGGAGGGTCAATGTGCAGAAAACTGCAGATATACTTCCCTAATACCTGGACAGTGAATGTTCTAAAATTGTGCCACAGAATCTTATTGTGCCACAGAACAAGAACAAATTCAAAATAGTTTTTTAAATTATAATTATTAAAGTAAAGTAACTAGTGCTAGTTACTTTAATAATTTAGTCACTATAGTAATTAGTTGATTTTTAGAGCAGTAAAAACAGTATAACTAAAAGTAACTTGAACAACACTGCATATTATAAACACAATAATAACAAGTGGTTCTTTCACCAAGCTGGTTCTATTGATCTGAAGGAATTTGGAGCAATCATTTAGGTTTCTATAGAGGCTCAAATGGCCTCAATCAACCTAAGCTTGAATAACAAGAGGTAGGAGAGAGACTCGTTCACACATGGGGAAACAAATAGTTCATTATTTGTAGCACACTCACTCAATTGGTAATTGCCACAAAATAAAATATTGATGTGTCCACTGTTATTAGTTGAATGTTACACATTATAACATATATCAGGTGCAAGCAAAGAGGCCTGGTTAGCTTATTATACAGATTATTTTGCATGATCACAAAGTAACTCACATTACTCATGGATCACCCAACACGTTAATTACATTTTATAATAAAAACATATTTATTTCACACCATGTGAACTGACCCTGCCTCAAAATCCTTCCGCCCCTGATAAAATAGACAACAAAATTGAACAATAATAAATTCCCGAACAAAATAAAGAGAAACACCCCAGGGTTTGATTGACTCAATGTATGTTACCAAACGTTGTTGGAGGAAGAAGCTCACCGTTATATAGATGGTCTGTACTCCTAGTTCCTTCGTGCAGCTGTTCCTTCGTCCAGCTGTGCAGGAGCTGCAGGCAGTGTCCCAAACCGTTCCAGGATGAACCGTGTGCTGTAGGCAGACAGACCGTCCCAAATACACCACATGGACCCTCTGTATGCAGTGGAAAGCTCCGGGCACTTCTATCACCAGCGATGGTGCAGCAATGTCCTGAAGCACAATGCATTCAACAGAAAACCCACACACTAATGAACCTCCTCCTTTACAACAAATTTATTTATTTTATTTTTTCCAATGCTCACATATAGGCTACTGTAGTGACCTAGCCCTGATCCAGTGCGTTTCAGATGGACCAACACCATCTAAACAGACTTTAAATCGCCACAGCAGGTCACCCAGAGTCAGCACGACAGATTGATTGCCAGGTATGTTGTCGAGGAGATGCTTCCCATCTCAACAGTGCAGTCTGTTGCTTTCAGAGAACTGGTCAGCAAAATACCACTGAAAGGAGGGTCAATGTGCAGAAAACTGCAGATATACTTCCCTAATACCTGGACAGTGAATGTTCTAAAATTGTGCCACAGAATCTTATTGTGCCACAGAACAAGAACAAATTCAAAATAGTTTTTTAAATTATAATTATTAAAGTAAAGTAACTAGTGCTAGTTACTTTAATAATTTAGTCACTATAGTAATTAGTTGATTTTTAGAGCAGTAAAAACAGTATAACTAAAAGTAACTTGAACAACACTGCATATTATAAACACAATAATAACAAGTGGTTCTTTCACCAAGCTGGTTCTATTGATCTGAAGGAATTTGGAGCAATCATTTAGGTTTCTATAGAGGCTCAAATGGCCTCAATCAACCTAAGCTTGAATAACAAGAGGTAGGAGAGAGACTCGTTCACACATGGGGAAACAAATAGTTCATTATTTGTAGCACACTCACTCAATTGGTAATTGCCACAAAATAAAATATTGATGTGTCCACTGTTATTAGTTGAATGTTACATATTATAACATATATCAGGTGCAAGCAAAGAGGCCTGGTTAGCTTATTATACAGATTATTTTGCATGATCACAAAGTAACTCACATTACTCATGGATCACCCAACACGTTAATTACATTTTATAATAAAAACATATTTATTTCACACCATGTGAACTGACCCTGCCTCAAAATCCTTCCGCCCCTGATAAAATAGACAACAAAATTGAACAATAATAAATTCCCGAACAAAATAAAGAGAAACACCCCAGGGTTTGATTGACTCAATGTATGTTACCAAACGTTGTTGGAGGAAGAAGCTCACCGTTATATAGATGGTCTGTACTCCTAGTTCCTTCGTCCAGCTGTGCAGGAGCTGCAGGCAGCGTCCCAAACCGTTCCAGGATGAACCGTGTGCTGTCGGCAGACAGACCGTCCCAAATACACCACATGGACCCTCTGTATGCAGTGGAACGCTCCGGGCACTTAGATCACCAGCAATGGTAGGCTTGCAGACATATAGGCTATACTGTAGTGACCTAGCCCTGGTCCAATGCTCACATATAGGCTACTGTAGTGACCTAGCCCTGGTCCAGTGCGTTAGCCACTTCTCACTAATTAACTGCGTTAGTGAGAACTCGCTAACGCACTACTAGACCAGGGGCCAGGGCTAGTAGTGATCATAAACAATGTATTGCTTGTTTAGCCTAGCATTCATTTGGTTACACTGCTGCTGATAAAAACATACAAACTCTCCTGTTTTTCCCTCACAGGGCTAAACTATAGTATACAAGCTGAACACAAAGCATATGGCTCCCAGGATTTTACAATTTGCAGAACGTATTTAAACACTTTCTTTAACTTATGTAAGCTTATTATACAGATATACTGTTCTTTTACATTAACTCACATTACTCATGTCAGGCCAAGCCTGTCCGTCATGGTCTCCCTTTGTTCTCTCATGCACCCACAAATACATAGTGGAATTGTGTTAAACTGGAAACATCATAGGCCTGGTACTTTCAGCTGTGAAAAGCAGTGGTCTTTTCATTCATTAAAATAATGAAGATTAATGTGTATATGTCTTTGTCTGTTGTTTGAACAATGCAGCATTGTGCCAATTTCTTTCTGCCTTTTTAACTTGGACAAGCTAGTGAAATATTGCCCACATTGGAATGGTTGATGGCTTCTATGCATTCTCTGGTGAACATGCATGTTATTCATGTAAATTAAATGTTCATACTGTTTAAGTTAATCATTAGGATATTACATTGGTGTTTCCTGGTTTGTGTAAAGCACATTGAACTGTCTTGTTGAAATGTGCTATTCAAATAATGATAATAATAACAAATAATCATGTTTTCAATAATATGCTATGACTGTGAAAGTGTCTGTTCTTTTGGATTCATGCTCACTCTTGTGTTGACTTGACTCATGTTCACATGGATTAATATGATGTACTAACTCGTAATGACTTATTTATAATTATCTCATATATTCATTATTGTTGGACTGGATTGTTGAATCATGTTGACACTGCACATGGATGCTTGTGTTGTTATTTTATACGGAAATTGTGCAACTGGTGTTCCCTCATTACTTCTTGAGATTTCCAAGTCTAAACCGCTTTGATCAGTTCAGACAAAGAGGTGTCTCTGGTGAACATGCAGGTTATTCATGTAGATGAAACTGCATCCACATTCTTCACATTGGAAATCCCCTATGTGGTCTCGCTGATGAGCCTTGAGATCTCGTTTGGAAACAAAGCTCCGTCCACATTGTTCACAACCGTGGGGGCTCTCTCTCTGACCACACTTGTGGTAAATTAAACTGGTCAGTTTAGTAGTCAAGCCTTTTCCACATTTATTACACTCATAGGATTCCTGTCTGCGTGTGTGAATGATCTGGTGAATTTTAAGGCCAGACTTCAAAGTGAACTGTCTTCCACACTGGTCGCAAGAGTGGCGTTTTGGTTTAGGAAAGCTTCTTTGTTTGTTTGCTGAAAGTAGGACAGGTTTCTGACAAGAGTCTGATGGACTATCCAAGTATCCAGTACTGGATTGAAAATAAAAAGACAAGGAAGACATTTAAAACCACATTGACACATTTAGGCCTGAGACCGATATGCTACTATACTTCTTCTAAATAAGTAAATTATAACTATTTTCTTTGGCCCCTTTTTAAATTAATTTTGTTACACCACTTTATTCGTAGAAGGTTGCATGGAGCATGTCTGGCAGAGGGAGGGAAACAGTAGCTCGTGATTGGTGGAAAGGCTCTATTGTTCTCTGTGGCCAATCATATCAAAGCAGTTAGTGGTTCCACCTCAGGCTCTCTAGTATAAGAAGAGTGTGTAGTCGTCAGTTCTCCACAACTCCTCCAGGATATCAATCATTTATGATCAGATCTGACTGTGGACTCCAGGTGAAAATGAACTCCAACAACCTCAACTCAGCTGAACAGGAGGAAAGCAACGACTATGGTATGTTTGCTCTCTCCCTTTAATTCCCCCTTTTCTTGATTTCTTGTTATATATATATATATATATATATATATATATATATATATATATATATATATTATATATATATATATTATATATTTCCGTCATGTTTAAAACAAACATGCCTCAATTACTATTCATGCTACTAAATCATTTTTATTGTAATGTGACTAGTAGCATTGCTGTAGAGTAGCTTTAGATCATTTCTGTCTTGCCTCACGGTTCAACCAAATAGCATGCAAGTGCTTTTAGTATTAAAATATTCTTGTGCTACACAATGCGTTGTTGTGGGCTTGTAGAACTGTTAATTTAGACACAACTTATTTCTATATCTCAACAATCTTTCTGTTGTATTTGTTTCCAATCCAGTGTTGCATCATCAGTCTGAATTCCCTGTCCTACCAGAGGTGAATGAACAAAGAAGCATGGCTAAGCAAAGCTGTGATCAGTGTGGAAAACACTTCAATACAATGACCAAACTTAAAATACACCAGATAATTCACACTGGAGAGAAACCCTATGGATGTGATCAATGTGGACAACACTTCTCTCAAATGGCCAGCCTTAAAAAACACCAGAGATTTCACACTGGAGAGAAACCCTATGGATGTGATCAGTGTGGAACCCACTTCTCTCAAATGTCCGGTCTTAAAAGCCACAAGAGAATTCACACTGGAGAGAAACCCTATGGATGTGATCAATGTGGACAACACTTCTCTCAAATGGCCAGCCTTAAAAAACACCAGAGAATTCACACTGGAGAGAAACCCTATGGATGTGATCAATGTGAACAACACTTCTCTAGAATGGATGTTCTTAAAAGCCACAAGAGGATTCACTCTGGAGAGAAACCCTATGGATGTGATCAGTGTGGACAACACTTCTCTCAAATGTCCGGTCTTAAAAGCCACAAGAGAATTCACACTGGAGAGAAACCCTATGGATGTGATTATTGTGGACAAAACTTCTCTGACATGTCCAGCCTTAAAAAACACCAGAGAATTCACACTGGAGAGAAACCCTATGGATGTGATCAGTGTGGGCAACACTTCTCTCAAATGTCCAGTCTTAAAAAACACCAGATAATTCACACTGGAGAGAAACCCTATAGATGTGATCAGTGTGGACAACACTTCTCTCAAATGTCCAGTCTTAAAAAACACCAGATAATTCACACTGGAGAGAAACCCTATGGATGTGATCAGTGTGGACAACACTTCTCTCAAATGTCCAGTCTTAAAAGCCACCAGAGAATTCACACTGGAGAGAAACCCTATGGATGTGATCATTGTGGACAATACTTCTCTAGAATAGCACATCTTAAACGCCACCAGAGAATTCACACTGGAGAGAAACCCTATGGTTGTGATCAGAGCGATGGAGAGAAACTTAAGAAATTGTTTGAATGAACTGATCTTTTTAGTAGTATTTCTCATTCCCCAATTTATTTTTTGTCTTAGTTCATGCTTTATATAAAAACACAGTAGGGAGAATACAAGTTATCTAAATCTACATAATTGTTCCCAAATAAAGACATTCAAAGTCAAGATTTCTCTTTTTTTCTAGCTTTTGTTTTGAGTATTGTGTGTGTGGAAATCACAGTCAATCACATGAAATACCCTTTGGGAGGCAACAACACACATGGAGCAGGAGCACACAGGAGCACCTGATTCAGATGGACCAACACCATCTAAACAGACTAAATCGCCACAGCAGGTCAGCCAGAGTCAGAGTAATGGCCACAAAATATCGATGTGTCCACTGTTATTAGTTGAATGTTACATATTATAACATATATCAGGTGCAAGCAAAGAGGCCTGGTTAGCTTATTATACAGATTATTTTGCATGATCACAAAGTAACTCACATTACTCATGGATCACCCAACACGTTAAATTACATTTTATAATAAAATTTTATTTATTTCACACCATGTGAACTGACCCTGCCTCAAAATCCTTCCGCCCCTGATAAAATAGACAACAAAATTGAACAATAATAAATTCCCGAACAAAATAAAGAGAAACACCCCAGGGTTTGATTGACTCAATGTATGTTACCAAACATTGTTGGAGGAAGAAGCTCACCGTTATATAGATGGTCTGTACTCCTAGTTCCTTCGTCCAGCTGTGCAGGAGCTGCAGGCAGCGTCCCAAACCGTTCCAGGTTGAACCGTGTGCTGTAGGCAGACAGACCGTCCCAAATACACCACATGGACCCTCTGTATGCAGTGGAAAGCTCCGGGCACTTCTATCACCAGCGATGGTGCAGCAATGTCCTGAAGCACAATGCATTCAACAGAAAACCCACACACTAATGAACCTCCTCCTTTACAACAAATGTATTTATTTTATTTTTTCCAATGCTCACATATAGGCTACTGTAGTGACCTAGCCCTGATCCAGTGCGTTAGCCACTTCTCACTAATTAACTGCGTTAGTGAGAACTCGCTAACGCACTACTAGACCAGGGGCCAGGGCTAGTAGTGATAATAAAACAATGTATTGCTTGTTTAGCCTAGCATTCATTTGGTTACACTGCTGCTGATAAAAACATACAAACCCTCCTGTATCACCGAGGTTAACCACTGGACTAGTTCTAGGTTCTAATGAGTGGGGAACAATAAAATATCAGATCAGAGACCACTTACTTTAAATGTAAAGCCGGCAAACCTTTTACTCTATTAAACAAAGACAAACATACAATACATACAACACACAACATTGACCTTTGACCCAATAAAACAAAAACAAAATCCTACAGGTCCTAAGGTAAGTTTCCACTTTCCCTTTTTATTTCCCTTAATCCTAATTTAGAAGTAGCTAAGTTCTAAACTAAGTTCAGGTATTTTAGTCAACTATTTTAGTCAGCTAATTTAGATAGGTATTAACTAATTTTAGGAACTAGTTTGAAATCCTATTTAATCTATTTGTTTTTCTAAATATCTTGAGTTAACTCTTTCCCTATTCTCCACAGGTAAAACCAGACTTTACAGGCAGAGGTAGGTATACATTTCCAAAAAAAATCAAAATAGAATGAAAACCCTTAAATCACAACTTGAATCATGAAATAAAATAATACAACAATTTGCTATACTTAGATCAGGTTATAGTTCAAATTAATTGTTCTGTTATCAAAAGCTCCAACACTCCTACCGCTCTGGCAGTGAGTGGCTCTGTTCAATCCAAAAATAATAAAATAATTCAATTCAAGCTCCAACACTCCTACCGCTCTGGCAGTGAGTGGCTCTGTTCAATCCAAAAATAATAAAATAATTCAATTCAAGCTCCAACACTCCTACCGCTCTGGCAGTGAGTGGCTCTGTTCAATCCAAAAATAATACAATAATTCAATTCAAGCTCCAACACTCCTACCGCTCTGGCAGTGAGTGGCTCTGTTCAATCCAAAAATAATAAAATAATTCAATTCAAGCTCCAACACTCCTACCGCTCTGGCAGTGAGTGGCTCTGTTCAATCCAAAAATAATAAAATAATTCAATTCAAGCTCCAACACTCCTACCGCTCTGGCAGTGAGTGGCTCTGTTCAATCCAAAAATAATAAAATAATTCAATTCAAGCTCCAACACTCCTACCGCTCTGGCAGTGATTGGCTCTGTTCAATCCAAAAATAATAAAATAATTAAATTCAAGCTCCAACACTCCTACCGCTCTGGCAGTGAGTGGCTCTGTTCAATCCAAAAATAATTAAATAATTAAATTCAAGCTCCAACACTCCTACCGATCTGGCAGTGAGTGGCTCAAGTAGTCTGACCGTGCAAAGTGGACACTTGCATGTAGAATGGTTCCTTGTATCAGGTTCTGTGTGGGCTCCTAGCTCGCCATCCAGATCTCCAACATATCACTGTGTTGTTCCAACAGGGACATAAAACCTGACCTGTACAACAGGTCATAAAGAAAACAAATCACTAAATTACACAGTACTGTGGGTCAATTAGCACTAGCTGCAGTATGCACAACTAGACCCAAATTGATGTTGATTATTACTGCCAGCAGCTGGCTGCCCAGCTGAGCTGCCTTAAGTGTACTCATGTTTTACCATGAACAAACCAACATTTTATCATCAAAAGCATACACAATATGCTCTTACTCATGAAATAATACAAAACGTTTCCATGTAAAAGTTAAATCACAAAGTTTAGTGCAATGAATCAATGCATTGTTTTTAAACTCACCAAAACACTCGGTCTGCACCACAAACTCAAAACAAACCGAGCAGGTTCTGCTCCCAAGTCTGACCAACACTTGGCACAAGTGTGTGTCACTGTTCTAATGTTTACATCAAACGTTTTTATCACAGGTTTCTTCCTTTTTAATTGGTTTAGCAGCTTTCTGTTCTGACGTTGTCTGTCTGCTTCTCTCTCTCCACACCGCAGCTTCAGTAGAGCAGCCCCCACACACTGTGTCATTAAAGGGGAAGTCACTTCACCTGCCTGTCCCTTAAAGGGATGTTGTTACATGAACACAAAGCATATGGCTCCCAGGATTTTACAATTTGCAGAACGTATTTAAACACTTTCTTTAACTTATGTAAGCTTATTATACAGATATACTGTTATTTTACATGAGCATGCACACATTAACTCACATTACTCATGTCAGGCCAAGCCTGTCCGTCATGGTCTCCCTTTGTTCTCTCATGCACCCACATTCAATCTTCTCCTTTTAATGACATAACCAGCAGTTGCCCTTGTTGTACTCAATGAGTTATTTCTCTGTCAAAGACTGTAACCACTGTTACAAATACATAGTGGAATTGTGTTAAACTGGAAACATCATAGGCCTATGGTACTTTCAGCTGTGAAAAGCAGTGGTCTTTTCATTCATTCAAATAATGAAGATTAATGTGTAGGCCTATATGTCTTTGTCTGTTGTTTGAACAATGCAGCATTGTGCCAATTTCTTTCTGCCTTTTTAACTTGGACAAGCTAGTGAAATATTGCCCACATTGGAATGGTTGATGGCTTCTATGCATTCTCTGGTGAACATGCATGTTATTCATGTAAATTAAATGGTCATACTGCTTAAGTTAATCATTAGGATATTACATTGGTGTTTCCTGGTTTGTGTAAAGCACATTGAACTGTCTTGTTGAAATGTGCTATTCAAATAATGATAATAATAACATAATAATCATGTTTTCAATAATATGCTATGACTGTGAAAGTGTCTGTTCTTTTGGATTCATGCTCACTCCTGTGTTGACTTGACTCATGTTCACATGGATTAATATGATGTACTAACTCGTAATGACTTATTTATAATTATCTCATATATTCATTATTGTTGGACTGGATTGTTGAATCATGTTGACAACACTGCACATGGATGCTTGTGTTGTTATTTTATACGGAAATTTTGCAACTGGTGTTCCCTCATTACTTCTTGAGATTTCCAAGTCTAAACCGCTTTGATCAGTTCAGACAAAGAGGTGTCAAACATGTTGGGAGATGATGGTCTCCTCTTTGAGTTAATTTACACCTGAATTAAGAGATCTCCACTTGTTGATCACCCAGGATGCAAATAGTTGAACACTGCCCGTAGATACCCAGTATTTGAAATGCAAAACGTGGTCTATACAGACAGATTACTGTCCTGTACAGAAACCAGACCACTCACTGTCTTCTAGATACTAACATTTAAATATTGAACTTACATTGCAACTTAATTCTACAATGTACAGGGGGTGGAGTCGTATACTTCTACAAGTTAAGAAGTCAAATATAGGCTACATTAAAATATTACATTGTAACTTAAGTTATATAAGTAGTTATTTTATTCCTCTTTTAGTACAATAAAATGGCTATAAAGGCATCAGTGGATACGACTTTCACTGTCCATGTTATACATTACCCGGACCTGGTTGATAATGAGAACCTTGTCCATCCCTACACTATAGGCTATTATGTTCTTTTGACTTGTTCTTTGACAGTGTCTGTTCTCTTGGATTTCTACTGACTCCTGCTTTAATATTTATTCTTATATTTGCTCCTTCTATATTACGTCAGATACTCATTGTTGAATCCTGCACTTTACATATGATTTACAGATGATTTATCCATTGTTTAGAGAGCAATCTTTGTTCCTACTCTCACCTATGGTCATGACCGAAAGAATAAGGTTGCAAATACAAGCGGCCGACGGGTGGCTGGCAGGCTGGCATCTCCCTTAGAGATATGGTGAGAAGTTCAGTGACATGGATGGATGGATAGATATATGAGATATACATACTGTAGGTTATAATTATAGAGATGGGTTCATATATTGAAGCCAACAAAGCATTTTCCGTCATAGATTATTTTGTTACCACTTTATTCATAGGTTGCATGGAGCATGTCTGGGAGAGGGAGGGGTGGAGAACAGTATGATAGCTTGTGATTGGTGGAGAGAGATGGCTCTATTGTTCTCTGTGGCCAATCATATCAAAGCAGTTAGTGGTTCCACCTCAGGCTCTCTAGTATAAGAAGAGTGTGTAGTCGTCAGTTCTCCACAACTCCTCCAGGATATCAATCATTTATGATCAGATCTGACTGTGGACTCCAGGTGAAAATGAACTCTAACAACCTCAACTCTGCTGAACAGGAGGAAAACAACGACTATGGTATGTTTGCTCTCTCCCTTTAATTCCCCCTTTTCTGTCATATTTCCGTCATGTTTAAAACAAACATGCCTCAATTACTAGTCATGTTACTATTCATGATACTCAATCATGTGTTATTGTAATGTGACTAGTAGCATTGCTGTAGAGTAGCTTTAGATCATTTCTGTCTTGCCTCACGGTTCAACCAAATAGCATGCAAGTGCTTTTACTATTAAAATATTCTTGTGCTACACAATGCGTTGTTGAGCTTGTAGAACTGTTAATTTTGACATATTACTTAACAACAATTTCTATCTCTCAATGATATTTCCGTTGTATTTGTTTCCAATTCAGTGTTGCATCATCAGTCTGAATTCCCTGTCCTACCAGAGGTGAATGAGCAAAGAAGCATGGCTAAGCAAAAACGCCACTGCTGTGATCAGTGTGGAAAACACTTCCCTGCAATGAGCAAACTTAAAGTACACCAGATAATTCACACCGGAGAGAAACCCTATGGGTGTGATCTGTGTGGACACAAGTTCTCTGACATGTCCGGTCTCAGAAGCCACCAGAAAATTCACACTGGAGAGAAACCCTATGGATGTGATCAATGTGGACAACACTTCTCTCAAACATCACACCTTAAAAGCCACAAGAGAATTCACACTGGAGAGAAGCCCTATGGATGTGATCAATGTGGACAACACTTCTCTGAAATGTCAAGTCTTAAAAAACACCAGAGAATTCACACTGGAGAGAAACCCTATGGATGTGATCAGTGTGGACAACACTTCTCTCAAACGGCACACCTTAAAATCCACCAGAGAATTCACACTGGAGAGAAACCCTATGGATGTGATCAGTGTGGACAACACTTCTCTCAAACGGCACACCTTAAAATCCACCAGAGAATTCACACTGGAGAGAAACCCTATGGATGTGATCAGTGTGGGCAACACTTCTCTCAAATGTCCAGTCTTAAAAAACACCAGATAATTCACACTGGAGAGAAACCCTATGGATGTGATCAGTGTGGACAACACTTCTCTCAAATGTCCAGTCTTAAAAGCCACCAGAGAATTCACACTGGAGAGAAACCCTATGGATGTGATCATTGTGGACAATACTTCTCTAGAATAGCACATCTTAAACGCCACCAGAGAATTCACACTGGAGAGAAACCCTATGGATGTGATCAGTGTGGACAACACTTCTCTCAAATGTCCAGTCTTAAAAGCCACCAGAGAATTCACACTGGAGAGAAACCCTATGGTTGTGATCAGAGCGATGGAGAGAAACTTAAGAAATTGTTTGAATGAACTGATCTTTTTAGTAGTATTTCTCATTCCCCAATTTATTTTTTGTCTTAGTTCATGCTTTATATAAAAACACAATAGGGAGAATACAAGTTATCTAAATCTACATAATTGTTCCCAAATAAAGACATTCAAAGTCAAGATTTCTCTTTTTTTCTAGCTTTTGTTTTGAGTATTGTGTGTGTGGAAATCACAGTCAATCACATGAAATACCCTTTGGGAGGCAACAACACACATGGAGCAGGAGCACACAGGAGCACCTGATTCAGATGGACCAACACCATCTAAACAGACTAAATCGCCACAGCAGGTCAGCCAGAGTCAGAGTAATGGCCACAAAATAAAATATCGATGTGTCCACTGTTATTAGTTGAATGTTACATATTATAACATATATCAGGTGCAAGCAAAGAGGCCTGGTTAGCTTATTATACAGATTATTTTGCATGATCACAAAGTAACTCACATTACTCATGGATCACCCAACACGTTAAATTACATTTTATAATAAAAATGTATTTATTTCACACCATGTGAACTGACCCTGCCTCAAAATCCTTCCGCCCCTGATAAAATAGACAACAAAATTGAACAATAATAAATTCCCGAACAAAATAAAGAGAAACACCCCAGGGTTTGATTGACTCAATGTATGTTACCAAACGTTGTTGGAGGAACAAGCTCACCGTTATATAGATGGTTTGTACTCCTAGTTCCTTCGTCCAGCTGTGCAGGAGCTGCAGGCAGCGTCCCAAACCGTTCCAGGATGAACCGTGTGCTGTAGGCAGACAGACCGTCCCAAATACACCACATGGACCCTCTGTATGCAGTGGAAAGCTCCGGGCACTTCTATCACCAGCGATGGTGCAGCAATGTCCTGAAGCACAATGCATTCAACAGAAAACCCACACACTAATGAACCTCCTCCTTTACAACAAATGTATTTATTTTATTTTTTCCAATGCTCACATATAGGCTACTGTAGTGACCTAGCCCTGGTCCAGTGCGTTAGCCACTTCTCACTAATTAACTGCGTTAGTGAGAACTCGCTAACGCACTACTAGACCAGGGGCCAGGGCTAGTAGTGATCATAAACAATGTATTGCTTGTTTAGCCTAGCATTCATTTGGTTACACTGCTGCTGATAAAAACATACAAACTCTCCTGTTTTTCCCTCACAGGGCTAAACTATAGTATACAAGCTGAACACAAAGCATATGGCTCCCAGGATTTTACAATTTGCAGAACGTATTTAAACACTTTCTTTAACTTATGTAAGCTTATTATACAGATATATACTGTTCTTTTACATGAGCATGCACACATTAACTCACATTACTCATGTCAGGCCAAGCCTGTCCGTCATGGTCTCCCTTTGTTCTCTTATGCACCCACAAATACATAGTGGAATTGTGTTAAACTGGAAACATCATAGGCCTGGTACTTTCAGCTGTGAAAAGCAGTGGTCTTTTCATTCATTAAAATAATGAAGATTAATGTGTATATGTCTTTTTGTCTGTTGTTTGAACAATGCAGAATTGTGCCAATTTCTTTCTGCCTTTTTAACTTGGACAAGCTAGTGAAATATTGCCCACATTGGAATGGTTGATGGATTCTATGCATTATCTGGTGAACATGCATGTTATTCATGTAAATTAAATGTTCATACTGTTTAAGTTAATCATTAGGATATTACATTGGTGTTTCCTGGTTTGTGTAAAGCACATTGAACTGTCTTGTTGAAATGTGCTATGCAAATAATGATGATAATAATAACATAATAATCATGTTTTCAATAATATGCTATGACTGTGAAAGTGTCTGTTCTTTTGGATTCATGCTCACTCCTGTGTTGACTTGACTCATGCTCACATGGATTAATATGATGTACTAACTCGTAATGACTTATTTATAATTATCTCATATATTCATTATTGTTGGACTGGATTGTTGAATCATGTTGACAACACTGCACATGGATGCTTGTGTTGTTATTTTATACGGAAATTGTGCAACTGGTGTTCCCTCATTACTTCTTGAGATTTCCAAGTCTAAACCGCTTTGATCAGTTCAGACAAAGAGGTGTCAAACATGTTAATTTACACCTGAATTAAGAGATCTCCACTTGTTGATCACCCAGGATGCAAATAGTTGAACACTGCCCGTAGATACCCAGTATTTGAAATGCAAAACGTGGTCTATACAGACAGATTACTGTCCTGTACAGAAACCAGACCACTCACTGTCTTCTAGATACTAAAATTTAAATATTTAACTTACATTGCAACTTCATTCTAAAATGTACAGGGGGTGGAGTCGTATACTTCTACAAGTTAAGATGTCAAATATAGGCTACATTAAAATATTACATCGTAACTTAAGTTATATAAGTAGTTATTTTATTCCTCTTTTAGTACAATAAAATGGCTATAAAGGCATCAGTGGATACGACTTTCACTGTCCATGTTATACAACAGTTCAGACAAAGAAGTGTACAACATGTTAACTCTTTCCCCCTCTGAGGGGAGATGATGGGCTCCTCTTTGAGTTCATTTACCCCTAAATTAAGAGATCTCCACTTGTTGATCACCCAGGATGCAAATGTATGAATGAACACTGTGTGCATATAGATACCCAGTATTTGAAATGCAAAACATGATCAGGTCTATGCAGACAGATTACTGTTCTGTACAAAACAACAACAGTCCTGTACAGAAACCAGACCACTTCTAGATACTAGTGTGATATTAGTCTATTAGCCAGATATTAGCCAGGCTAGATACTCTGAATTCTGAATTCAAAGGAAAAGGCAGCACAGTTTTTCCTTTATTTTTTGAGGAGAGGCAGAGGGGATGAGATGAGGGGAGGGGAGAATGACACTGGACTGGATTGGACACTGACTGGACACTCACAGCCCTGTCCCTGTTGAAGTGTAGCCTACACTTTCTTTGACTATGCATGCACCTCTTGGTACCACAGCACATCAAAGGACCTTATAGGCTCCAGACCTCCCAAAACAAACTTGTCAGGCTGCTAGTTGGCCTCACCCCCCGAACCCACCTCACCCCTGCCCACTTTGACAGGCTGGAATGGCTTAGGGTCGACGACAAAGTACAGCATCTTGCAATGGGTCTGGTCCACAATATTCAATACACCACCAAGATACCCATGTACCCATCTAAATACTTCCTTAATGTTAACAAAGTCCACACCCACATGTTAATACATATTTAAATCAATCAATCAAAAAACAACAGCACCATGACACAGACAGGCCAGCAGTCAGCCTAGCTACCAAGGATAGAGTAAGACTTACTGATAATTAAGGTTCATGTAATAATTAGGGCTATACAAGTATCCAGTACTGGATTGAAAATAAAAAGACAAGGAAGACATTTAAAACCACATTGACACATTTAGGCCTGAGACCGATATGCTACTATACTTCTTCTAAATAAGTAAATTATAACTATTTTCTTTGGCCCCTTTTTAAATTAATTTTGTTACACCACTTTATTCGTAGAAGGTTGCATGGAGCATGTCTGGCAGAGGGACCCCTCCCTCTGCCAGACATGCTCCATGCAACCTTCTACGAATGATAGTATGATAGCTCGTGATTGGTGGAAAGGCTCTATTGTTCTCTGTGGCCAATCATATCAAAGCAGTTAGTGGTTCCACCTCAGGCTCTCTAGTATAAGAAGAGTGTGTAGTCGTCAGTTCTCCACAACTCCTCCAGGATATCAATCATTTACTCCAGGTGAAAATGAACTCCAACAACCTCAACTCAGCTGAACAGGACGAAAGCAACGACTATGGTATGTTTGCTCTCTCCCTTTAATTCCCCCTTTTCTTGATTTCTTGTTATATATATATATATATATATATATATATATATATATATATATATATATAATATATATATTTCCGTCATGTTTAAAACAAACATGCCTCAATTACTATTCATGCTACTCACAATTTACAATTTAGGCATTTAGCACTCAATCATTGAATTCTCTGGTGTTTTTTAAGGCTGGCCATTTGAGAGAAGTGTTCACTCAATCATTTTTATTGTAATGTGACTAGTAGCATTGCTGTAGAGTAGCTTTAGATCATTTCTGTCTTGCCTCACGGTTCAACCAAATAGCATGCAAGTGCTTTTAGTATTAAAATATTCTTGTGCTACACAATGCGTTGTTGTGGGCTTGTAGAACTGTTAATTTAGACACAACTTATTTCTATCTCTCAACAATCTTTCTGTTGTATTTGTTTCCAATCCAGTGTTGCATCATCAGTCTGAATTCCCTGTCCTACCAGAGGTGAATGAACAAAGAAGCATGGCTAAGCAAAGCTGTGATCAGTGTGGAAAACACTTCAATACAATGACCAAACTTAAAATACACCAGATAATTCACACTGGAGAGAAACCCTATGGATGTGATCAATGTGGACAACACTTCTCTCAAATGGCCAGCCTTAAAAAACACCAGAGAATTCACACTGGAGAGAAACCCTATGGATGTGATCAGTGTGGAACCCACTTCTCTCAAATGTCCGGTCTTAAAAGCCACAAGAGAATTCACACTGGAGAGAAACCCTATGGATGTGATCAATGTGGACAACACTTCTCTCAAATGGCCAGCCTTAAAAAACACCAGAGAATTCACACTGGAGAGAAACCCTATGGATGTGATCAATGTGAACAACACTTCTCTAGAATGGATGTTCTTAAAAGCCACAAGAGGATTCACTCTGGAGAGAAACCCTATGGATGTGATCAGTGTGGACAACACTTCTCTCAAATGTCCGGTCTTAAAAGCCACAAGAGAATTCACACTGGAGAGAAACCCTATGGATGTGATTATTGTGGACAAAACTTCTCTGACATGTCCAGCCTTAAAAAACACCAGAGAATTCACACTGGAGAGAAACCCTATGGATGTGATCAGTGTGGGCAACACTTCTCTCAAATGTCCAGTCTTAAAAAACACCAGATAATTCACACTGGAGAGAAACCCTATGGATGTGATCAGTGTGGACAACACTTCTCTCAAATGTCCAGTCTTAAAAAACACCAGATAATTCACACTGGAGAGAAACCCTATGGATGTGATCAGTGTGGACAACACTTCTCTCAAATGTCCAGTCTTAAAAGCCACCAGAGAATTCACACTGGAGAGAAACCCTATGGATGTGATCATTGTGGACAATACTTCTCTAGAATAGCACATCTTAAACGCCACCAGAGAATTCACACTGGAGAGAAACCCTATGGTTGAGAAACTTAAGAAATTGTTTGAATGAACTGAGTAGTATTTCTCATTCCCCAATTTATTTTTTGTCTTAGTTTGTTCATGCTTTATATAAAAACACAGTAGGGAGAATACAAGTTATCTAAATCTACATAATTGTTCCCAAATAAAGACATTCAAAGTCAAGACTTCTATTTTTTTTAGCTTTTGTTTTGAGTATTGTGTGTGTGGAAATCACAGTCAATCACATGAAATACCCTTTGGGAGGCAACAACACACATGGAGCAGGAGCACACAGGAGCACATTACAGTTAGCAAGTTAATTAATTGCTGTCATGAACAATCAAATACTTTGTGTGCTGTGTGTCCATGACAATTTTTCATTCAGTAGCATCACAAACACTTATCGAGGTCAAATGCACTGATTCAGATGGACAACACTGCATATTATAAACACAATAATAACAAGTGGTTCTTTCACCAAGCTGGTTCTATTGATCTGAAGGAATTTGGAGCAATCATTTAGGTTTCTATAGAGGCTCAAATGGCCTCAATCAACCTAAGCTTGAATAACAAGAGGTAGGAGAGAGACTCGTTCACACATGGGGAAACAAATAGTTCATTATTTGTAGCGCACTCACTCAATTGGTAATTGCCACAAAATAAAATATTGATGTGTCCACTGTTATTAGTTGAATGTTACATATTATAACATATATCAGGTGCAAGCAAAGAGGCCTGGTTAGCTTATTATACAGATTATTTTGCATGATCACAAAGTAACTCACATTACTCATGGATCACCCAACACGTTAATTACATTTTATAATAAAAATGTATTTATTTCACACCATGTGAACTGACCCTGCCTCAAAATCCTTCCGCCCCTGATAAAATAGACAACAAAATTGAACAATAATAAATTCCTGAACAAAATAAAGAGAAACGCCCCAGGGTTTGATTGACTCAATGTATGTTACCAGACGTTGTTGGAGGAAGAAGCTCACCGTTATATAGATGGTCTGTAGGCCTACTCCTAGTTCCTTCGTCCAGCTGTGCAGGAGCTGCAGGCAGCGTCCCAAACCGTTCCAGGATGAACCGTGTGCTGTAGGCAGACAGACCGTCCCAAATACACCACATGGACCCTCTGTATGCAGTGGAAAGCTCCGGGCACTTAGATCACCAGCAATGGTAGGCTTGCAGACATATAGGCTACTGTAGTGACCTAGCCCTGGTCCAATGCTCACATAGGCTATAGGCTACTGTAGTGACCTAGACCTGGTCCAGTGCGTTAGCCACTTCTCACTAATTAACTGCGTTAGTGAGAACTCGCTAACGCACTACTAGACCAGGGGGCAGGGCTAGTAGTGATCATAAACAATGTATTGCTTGTTTAGCCTAGCATTCATTTGGTTACACTGCTGCTGATAAAAACATACAAACTCTCCTGTTTTTCCCTCACAGGGCTAAACTATAGTATACAAGCTGAACACAAAGCATATGGCTCCCAGGATTTTACAATTTGCAGAACGTATTTAAACACTTTCTTTAACTTATGTAAGCTTATTATACAGATATACTGTTCTTTTACATTAACTCACATTACTCATGTCAGGCCAAGCCTGTCCGTCATGGTCTCCCTTTGTTCTCTCATGCACCCACAAATACATAGTGGAATTGTGTTAAACTGGAAACATCATAGGCCTGGTACTTTCAGCTGTGAAAAGCAGTGGTCTTTTCATTCATTAAAATAATGAAGATTAATGTGTATATGTCTTTGTCTGTTGCAGAATTGTGCCAATTTCTTTCTGCCTTTTTAACTTGGACAAGCTAGTGAAATATTGCCCACATTGGAATGGTTGATGGCTTCTATGCATTCTCTGGTGAACATGCATGTTATTCATGTAAATTAAATGTTCATACTGTTTAAGTTAATCATTAGGATATTACATTGGTGTTTCCTGGTTTGTGTAAAGCACATTGAACTGTCTTGTTGAAATGTGCTATTCAAATAATGATAATAATAACATAATAATCATGTTTTCAATAATATGCTATGACTGTGAAAGTGTCTGTTCTTTTGGATTCATGCTCACTCCTGTGTTGACTTGACTCATGTTCACATGGATTAATATGATGTACTAACTCGTAATGACTTATTTATAATTATCTCATATATTCATTATTGTTGGACTGGATTGTTGAATCATGTTGACAACACTGCACATGGACGCTTGTGTTGTTATTTTATACGGAAATTGTGCAACTGGTGTTCCCTCATTACTTCTTGAGATTTCCAAGTCTAAACCGCTTTGATCAGTTCAGACAAAGAGGTGTCAAACATGTTGGGAGATGATGGTCTCCTCTTTGAGTTAATTTACACCTGAATTAAGAGATCTCCACTTGTTGATCACCCAGGATGCAAATAGTTGAACACTGCCCGTAGATACCCAGTATTTGAAATGCAAAACGTGGTCTATACAGACAGATTACTGTCCTGTACAGAAACCAGACCACTCACTGTCTTCTAGATACTAACATTTAAATATTGAACTTACATTGCAACTTAATTCAAAAATGTACAGGGGGTGGAGTCGTATACTTCTACAAGTTAAGATGTCAAATATAGGCTACATTAAAATATTACATCGTAACTTAAGTTATATAAGTAGTTATTTTATTCCTCTTTTAGTACAATAAAATGGCTATAAAGGCATCAGTGGATACGACTTTCACTGTCCATGTTATACATTACCCAGACCTGGTGTCCCATCACTAAAGGGTTGATAATGAGAACCTTGTCCATCCCTACACTATAGGCTATTATGTTCTTTTGAATTACAGACTTGTTCTTTGACAGTGTCTGTTCTCTTGGATTTCTACTGACTCCTGCTTTAATATTTATTCTTATATTTGCTCCTTCTATATTACGTCAGATACTCATTGTTGAATCCTGCACTTTACATATGATTTACAGATGATTTATCCATTGTTTAGAGAGCAATCTTTGTTCCTACTCTCACCTATGGTCATGACCGAAAGAATACGGTTGCAAATACAAGCGGCCGACAGGTGGCTGGCAGGCTGGCATCTCCCTTAGAGATATGGTGAGAAGTTCAGTGACATGGATGGATGGATAGATATATGAGATATACATACTGTAGGTTATAATTATAGAGATGGGTTCATATATTGAAGCCAACAAAGCATTTTTCGTCATAGATTACTTTGTTACCACTTTATTCATAGAAGGTTGCATGGAGCATGTCTGGGGAGGGAGGGGTGGAGAACAGTATGATAGCTTGTGATTGGTGGAGAGAGATGGCTCTATTGTTCTCTGCGGCCAATCATATCGAAGCAGTTAGTGGTTCCACCTCAGGCTCTCTAGTATAAGAAGAGTGTCTAGTTGTCAGTTCTCCACAACTCCTCCAGGATATCAATCATTTATGATCAGATCTGACTGTGGACTCCAGGTGAAAATGAACTCTAACAACCTCAACTCTGCTGAACAGGAGGAAAACAACGACTATGGTATGTTTGCTCTCTCCCTTTTCTGTCATATTTGTCATGTTTAAAACAAACGTGCCTCAATCACTATTCATGTTATACTCAATCATGTGTTATTGTAATGTGTCCTAGTAGCATTGCTGTAGAGTAGTTTTAGATAATTTCTGTCTTGTCTCATGGTTCAACCAAATAGCATGCAAGTGCTTTTAGTAGTAATGCATTGTGGTGAGCTTGTAGAACCGTTAATTTAGACATATTACTTATTTCTATCTCTCATCAATCTTTCTGTTGCATTTGTTTCCAATCCAGTGTTGCATCATCAGTCTGAATTCCCTGTCCTACCAGAGGTGAAGGAACAAAGAAGCAGGGCTAAGCAAAAACGCCACTGCTGTGATCAGTGTGGAAAACACTTCCCTACAATGACCAAACTTAAAATTCACCAGAGAATTCACACAGGAGAGAAACCATATGGGTGTGATCTGTGTGGACACAAGTTCTCTGACATGTCCAGCCTTAAAAAACACCAGAGAATTCACACTGGAGAGAAACCCTATGGATGTGATCAGTGTGGACAACACTTCTCTCAAATGTCCAGCCTTAAAAAACACCAGAGAATTCACACTGGAGAGAAACCCTATGGATGTGATCAGTGTGGGCAACACTTCTCTCAAATGTCCAGCCTTAAAAAACACCAGAGAATTCACACTGGAGAGAAACCCTATGGATGTGATCAGTGTGGGCAACACTTCTCTCAAATGACCAGTCTTAAAAGCCACCAGAGAATTCACACTGGAGAGAAACCATATGGATGTGATCAATGTGGACAACACTTCTATAGACTGGATGTTCTTAAAAGCCACAAGAGGATTCACACTGGAGAGAAACCCTATGGTTGTGATTATTGTGGACAAAACTTCTCTGACATGTCCAGCCTTAGAAAACACCATAGAATTCACACTGGAGAGAAACCCTATGGATGTGATCAATGTGGACAACACTTCTCTGAAATGTCCAGCCTTAAAACACACCAGAGAATTCACACTGGAGAGAAACCCTATGGATGTGATCAGTGTGGACAACACTTCTCTCAAATGACCAGTCTTAAAAACCACCAGAGAATTCACACTGGAGAGAAACCCTATGGATGTGATCAATGTGGACAACACTTCTCTAGAATGGATGTTCTTAAAAGCCACAAGAGGATTCACTCTGGAGAGAAACCCTATGGATGTGATCAGTGTGGACAACACTTCTCTCAAACGGCACACCTTAAAAGCCACCAGAGAATTCACACTGGAGAGAAACCCTATGGATGTGATTATTGTGGACAAAACTTCTCTGACATGTCCAGCCTTAGAAAACACCACAGAATTCACACTGGAGAGAAACTCTATGAATGTGATCTGTGTGGACACAAGTTCTCTTACATGTCCAGCCTTAAAAGCCACAAGATGATTCACTCTGGAGAGAAACCCTATGGATGTGATTATTGTGGACAACACTTCTCTAGAATAACACATCTTAAAATCCACCACAGAATTCACACTGGAGATAAACCCTATGGTTGTGATCAGAGAGATGGAGAGAAACTATAAGATACTGTTTGAATGAACTGATCTTTTTAGTAGTATTTCTCATTCAACAATTAATTTTTTGTCTCAGCTTGTTCATGCTTTATATAAAAATACAGTACAAAGAATACAACTTATTTTATTGTTACTCAACTAAAACAAACTGCCAATTTATTTAGCCAATTACAAAATACGTGTTTTTAAAATGACACTTGATCAATGTAGTGACACATTATTTGTGTGTATAGCCAATTACAAAATGTGTTTTTATTTTTGTTAAATCTACATAATGGTTGTGCAGTCCCAAATAAAGAGTCAAGTCAATATTCCTTGTTTTTTTTAGCTTTTGTTTTGAGTACTGTGTGTGTGGTAATTTCAGTCAATCACATGTAATACCCTTTGGAAAGCAATAACACAGATGGAGCAGGAGCACACAGGAGCACATTTAGCAAGTAAATTAAGATGCGGTTTGTGTCCATGACCATTTTTCACCCAGTAGCATCACAAACACTTATCGAGGTAAAATGCAAATGCAGTGATTCAGATGGACCAACACCATCTATCAGACTTTAAATCGCCACAGCTTGTCACCCAGAGTCAGCATGACAGATTGATTGCCAGGTATGTTGTCGAGGAGATGCTTCCCATCTCAACAGTGCAGTCTGTTGCTTTCAGAGAACTGGTCAGCAAAATACCACTGAAAGGAGGGCCAATGTGCAGAAAACTGGAGGTATACTTCCCCAATACCTGGACAGTGAATATTCAAAAGTGGAAGATGAGGGAGGTGTATTTTCTCGTATTGTGCTACAGAACAAAAATAAAGTAAAGTAACTAGTGCTAGTTACTTTCATAATTTAGTCACTATAGTAATGAGTTGATTTTAAGAGCAGTAAAAACAGTATAACTTGAACAACACTGCATATTATAAACACAATAACAAGTGGTTCTTTCACCAATCTGGTTCTATTGTTCTGGAGGAATTTGGAGCAATCATTTAGGTTTCTATAGAGGCTCAAATGGCCTTAATCAAACTCTGCATGAATAACAAGAGGTAGGAGAGAGACTCGTTCACACATGGGGATACAAATAGGGTTGATTATTTGTAGCGCACTCACTCAATTGGTAATGGCCACAAAATAGAATATCGATTTGTCCACTGTTATTAGTTGAATGTTACATAATTGCACCTGATATACTTATACCTGATATACTTATATCAGGTATAGATAGATATACTTATATCAGGTGCAAACAAAGAGGCCTGGTTAGCTTATTATACAGATTATTTTACATGATCACAAAGTAACTCACATTACTCATGGATCACCCAACACGATAATTTAATTTTAAAATAAAATAAAAAATAAACCTTTTTAACTTAGACAAGCTAGTGAAATGTTGCCCACATTGGTCACAATGGAATGGTTGATGGGCTTTTATGCATTCTCTGGTGAACATGCAGGTTATTCATGTAATTAAACTGCATCCACATTCTTCACAAACCAAACAAATTATTATCTGTTTCCCACTGCCTTTGAGTTTTTTCTCTTCAATGTTACATATTATAACATATATCAGGTGCAAGCAAAGAGGCCTGGTTAGCTTATTATACAGATTATTTTGCATGATCACAAAGTAACTCACATTACTCATGGATCACCCAACACGTTAATTACATTTTATAATAAAAATGTATTTATTTCACACCATGTGAACTGACCCTGCCTCAAAATCCTTCCGCCCCTGATAAAATAGACAACAAAATTGAACAATAATAAATTCCTGAACAAAATAAAGAGAAACGCCCCAGGGTTTGATTGACTCAATGTATGTTACCAGACGTTGTTGGAGGAAGAAGCTCACCGTTATATAGATGGTCTGTAGGCCTACTCCTAGTTCCTTCGTCCAGCTGTGCAGGAGCTGCAGGCAGCGTCCCAAACCGTTCCAGGATGAACCGTGTGCTGTAGGCAGACAGACCGTCCCAAATACACCACATGGACCCTCTGTATGCAGTGGAAAGCTCCGGGCACTTAGATCACCAGCAATGGTAGGCTTGCAGACATATAGGCTACTGTAGTGACCTAGCCCTGGTCCAATGCTCACATAGGCTATAGGCTACTGTAGTGACCTAGACCTGGTCCAGTGCGTTAGCCACTTCTCACTAATTAACTGCGTTAGTGAGAACTCGCTAACGCACTACTAGACCAGGGGGCAGGGCTAGTAGTGATCATAAACAATGTATTGCTTGTTTAGCCTAGCATTCATTTGGTTACACTGCTGCTGATAAAAACATACAAACTCTCCTGTTTTTCCCTCACAGGGCTAAACTATAGTATACAAGCTGAACACAAAGCATATGGCTCCCAGGATTTTACAATTTGCAGAACGTATTTAAACACTTTCTTTAACTTATGTAAGCTTATTATACAGATATACTGTTCTTTTACATTAACTCACATTACTCATGTCAGGCCAAGCCTGTCCGTCATGGTCTCCCTTTGTTCTCTCATGCACCCACAAATACATAGTGGAATTGTGTTAAACTGGAAACATCATAGGCCTGGTACTTTCAGCTGTGAAAAGCAGTGGTCTTTTCATTCATTAAAATAATGAAGATTAATGTGTATATGTCTTTGTCTGTTGCAGAATTGTGCCAATTTCTTTCTGCCTTTTTAACTTGGACAAGCTAGTGAAATATTGCCCACATTGGAATGGTTGATGGCTTCTATGCATTCTCTGGTGAACATGCATGTTATTCATGTAAATTAAATGTTCATACTGTTTAAGTTAATCATTAGGATATTACATTGGTGTTTCCTGGTTTGTGTAAAGCACATTGAACTGTCTTGTTGAAATGTGCTATTCAAATAATGATAATAATAACATAATAATCATGTTTTCAATAATATGCTATGACTGTGAAAGTGTCTGTTCTTTTGGATTCATGCTCACTCCTGTGTTGACTTGACTCATGTTCACATGGATTAATATGATGTACTAACTCGTAATGACTTATTTATAATTATCTCATATATTCATTATTGTTGGACTGGATTGTTGAATCATGTTGACAACACTGCACATGGACGCTTGTGTTGTTATTTTATACGGAAATTGTGCAACTGGTGTTCCCTCATTACTTCTTGAGATTTCCAAGTCTAAACCGCTTTGATCAGTTCAGACAAAGAGGTGTCAAACATGTTGGGAGATGATGGTCTCCTCTTTGAGTTAATTTACACCTGAATTAAGAGATCTCCACTTGTTGATCACCCAGGATGCAAATAGTTGAACACTGCCCGTAGATACCCAGTATTTGAAATGCAAAACGTGGTCTATACAGACAGATTACTGTCCTGTACAGAAACCAGACCACTCACTGTCTTCTAGATACTAACATTTAAATATTGAACTTACATTGCAACTTAATTCAAAAATGTACAGGGGGTGGAGTCGTATACTTCTACAAGTTAAGATGTCAAATATAGGCTACATTAAAATATTACATCGTAACTTAAGTTATATAAGTAGTTATTTTATTCCTCTTTTAGTACAATAAAATGGCTATAAAGGCATCAGTGGATACGACTTTCACTGTCCATGTTATACATTACCCGGACCTGGTGTCCCATCACTAAAGGGTTGATAATGAGAACCTTGTCCATCCCTACACTATAGGCTATTATGTTCTTTTGAATTACAGACTTGTTCTTTGACAGTGTCTGTTCTCTTGGATTTCTACTGACTCCTGCTTTAATATTTATTCTTATATTTGCTCCTTCTATATTACGTCAGATACTCATTGTTGAATCCTGCACTTTACATATGATTTACAGATGATTTATCCATTGTTTAGAGAGCAATCTTTGTTCCTACTCTCACCTATGGTCATGACCGAAAGAATACGGTTGCAAATACAAGCGGCCGACAGGTGGCTGGCAGGCTGGCATCTCCCTTAGAGATATGGTGAGAAGTTCAGTGACATGGATGGATGGATAGATATATGAGATATACATACTGTAGGTTATAATTATAGAGATGGGTTCATATATTGAAGCCAACAAAGCATTTTTCGTCATAGATTACTTTGTTACCACTTTATTCATAGAAGGTTGCATGGAGCATGTCTGGGGAGGGAGGGGTGGAGAACAGTATGATAGCTTGTGATTGGTGGAGAGAGATGGCTCTATTGTTCTCTGCGGCCAATCATATCGAAGCAGTTAGTGGTTCCACCTCAGGCTCTCTAGTATAAGAAGAGTGTCTAGTTGTCAGTTCTCCACAACTCCTCCAGGATATCAATCATTTATGATCAGATCTGACTGTGGACTCCAGGTGAAAATGAACTCTAACAACCTCAACTCTGCTGAACAGGAGGAAAACAACGACTATGGTATGTTTGCTCTCTCCCTTTTCTGTCATATTTGTCATGTTTAAAACAAACGTGCCTCAATCACTATTCATGTTATACTCAATCATGTGTTATTGTAATGTGTCCTAGTAGCATTGCTGTAGAGTAGTTTTAGATAATTTCTGTCTTGTCTCATGGTTCAACCAAATAGCATGCAAGTGCTTTTAGTAGTAATGCATTGTGGTGAGCTTGTAGAACCGTTAATTTAGACATATTACTTATTTCTATCTCTCATCAATCTTTCTGTTGCATTTGTTTCCAATCCAGTGTTGCATCATCAGTCTGAATTCCCTGTCCTACCAGAGGTGAAGGAACAAAGAAGCAGGGCTAAGCAAAAACGCCACTGCTGTGATCAGTGTGGAAAACACTTCCCTACAATGACCAAACTTAAAATTCACCAGAGAATTCACACAGGAGAGAAACCATATGGGTGTGATCTGTGTGGACACAAGTTCTCTGACATGTCCAGCCTTAAAAAACACCAGAGAATTCACACTGGAGAGAAACCCTATGGATGTGATCAGTGTGGACAACACTTCTCTCAAATGTCCAGCCTTAAAAAACACCAGAGAATTCACACTGGAGAGAAACCCTATGGATGTGATCAGTGTGGGCAACACTTCTCTCAAATGTCCAGCCTTAAAAAACACCAGAGAATTCACACTGGAGAGAAACCCTATGGATGTGATCAGTGTGGGCAACACTTCTCTCAAATGACCAGTCTTAAAAGCCACCAGAGAATTCACACTGGAGAGAAACCATATGGATGTGATCAATGTGGACAACACTTCTATAGACTGGATGTTCTTAAAAGCCACAAGAGGATTCACACTGGAGAGAAACCCTATGGTTGTGATTATTGTGGACAAAACTTCTCTGACATGTCCAGCCTTAGAAAACACCATAGAATTCACACTGGAGAGAAACCCTATGGATGTGATCAATGTGGACAACACTTCTCTGAAATGTCCAGCCTTAAAACACACCAGAGAATTCACACTGGAGAGAAACCCTATGGATGTGATCAGTGTGGACAACACTTCTCTCAAATGACCAGTCTTAAAAACCACCAGAGAATTCACACTGGAGAGAAACCCTATGGATGTGATCAATGTGGACAACACTTCTCTAGAATGGATGTTCTTAAAAGCCACAAGAGGATTCACTCTGGAGAGAAACCCTATGGATGTGATCAGTGTGGACAACACTTCTCTCAAACGGCACACCTTAAAAGCCACCAGAGAATTCACACTGGAGAGAAACCCTATGGATGTTATTATTGTGGACAAAACTTCTCTGACATGTCCAGCCTTAGAAAACACCACAGAATTCACACTGGAGAGAAACTCTATGAATGTGATCTGTGTGGACACAAGTTCTCTTACATGTCCAGCCTTAAAAGCCACAAGATGATTCACTCTGGAGAGAAACCCTATGGATGTGATTATTGTGGACAACACTTCTCTAGAATAACACATCTTAAAATCCACCACAGAATTCACACTGGAGATAAACCCTATGGTTGTGATCAGAGAGATGGAGAGAAACTATAAGATACTGTTTGAATGAACTGATCTTTTTAGTAGTATTTCTCATTCAACAATTAATTTTTTGTCTCAGCTTGTTCATGCTTTATATAAAAATACAGTACAAAGAATACAACTTATTTTATTGTTACTCAACTAAAACAAACTGCCAATTTATTTAGCCAATTACAAAATACGTGTTTTTAAAATGACACTTGATCAATGTAGTGACACATTATTTGTGTGTATAGCCAATTACAAAATGTGTTTTTATTTTTGTTAAATCTACATAATGGTTGTGCAGTCCCAAATAAAGAGTCAAGTCAATATTCCTTGTTTTTTTTAGCTTTTGTTTTGAGTACTGTGTGTGTGGTAATTTCAGTCAATCACATGTAATACCCTTTGGAAAGCAATAACACAGATGGAGCAGGAGCACACAGGAGCACATTTAGCAAGTAAATTAAGATGCGGTTTGTGTCCATGACCATTTTTCACCCAGTAGCATCACAAACACTTATCGAGGTAAAATGCAAATGCAGTGATTCAGATGGACCAACACCATCTATCAGACTTTAAATCGCCACAGCTTGTCACCCAGAGTCAGCATGACAGATTGATTGCCAGGTATGTTGTCGAGGAGATGCTTCCCATCTCAACAGTGCAGTCTGTTGCTTTCAGAGAACTGGTCAGCAAAATACCACTGAAAGGAGGGCCAATGTGCAGAAAACTGGAGGTATACTTCCCCAATACCTGGACAGTGAATATTCAAAAGTGGAAGATGAGGGAGGTGTATTTTCTCGTATTGTGCTACAGAACAAAAATAAAGTAAAGTAACTAGTGCTAGTTACTTTCATAATTTAGTCACTATAGTAATGAGTTGATTTTAAGAGCAGTAAAAACAGTATAACTTGAACAACACTGCATATTATAAACACAATAACAAGTGGTTCTTTCACCAATCTGGTTCTATTGTTCTGGAGGAATTTGGAGCAATCATTTAGGTTTCTATAGAGGCTCAAATGGCCTTAATCAAACTCTGCATGAATAACAAGAGGTAGGAGAGAGACTCGTTCACACATGGGGATACAAATAGGGTTGATTATTTGTAGCGCACTCACTCAATTGGTAATGGCCACAAAATAGAATATCGATTTGTCCACTGTTATTAGTTGAATGTTACATAATTGCACCTGATATACTTATACCTGATATACTTATATCAGGTATAGATAGATATACTTATATCAGGTGCAAACAAAGAGGCCTGGTTAGCTTATTATACAGATTATTTTACATGATCACAAAGTAACTCACATTACTCATGGATCACCCAACACGATAATTTAATTTTAAAATAAAATAAAAAATAAACCTTTTTAACTTAGACAAGCTAGTGAAATGTTGCCCACATTGGTCACAATGGAATGGTTGATGGGCTTTTATGCATTCTCTGGTGAACATGCAGGTTATTCATGTAATTAAACTGCATCCACATTCTTCACAAACCAAACAAATTATTATCTGTTTCCCACTGCCTTTGAGTTTTTTCTCTTCATGCATTGTAATAGTTTCCCCCCTATTCATTCTGTTTAAGTTAATCATTAGGATATTACAGTAAGGTGTTTCCTGGTTTGTGTAAAGCACATTGAACTGTCTTGTTGAAATCTGCTATGCAAATAATGATGATAATAATAACATAATAATCATGTTTTCAATAATATGCTTTGACTGTGAAAGTGTCTGTTCTTTTGGATTCATGCTCACTCCTGTTGACTTGACTCATGTAATGACTTATTTATAATTATCTCATATATTCATTATTGTTGGACTGGATTGTTGAATCATGTTGACACTGCACATGGATGCTTGTGTTGTACGTGGGTGATTTTTGGAGCAATCATGTACTAATTCAATTTACATTTAAAATGAACTTGAATGACCTTAAAGTGTCTCAATGGCTCTGCTTGAATAACGAGATGTAGGTCAGAGAGACTCACTTGTATAAAGGACATGAATAGTGCTGTTTATTTTACACGGAAATTGTGCAACTGGTGTTCCCTCATTACTTATTGAGATTTCCAAGTCTAAACCGCTTTGATCAGTTCAGACAAAGAGGTGTCAAACATGTTGGGAGATGATGGTCTCCTCTTTGAGTTAATTTACACCTGAATTAAGAGATCTCCACTTGTTGATCACCCAGGATGCAAATAGTTGAACACTGCCTGTAGATACCCAGTATTTGAAATGCAAAACGTGGTCTATACAGACAGATTACTGTCCTGTACAGAAACCAGACCACTCACTGTCTTCTAGATACTAACATTTAAATATTGAACTTACATTACATTACATTACATTACATTACATTACATTACATTACATTACATTACATTACATTACATTACATTACATTACATTAACTTACATTGCAACTTAATTCTAAAATGTACAGGGGGTGGAGTCGTATACTTCTACAAGTTAAGATGTCAAATATAGGCTACATTAAAATATTACATCGTAACTTAAGTTATATAAGTAGTTATTTTATTCCTCTTTTAGTACAATAAAATGGCTATAAAGGCATCAGTGGATACGACTTTCACTGTCCATGTTATACATTACCCAGACCTGGTGTCCCATCACTAAAGGGTTGATAATGAGAACCTTGTCCATCCCTACACTATAGGCTATTATGTTCTTTTGAATTACAGACTTGTTCTTTGACAGTGTCTGTTCTCTTGGATTTCTACTGACTCCTGCTTTAATATTTATTCTTATATTTGCTCCTTCTATATTACGTCAGATACTCATTGTTGAATCCTGCACTTTACATATGATTTACAGATGATTTATCCATTGTTTAGAGAGCAATCTTTGTTCCTACTCTCACCTATGGTCATGACCGAAAGAATAAGGTTGCAAATACAAGCGGCCGACGGGTGGCTGGCAGGCTGGCATCTCCCTTGGAGATATGGTGAGAAGTTCAGTGACATGGATGGATGGATAGATATATGAGATATACATACTGTAGGTTATAATTATAGAGATGGGTTCATATATTGAAGCCAACAAAGCATTTTTCGTCATAGATTATTTTGTTACCACTTTATTCATAGAAGGTTGCATGGAGCATGTCTGGGGAGGGAGGGGTGGAGAACAGTATGATATCTTGTGATTGGTGGAGAGAGATGGTTCTATTGTTCTCTGTGGCCAATCATATCAAAGCAGTTAGTGGTTCCACCTCAGGCTCTCTAGTATAAGAAGAGTGTGTAGTTGTCAGTTCTCCACAACTACTCCAGGATATCAATCATTTATGATCAGATCTGACTGTGGACTCCAGGTGAAAATGAACTCTAACAACCTCAACTCTGCTGAACAGGAGGAAAACAACGACTATGGTATGTTTGCTCTCTCCCTTTAATTCCCCCTTTTCTGTCATATTTCCGTCATGTTTAAAACAAACATGCCTCAATTACTAGTCATGTTACTATTCATGATACTCAATCATGTGTTATTGTAATGTGACTAGTAGCATTGCTGTAGAGTAGCTTTAGATCATTTCTGTCTTGCCTCACGGTTCAACCAAATAGCATGCAAGTGCTTTTACTATTAAAATATTCTTGTGCTACACAATGCGTTGTTGAGCTTGTAGAACTGTTAATTTTGACATATTACTTAACAACAATTTCTATCTCTCAACAATATTTCCAATCCAGTGTTGCATCATCAGTCTGAATTCCCTGTCCTACCAGAGGTGAATGAGCAAAGAAGCATGGCTAAGCAAAAACGCCACTGCAAACACCCTGCAATGAGCAAACTTAAAATACACCAGCGAATTCACACCGGAGAGAAACCATATGGGTGTGATCTGTGTGAACAACACTTCTCTCAAACAGCACACCTTAAAATCCACCAGAGAATTCACACTGGAGAGAAACCCTATGGATGTGATCAGTGTGGACAACACGTCTCTCAAACGGCACACCTTAAAATCCACCAGAGAATTCACACTGGAGAGAAACCCTATGGATGTGATCAGTGTGGACAACACTTCTCTCAAATGACCAGTCTTAAAAGCCACCAGAGAATTCACACTGGAGAGAAACCCTATGGATGTGATCAATGTGGACAACACTTCTCTAGAATGGATGTTCTTAAAAGCCACAAGAGGATTCACTCTGGAGAGAAACCCTATGGATGTGATCAGTGTGGACAACACTTCTCTCAAACAGCACACCTTAAAAGCCACAAGAGAATTCACACTGGAGAGAAGCCCTATGGATGTGATCAATGTGGACAACACTTCTCTGAAATGTCCAGTCTTAAAAAACACCAGAGAATTCACACTGGAGAGAAACCCTATGGATGTGATCAGTGTGGGCAACACTTCTCTCTAATGTCCAGTCTTAAAAAACACCAGAGAATTCACACTGGAGAGAAACCCTATGGATGTGATCAGTGTGGACAACACTTCTCTCAAATGTCCAGTCTTAACAGCCACCAGAGAATTCACACTGGAGAGAAACCCTATGGATGTGATCATTGTGGACAATACTTCTCTAGAATAGCACATCTTAAACGCCACCAGAGGATTCACACTGGAGAGAAACCCTATGGATGTGATTATTGTGGACAAAACTTCTCTGACATGTCCAGCCTTAGAAAACACCATATAATTCACACTTGAGAGGAACCCTATGGATGTGATCAATGTGGACAACACTTCTCTCAAATGACCAGTCTTAAAAGCCACCAGAGAATGCACACTGGAGAGAAACCCTATGGATGTGATTATTGTGGACAAAACTTCTCTGACATGTCCAGCCTTAGAAAACACCATAGAATTCACACTGGAGAGAAACCCTATGGATGTGATCAAATCTGCCAATTTATTTAGCCAATTACAAAATATGTTTTTAAAACGACACTTGAGCTATGACTTGAGTAGTGACACATTATTTTGGTGTAAAGCCAATTACAAAATGTGTTTTTATTTATTTGTTAAATCACATAATGGTTGTGCAGTCCCAAATAAAGAGTAAAGTCAATATTCGTTTGTTTTTTTAACTTTTGTTTTGAGTACTGTGTGTGTGTGATCATTTCAGTCAATCAGATGAAATACCCTTTGGAAGGCAATAACACCAATGGAGCAGGAGCACAAAGGAGCACATTACAGTTAGCAAGTTAATTAAGATGCTGTCATGAACAATCAAATGCTTTGGTTTGTGTGCTGTGTGTCCATGACAATTTTTCATCCAGTAGCATCACAAACACTTATCGAGGTCAAATGCAGTGATTCAGATGGACCAACACCATCTATCAGACTTTAAATCGCCACAGCAGGTCACCCAGAGTCAGCACGACAGATTGATTGCCAGGTATGTTGTCGAGGAGATGCTTCCCATCTCAACAGTGCAGTCTGTTGCTTTCAGAGAACTGGTCAGCAAAATACCACTGAAAGGAGGGTCAATGTGCAGAAAACTGCAGATATACTTCCCTAATACCTGGACAGTGAATGTTCTAAAATTGTGCCACAGAATCTTATTGTGCCACAGAACAAGAACAAATTCAAAATAGTTTTTTAAATTATAATTATTAAAGTAAAGTAACTAGTGCTAGTTACTTTAATAATTTAGTCACTATAGTAATTAGTTGATTTTTAGAGCAGTAAAAACAGTATAACTAAAAGTAACTTGAACAACACTGCATATTATAAACACAATAATAACAAGTGGTTCTTTCACCAAGCTGGTTCTATTGATCTGAAGGAATTTGGAGAAATCATTTAGGTTTCTAGAGGCTCAAATGGCCTCAATCAACCTAAGCTTGAATAACAAGAGGTAGGAGAGAGACTCGTTCACACATGGGGAAACAAATAGTTCATTATTTGTAGCGCACTCACTCAATTGGTAATTGCCACAAAATATAATATTGATGTGTCCACTGTTATTAGTTGAATGTTACATATTATAACATATATCAGGTGCAAGCAAAGAGGCCTGGTTAGCTTATTATACAGATTATTTTGCATGATCACAAAGTAACTCACATTACTCATGGATCACCCAACACGTTAATTACATTTTATAATAAAAATGTATTTATTTCACACCATGTGAACTGACCCTGCCTCAAAATCCTTCCGCCCCTGATAAAATAGACAACAAAATTGAACAATAATAAATTCCCGAACAAAATAAAGAGAAACACCCCAGGGTTTGATTGACTTCAATGTATGTTACCAAACGTTGTTGGAGGAAGAAGCTCACCGTTATATAGATGGTCTGTACTCCTAGTTCCTTCGTGCAGCTGTTCCTTCGTCCAGCTGTGCAGGAGCTGCAGGCAGCGTCCCAAACCGTTCCAGGATGAACCGTGTGCTGTAGGCAGACAGACCGTCCCAAATACACCACATGGACCCTCTGTATGCAGTGGAAAGCTCCGGGCACTTCTATCACCAGCGATGGTGCAGCAATGTCCTGAAGCACAATGCATTCAACAGAAAACCCACACACTAATGAACCTCCTCCTTTACAACAAATTTATTTATTTTATTTTTTCCAATGCTCACATATAGGCTACTGTAGTGACCTAGCCCTGGTCCAGTGCGTTAGCCACTTCTCACTAATTAACTGCGTTAGTGAGAACTCGCTAACGCACTACTAGACCAGGGGCCAGGGCTAGTAGTGATCATAAACAATGTATTGCTTGTTTAGCCTAGCATTCATTTGGTTACACTGCTGCTGATAAAAACATACAAACTCTCCTGTTTTTCCCTCACAGGGCTAAACTATAGTATACAAGCTGAACACAAAGCATATGGCTCCCAGGATTTTACAATTTGCAGAACGTATTTAAACACTTTCTTTAACTTATGTAAGCTTATTATACAGATATACTGTTCTTTTACATTAACTCACATTACTCATGTCAGGCCAAGCCTGTCCGTCATGGTCTCCCTTTGTTCTCTCATGCACCCACAAATACATAGTGGAATTGTGTTAAACTGGAAACATCATAGGCCTGGTACTTTCAGCTGTGAAAAGCAGTGGTCTTTTCATTCATTAAAATAATGAAGATTAATGTGTATATGTCTTTGTCTGTTGCAGAATTGTGCCAATTTCTTTCTGCCTTTTTAACTTGGACAAGCTAGTGAAATATTGCCCACATTGGAATGGTTGATGGCTTCTATGCATTCTCTGGTGAACATGCATGTTATTCATGTAAATTAAATGTTCATACTGTTTAAGTTAATCATTAGGATATTACATTGGTGTTTCCTGGTTTGTGTAAAGCACATTGAACTGTCTTGTTGAAATGTGCTATTCAAATAATGATAATAATAACATAATAATCATGTTTTCAATAATATGCTATGACTGTGAAAGTGTCTGTTCTTTTAGATTCATGCTCACTCCTGTGTTGACTTGACTCATGTTCACATGGATTAATATGATGTACTAACTCGTAATTACTTATTTATAATTATCTCATATATTCATTATTGTTGGACTGGATTGTTGAATCATGTTGACACTGCACATGGATGCTTGTGTTGTTATTTTATACGGAAATTGTGCAACTGGTGTTCCCTCATTACTTCTTGAGATTTCCAAGTCTAAACCGCTTTGATCAGTTCAGACAAAGAGGTGTCAAACATGTTGGGAGATGATGGTCTCCTCTTTGAGTTAATTTACACCTGAATTAAGAGATCTCCACTTGTTGATCACCCAGGATGCAAATAGTTGAACACTGCCCGTAGATACCCAGTATTTGAAATGCAAAACGTGGTCTATACAGACAGATTACTGTCCTGTACAGAAACCAGACCACTCACTGTCTTCTAGATACTAAAATTTAAATATTGAACTTACATTGCAACTTAATTCTAAAATGTACAGGGGGTGGAGTCATATACTTCTACAAGTTAAGATGTCAAATATAGGCTACATTAAAATATTACATCGTAACTTAAGTTATATAAGTAGTTATTTTATTCCTCTTTTAGTACAATAAAATGGCTATAAAGGCATCAGTGGATACGACTTTCACTGTCCATGTTATACATTACCCAGACCTGGTGTCCCATCACTAAAGGGTTGATAATGAGAACCTTGTCTATCCCTACACTATAGGCTATTATGTTCATTTGAATTACAGACTTGTTCTTTGACAGTGTCTGTTCTCTTGGATTTCTACTGACTCCTGCTTTAATATTTATTCTTATATTTGCTCCTTCTATATTACGTCAGATACTCATTGTTGAATCCTGTTGGCACTTTACATATGATTTACAGGTGATTTATCCATTGTTTAGAGAGCAATCTTTGTTCCTACTCTCACCTATGGTCATAAGGTTGCAAATACAAGCGGCCGACGGGTGGCTGGCATCTCCCTTAGAGATATGGTGAGAAGTTCAGTGACATGGATGGATGGATAGATATATGAGATATACACACTGTAGGTTATAATTATAGAGATGGGTTCATATATTGAAGCCAACAAAGCATTTTTCGTCATAGATTATTTTGTTACCACTTTATTCATAGAAGGTTGCATGGAGCATGTCTGGGGAGGGAGGGGTGGAGAACAGTATGATAGCTTGTGATTGGTGGAGAGAGATGGCTCTATTGTTCTCTGCAGCCAATCATATCGAAGCAGTTAGTGGTTCCACATCAGGCTCTCTAGTATAAGAAGAGTGTCTAGTTGTCAGTTCTCCACAACTCCTCCAGGATATCAATCATTCATGATCAGATCTGACTGTGGACTCCAGGTGAAAATGAACTCTAACAACCTCAACTCTGCTGAACAGGAGGAAAACAACAACTATGGTATGTTTGCTCTCTCCCTTTTCTGTCATATTTGTCATGTTTAAAACAAACATGCCTCAATCACTATTCATGTTATACTCAATCATGTGTTATTGTAATGTGTCCTAGTAGCATTGCTGTAGAGTAAAATTTCTGTCTTGTCTCATGGTTCAACCAAATAGCATGCAAGTGCTTTTAGTAGTAATGCGTTGTGGTGAGCTTGTAGAACCGTTAATTTAGACATATTACTTATTTCTATCTCTCAACAATCTTTCTGTTGCATTTGTTTCCAATCCAGTGTTGCATCATCAGTCTGAATTCACTGTCCTACCAGAGGTGAAGGAACAAAGAAGCATGGCTAAGCAAAAACGCCACTGCTGTGATCAGTGTGGAAAACACTTCCCTACAATGACCAAACTTAAAATACACCAGAGAATTCACACCGGAGAGAAACCATATGGGTGTGATCAGTGTGGACAACACTTCTCTCAAATGGCCAATCTTAAAAGCCACCAGAGAATGCACACTGGAGAGAAACCATATGGGTGTGATCTGTGTGGACACAAGTTCTCTGAAATGTCAAGCCTTAAAAAACACCAGAGAATTCACAATGGAGAGAAACCCTATGGATGTGATCAGTGTGGACAACACTTCTCTCAAATGGCCAATCTTAAAAGCCACCAGAGAATGCACACTGGAGAGAAACCATATGGGTGTGATCTGTGTGGACACAAGTTCTCTGAAATGTCAAGCCTTAAAAAACACCAGAGAATTCACAATGGAGAGAAACCCTATGGATGTGATCAGTGTGGACAACACTTCTCTCAAATGGCCAATCTTAAAAGCCACCAGAGAATGCACACTGGAGAGAAACCCTATGGATGTGATCAGTGTGGACAACACTTCTCTAGAATGGAAAATCTTAAAAGCCACCAGAGAATTCACAATGGAGAGAAACCCTATGGATGTGATCAGTGTGGGCAACACTTCTCTCACATGGCCAATCTTAAAAGCCACCAGAGAATGCACACTGGAGAGAAACCCTATGGATGTGATCAGTGTGGGCAACACTTCTCTCAAATGTCCAGTCTTAACAGCCACCAGAGAATTCACACTGGAGAGAAACCCTATGGATGTGATCATTGTGGACAATACTTCTCTAGAATAGCACATCTTAAACGCCACCAGAGGATTCACACTGGAGAGAAACCCTATGGATGTGATTATTGTGGACAAAACTTCTCTGACATGTCCAGCCTTAGAAAACACCATAGAATTCACACTTGAGAGAAACCCTATGGATGTGATCAATGTGGACAACACTTCTCTCAAATGACCAGTCTTAAAAGCCACCAGAGAATGCACACTGGAGAGAAACCCTATGGATGTGATTATTGTGGACAAAACTTCTGACATGTCCAGCCTTAGAAAACACCATATAATTCACACTGGAGAGAAACCCTATGGATGTGATCAAATCTGCCAATTTATTTAGCCAATTACAAAATATGTGTTTTTAAAACGACACTTGAGCTATGACTTGAGTAGTGACACATTATTTTGGTGTATAGCCAATTACAAAATGTGTTTTTATTTATTTGTTAAATCACATAATGGTTATGCAGTCCCAAATAAAGAGTAAAGTCAATATTCGTTTGTTTTTTTAACTTTTGTTTTGAGTACTGTGTGTGTGTGATAATTTCAGTCAATCAGATGAAATACCCTTTGGAAGGCAATAACACCAATGGAGCAGGAGCACACAGGAGCACATTACAGTTAGCAAGTTAATTAAGATGCTGTCATGAACAATCAAATGCTTTGGTTTGTGTGCTGTGTGTCCATGACAATTTTTCATCCAGTAGCATCACAAACACTTATCGAGGTCAAATGCACTGATTCAGATGGACCAACACCATCTAACAGACTTTATATCGCCACAGCAGGTCACCCAGAGTCAGCACGACAGATTGATTGCCAGGTATGTTGTCGAGGAGATGCTTCCCATCTCAACAGTGCAGTCTGTTGCTTTCAGAGAACTGGTCAGCAAAATACCACTGAAAGGAGGGTCAATGTGCAGAAAACTGCAGATATACTTCCCTAATACCTGGACAGTGAATGTTCTAAAATTGTGCCACAGAATCTTATTGTGCCACAGAACAAGAACAAATTCAAAATATTTTTTTAAATTATTATTATTAAAGTAAAGTAACTAGTGCTAGTTACTTTAATAATTTAGTCACTATAGTAATTAGTTGATTTTTAGAGCAGTAAAAACAGTATAACTAAAAGTAACTTGAACAACACTGCATATTATAAACACAATAATAACAAGTGGTTCTTTCACCAAGCTGGTTCTATTGTTCTGAAGGAATTTGGAGCAATCATTTAGGTTTCTATAGAGGCTCAAATGGCCTCAATCAACCTAAGCTTGAATAACAAGAGGTAGGAGAGAGACTCGTTCACACATGGGGAAACAAATAGTTGATTATTTGTCAATTGGTAATTGCCACAAAATATAATATCAATGTGTCCACTGTTATTAGTTGAATGTTACATATTATAACATATATCAGGTGCAAGCAAAGAGGCCTGGTTAGCTTATTATACAGATTATTTTGCATGATCACAAATTAACACACATTACTCATGGATCACCCAACATGTTAAATTACATTTTATAATAAAAATGTATTTATTTCACACCATGTGAACTGACCCTGCCTCAAAATCACTTCTCACTAATTAACTGCGTTAGTGAGAACTCGCTAACGCACTACTAGACCAGGGGCCAGGGCTAGTAGTGATCATAAACAATGTAGGCTATTGCTTGTTTAGCCTAGCATTCATTTGGTTACACTGCTGCTGATAAAAACATACAAACTCTCCTGTTTTTCCCTCACAGGGCTAAACTATAGTATACAAGCTGAACACAAAGCATATGGCTCCCAGGATTTTACAATTTGCAGAACGTATTTAAACACTTTCTTTATGTAAGCTTATTATACAGATATACTGTTATTTTACATGAGCATGCACACATTAACTCACATTACTCATGTCCGTCATGGTCTCCCTTTGTTCTCTCATGCACCCACATTCAATCTTCTCCTTTTAATGACATAACCAGCATTGACCTTGTTGTACTCAATGAGTTATTTCTCTGTCAAAGACTGTAACCACTGTTACAAATACATAGTGGAATTGTGTTCAACTGGAAACATCATAGGCCTGGTACTTTCAGCTGGTACTTTCAGCTGTGTGTCTTTTCATTCATTCAAATAATGAAGATGAATGTGTATATGTCTTTGTCTGTTGTTTGAACAATGCAGAATTGTGCCAATTTCTTTCTGCCTTTTTAACTTGGACAAGCTAGTGAAATATTGCCCACATTGGAATGGTTGATGGCTTCTATGCATTCTCTGGTGAACATGCATGTTATTCATGTAAATTCAATGTTCATACTGTTTAAGTTAATCATTAGGATATTACATTGGTGTTTCCTGGTTTGTGTAAAGCACATTGAACTGTCTTGTTGAAATGTGCTATGCAAATAATGATGATAATAATAACATAATAATCATGTTTTCAATAATATGCTATGACTGTGAAAGTGTCTGTTCTTTTGGATTCATGCTCACTCCTGTGTTGACTTGACTCTTGTTCACATGGATTAATATGATGTACTAACTCGTAATGACTTATTTATAATTATCTCATATATTCATTATTGTTGGACTGGATTGTTGAATCATGTTGACACTGCACATGGATGCTTGTGTTGTTATTTTATACGGAAATTGTGCAACTGGTGTTCCCTCATTACTTCTTGAGATTTCCAAGTCTAAACCGCTTTGATCAGTTCAGACAAAGAGGTGTCACATGTTGGGAGATGATGGTCTCCTCTTTGAGTTAATTTACACCTGAATTAAGAGATCTCCACTTGTTGATCACCCAGGATGCAAATAGTTGAACACTGCCCGTAGATACCCAGTATTTGAAATGCAAAACGTGGTCTATACAGACAGATTACTGTCCTGTACAGAAACCAGACCACTCACTGTCTTCTAGATACTAAAATTTAAATATTGAACTTACATTGCAACTTAATTCTAAAATGTACAGGGGGCGGAGTCGTATACTTCTACAAGTTAAGATGTCAAATATAGGCTACATTAAAATATTACATCGTAACTTAAGTTATATAAGTAGTTATTTTATTCCTCTTTTAGTACAATAAAATGGCTATAAAGGCATCAGTGGATACGACTTTCACTGTCCATGTTATACATTACCCGGACCTGGTGTCCCATCACACAAAGGGTTAATAATGAGAACCTTATCCATCCCTACACTATAGGCTATTATGTTCTTTTGAATTACAGACTTGTTCTTTGACAGTGTCTGTTCTCTTGGATTTCTACTGACTCCTGCTTTAATATTTATTCTTATATTTGCTCCTTCTATATTACGTCAGATACTCATTGTTGAATCCTGTTGGCACTTTACATATGATTTACAGATGATTTATCCATTGTTTAGAGAGCAATCTTTGTTCCTACTCTCACCTATGGTCATGACCGAAAGAATAAGGTTGCAAATACAAGCGGCCAACGGGTGGCTGGCAGGCTGGCATCTCCCTTAGAGATATGGTGAGAAGTTCAGTGACATGGATGGATGGATAGATATATGAGATATACATACTGTAGGTTATAATTATAGAGATGGGTTCATATATTGAAGCCAACAAAGCATTTTTCGTCATAGATTATTTTGTTACCACTTTATTCATAGAAGGTTGCATGGAGCATGTCTGGGGAGGGAGGGGTGGAGAACAGTATGATAGCTTGTGATTGGTGGAGAGAGATGGCTCTATTGTTCTCTGTGGCCAATCATATCAAAGCAGTTAGTGGTTCCACCTCAGGCTCTCTAGTATAAGAAGGGTGTGTAGTTGTCAGTTCTCCACAACTCCTCCAGGATATCAATCATTTATGATCAGTTCTGACTCCAGGTGAAAATGAACTCTAACAACCTCAACTCTGCTGAACAGGAGGAAAACAACGGCTTTGGTATGTTTGCTCTCTCCCTTTAATGCCCCCTTTTCTGTCATATTTCCGTCATGTTTAAAAACAAACATGCCTCAATCACTATTCATGTTACTATTCATTTTACTCAATCATGTGTTATTGTAATGTGACTAGTAGCATTGCTGTAGAGTAGCTTTAGATCATTTCTGTCTTGCCTCACGGTTCAACCAAATAGCATGCAAGTGCTTTTACTATTAAAATATTCTTGTGCTACACAATGCGTTGTTGTAAGCTTGTAGAACTGTTAATTTTGACATATTACTTAACAACTTATTTCTATCTCTCAACAATATTTCCAATTCAGTGTTGCATCATCAGTCTGAATTCCCTGTCCTACCAGAGGTGAATGAGCAAAGAAGCATGGCTAAGCAAAAACGCCACTGCTGTGATCAGTGTGGAAAACACTTCCCTGCAATGAGCAAACTTGAAATACACCAGAGAATTCACACTGGAGAGAAACCATATGGGTGTGATCTGTGTGGACACAAGTTCTCTGAAATGTCCAGCCTTAAAACACACCAGAGAATTCACACTGGAGAGAAACCCTATGGATGTGATCAATGTGGACAACACTTCTCTAAAACAGCACACCTTAAAATCCACCAGAGAATTCACACTGGAGAGAAACCCTATGGATGTGATCAGTGTGGACAACACTTCTCTCAAACGGCACACCTTAAAATCCACCAGAGAATTCACACTGGAGAGAAACCCTATGGATGTGATCAGTGTGGACAACACTTCTCTCAAATGACCAGTCTTAAAAGCCACCAGAGAATTCACACTGGAGAGAAACCCTATGGATGTGATCAATGTGGACAACACTTCTCTAGAATGGATGTTCTTAAAAGCCACAAGAGGATTCACTCTGGAGAGAAACCCTATGGATGTGATCAGTGTGGACAACACTTCTCTCAAACAGCACACCTTAAAAGCCACAAGAGAATTCACACTGGAGAGAAGCCCTATGGATGTGATCAATGTGGACAACACTTCTCTGAAATGTCCAGTCTTAAAAAACACCAGAGAATTCACACTGGAGAGAAACCCTATGGATGTGATCAGTGTGGGCAACACTTCTCTCTAATGTCCAGTCTTAAAAAACACCAGAGAATTCACACTGGAGAGAAACCCTATGGATGTGATCAGTGTGGACAACACTTCTCTCAAATGTCCAGTCTTAACAGCCACCAGAGAATTCACACTGGAGAGAAACCCTATGGATGTGATCATTGTGGACAATACTTCTCTAGAATAGCACATCTTAAACGCCACCAGAGGATTCACACTGGAGAGAAACCCTATGGATGTGATTATTGTGGACAAAACTTCTCTGACATGTCCAGCCTTAGAAAACACCATAGAATTCACACTTGAGAGGAACCCTATGGATGTGATCAATGTGGACAACACTTCTCTCAAATGACCAGTCTTAAAAGCCACTAGAGAATGCACACTGGAGAGAAACCCTATGGATGTGATTATTGTGGACAAAACTTCTCTGACATGTCCAGCCTTAGAAAACACCATAGAATTCACACTGGAGAGAAACCCTATGGATGTGATCAAATCTGCCAATTTATTTAGCCAATTACAAAATATGTGTTTTTAAAACGACACTTGAGCTATGACTTGAGTAGTGACACATTATTTTGGTGTATAGCCAATTACAAAATGTGTTTTTACTTATTTGTTAAATCACATAATGGTTGTGCAGTCCCAAATAAAGAGTAAAGTCAATATTCGTTTGTTTTTTTAACTTTTGTTTTGAGTACTGTGTGTGTGTGATCATTTCAGTCAATCAGATGAAATACCCTTTGGAAGGCAATAACACCAATGGAGCAGGAGCACACAGGAGCACATTACAGTTAGCAAGTTAATTAAGATGCTGTCATGAACAATCAAATGCTTTGGTTTGTGTGCTGTGTGTCCATGACAATTTTTCATCCAGTAGCATCACAAACACTTATCGAGGTCAAATGCAGTGATTCAGATGGACCAACACCATCTAAACAGACTTTAAATCGCCACAGCAGGTCACCCAGAGTCAGCACGACAGATTGATTGCCAGGTATGTTGTCGAGGAGATGCTTCCCATCTCAACAGTGCAGTCTGTTGCTTTCAGAGAACTGGTCAGCAAAATACCACTGAAAGGAGGGTCAATGTGCAGAAAACTGCAGATATACTTCCCTAATACCTGGACAGTGAATGTTCTAAAATTGTGCCACAGAATCTTATTGTGCCACAGAACAAGAACAAATTAAAAATAGTTTTTTAAATTATTATTATTAAAGTAAAGTAACTAGTGCTAGTTACTTTCATAATTTAGTCACTATAGTAATTAGTTGATTTTTAGAGCAGTAAAAACAGTATAACTAAAAGTAACTTGAACAACACTGCATATTATAAACACAATAATAACAAGTGGTTCTTTCACCAAGCTGGTTCTATTGTTCTGAAGGAATTTGGAGCAATCATTTAGGTTTCTATAGAGGCTCAAATGGCCTCAATCAACCTAAGCTTGAATAACAAGAGGTAGGAGAGAGACTCGTTCACACATGGGGAAACAAATAGAGTTGATTATTTGTAGCACACTCACTCAATTGGTAATTGCCACAAAATAAAATATCGATGTGTCCACTGTTATTAGTTGAATGTTACATATAACATATATCAGGTGCAAGCAAAGAGGCCTGGTTAGCTTATTATACAGATTATTTTGCATGATCACAAAGTAACTCACATTACTCATGGATCACCCAACACGTTAATTACATTTTATAATAAAAATGTATTTATTTCACACCATGTGAACTGACCCTGCCTCAAAATCCTTCCGCCCCTGATAAAATAGACAACAAAATTGAACAACAATAAATTCCCGAACAAAATAAAGAGAAACACCCCAGGGTTTGATTTACTCAATGAATGTTACCAAACGTTGTTGTAGGAAGAAGCTCACCGTTATATAGATGGTTTGTACTCCTAGTTCCTTCGTGCAGCTGTTCCTTCGTCCAGCTGTGCAGGAGCTGCAGGCAGCGTCCCAAACCGTTCCAGGATGAACCGTGTGCTGTAGGCAGACAGACCGTCCCAAATACACCACATGGACCCTCTGTATGCAGTGGAAAGCTCCGGGCACTTCGATCACCAGCGATGGTGCAGCAATGTCCTGAAGCACACTGCATTCAACAGAAAACCCACACACTAATGAACCTCCTCCTTTACAACAAATTTATTTATTTTATTTTTTCCAATGCTCACATATAGGCTACTGTAGTGACCTAGCCCTGATCCAGTGCGTTAGCCACTTCTCACTAATTAACTGCGTTAGTGAGAACTCGCTAACGCACTACTAGACCAGGGGCCAGGGCTAGTAGTGATCATCAGTGTTGTGACTAACGCCCTTACATCGCGTTACGTTACATAACGTAACTACTATTTGCAGTAACTTGTAACCTAACGCTTTACATTTCCAATTCCATAACGGCCTTATAGTTATTGTGCGAGCGTTACCCGCGTTATGGCGTTATTGTCAACTTATGTGATCAGTGAAAAGTGATCAGTGAAAAGTCTCGCAGCTCCGTGAGTCTACAGGCGTCTCTGTGCTGCTGACTGCAGTGCAGAGACTAGAGAGCGCTCTCTGTGTTGACAGTTTCGTTTGTGCTCTGCCTCTCAACTAACTGCGGGAAAAACACAGATGTACAAGCCCAAAGCGCCGTGCATTGCGACCGGTAGATAACTTGTAGATCTGCTACTTCCAGCGCAGGACGGGCGCATGCTTATGACGCTCTTAAATATGCATCAGCATAAACCACTCGTCGTCAGACGGAATACACACGCAAATACGAGTCACGACACAAATGTATTGCACATCTGTGCTTGCCTTTTCATCCACGCTTCTATAGCCTTTTAAATCTAATTTCCCATCCACGGGCACAAGCAGCTTCCACCCGATCTGGATGGTGGTGTTGTTTCTGACGAGGGTATAGCAACTAGTTAGCATGGGAGCTAACATTAGTTTAACTCTGGTCCATATCGTTAGAAGCCAAGGAGTCCTCCTAATAACACTGGTACTTTCCATCCGTTCCCCAACCCTCACACTCGATGTTGCGTCTGCCCGTGTATAATGGTCAGGGTTTCACTGCCCACAGCAGGCAGACCTGTCAAAACAATGCACTTCCCAAAACTCACAAGACATGCCAGCCACCACCTATAAGTTCAAACCGTTACACACCTCTAGAATATTTGTTTCCCCAGCTATCTCATTCCACTTTAATTTATTTTATTCCATAATCTTAGTTTTTCTCTAATAAAGTAGTTTTTATTTGTTTTCTCATGTTCCCCTTGAAAAGCGTCTTTAAGTACTCAGAGAAGCATTATATAAATAATATTATCACTATTATTATTAGGCCTACTACTTTTTTAATTGCCTATGCTTATGTAGTCACTATTCATTGATTCACTCGTATCCAAAATCCATTCGAAAAAAAGCTCACTGATGATCAGGTCAAATAGGCCTATTGATATGCGATTAATTGAGATGAATTAATCACAAAAAACCTTCTTTTAAATCGTTTTTTATATTATTATTTTTTAAAGTAAAGTAAAGTAAAGTAGTTACTTTCATAATTTAATGTAAAGTAAAGTAACAAATTACTTTTTTAGATAAGTAACGATAACTATAATTCCTTACTTTTTAAAAGTAACTTCCCCAACACTGGTGATCATAAACAATGTATTGCTTGTTTAGCCTAGCATTCATTTGGTTACACTGCTGCTGATAAAAACATACAAACTCTCCTGTTTTTCCCTCACAGGGCTAAACTATAGTATACAAGCTGAACACAAAGCATATGGCTCCCAGGATTTTACAATTTGCAGAACGTATTTAAACACTTTCTTTAACTTATGTAAGCTTATTATACAGATATATACTGTTCTTTTACATGAGCATGCACACATTAACTCACATTACTCATGTCAGGCCAAGCCTGTCCGTCATGGTCTCCCTTTGTTCTCTTATGCACCCACAAATACATAGTGGAATTGTGTTAAACTGGAAACATCATAGGCCTGGTACTTTCAGCTGTGAAAAGCAGTGGTCTTTTCATTCATTAAAATAATGAAGATTAATGTGTATATGTCTTTGTCTGTTGTTTGAACAATGCAGAATTGTGCCAATTTCTTTCTGCCTTTTTAACTTGGACAAGCTAGTGAAATATTGCCCACATGGTTGATGGCTTCTATGCATTCTCTGGTGAACATGCATGTTATTCATGTAAATTTAATGTTCATACTGTTTAAGTTAATCATTAGGATATTACATTGGTGTTTCCTGGTTTGTGTAAAGCACATTGAACTGTCTTGTTGAAATGTGCTATGCAAATAATTATGATAATAACACAATCATGTTTTCAATAATATGCTATGACTGTGAAAGTGTCTGTTCTTTTGGATTCATGCTCACTCCTGTGTTGACTTGACTCATGTTCACATGGATTAATATGATGTACTAACTCGTAATGACTTATTTATAATTATCTCATATATTCATTATTGTTGGACTGGATTGTTGAATCATGTTGACAACACTGCACATGGATGCTTGTGTTGTTATTTTATACGGAAATTGTGCAACTGGTGTTCCCTCATTACTTCTTGAGATTTCCAAGTCTAAACCGCTTTGATCAGTTCAGACAAAGAGGTGTCAAACATGTTGGGAGATGATCGTCTCCTCTTTGAGTTAATTTACACCTGAATTAAGAGATCTCCACTTGTTGATCACCCAGGATGCAAATAGTTGAACACTGCCCGTAGATACCCAGTATTTGAAATGCAAAACGTGGTCTATACAGACAGATTACTGTCCTGTACAGAAACCAGACCACTCACTGTCTTCTAGATACTAAAATTTAAATATTGAAAGTACATTGCAACCTAATTCTAAAATGTACAGGGGGTGGAGTCGTATACTTCTACAAGTTAAGATGTCAAATATAGGCTCCATTAAAATATTACATTGTAACTTAAGTTATAGAAGTAGTTATTTTATTCCTCTTTTAGTACAATAAAATGGCTATAAAGGCATCAGTGGATACGACTTTCCATGTTATACATTACCCGGACCTGGTGTCCCCATCACACAAAGGGTTAATAATGAGAACCTTGTCCATCCCTACACTATAGGCTATTATGTTCTTTTGAATTACAGACTTGTTCTTTGACAGTGTCTGTTCTCTTGGATTTCTACTGACTCCTGCTTTAATATTTATTCTTATATTTGCTCCTTCTATATTACGTCAGATACTCATTGTTGAATCCTGCACTTTACATATGATTTACAGATGATTTATCCATTGTTTAGAGAGCAATCTTTGTTCCTACTCTCACCTATGGTCATGACCGAAAGAATAAGGTTGCAAATACAAGCGGCCGACGGGTGGCTGGCAGGCTGGCATCTCCCTTAGAGATATGGTGAGAAGTTCAGTGACATGGATGGATGGATAGATATATGAGATATACATACTGTAGGTTATAATTATAGAGATGGGTTCATATATTGAAGCCAACAAAGCATTTTTCGTCATAGATTACTTTGTTACCACTTTATTCATAGAAGGTTGCATGGAGCATGTCTGGGGAGGGAGGGGTGGAGAACAGTATGATAGCTTGTGATTGGTGGAGAGAGATGGCTCTATTGTTCTCTGCGGCCAATCATATCGAAGCAGTTAGTGGTTTCACCTCAGGCTCTCTAGTATAAGAAGAGTGTCTAGTTGTCAGTTCTCCACAACTCCTCCAGGATATCAATCATTTTTGATCAGATCTGACTGTGGACTCCAGGTGAAAATGAACTCTAACAACCTCAACTCTGCTGAACAGGAGGAAAACAACGACTATGGTATGTTTGCTCTCTCCCTTTTCTGTCATATTTGTCATGTTTAAAACAAACATGCCTCAATCACTATTCATGTTATACTCAATCATGTGTTATTGTAATGTGTCCTAGTAGCATTGCTGTAGAGTAGTTTTAGATAATTTCTGTCTTGTCTCATGGTTCAACCAAATAGCATGCAAGTGCTTTTAGTAGTAATGCATTGTGGTGAGCTTGTAGAACCGTTAATTTAGACATATTACTTATTTCTATCTCTCATCAATCTTTCTGTTGCATTTGTTTCCAATCCAGTGTTGCATCATCAGTCTGAATTCCCTGTCCTACCAGAGGTGAAGGAACAAAGAAGCAGGGCTAAGCAAAAACGCCACTGCTGTGATCAGTGTGGAAAACACTTCCCTACAATGACCAAACTTAAAATTCACCAGAGAATTCACACAGGAGAGAAACCATATGGGTGTGATCTGTGTGGACACAAGTTCTCTGACATGTCCAGCCTTAAAAAACACCAGAGAATTCACACTGGAGAGAAACCCTATGGATGTGATCAGTGTGGACAACACTTCTCTCAAATGTCCAGCCTTAAAAAACACCAGAGAATTCACACTGGAGAGAAACCCTATGGATGTGATCAGTGTGGGCAACACTTCTCTCAAATGTCCAGCCTTAAAAAACACCAGAGAATTCACACTGGAGAGAAACCCTATGGATGTGATCAGTGTGGGCAACACTTCTCTCAAATGACCAGTCTTAAAAGCCACCAGAGAATTCACACTGGAGAGAAACCATATGGATGTGATCAATGTGGACAACACTTCTATAGACTGGATGTTCTTAAAAGCCACAAGAGGATTCACACTGGAGAGAAACCCTATGGTTGTGATTATTGTGGACAAAACTTCTCTGACATGTCCAGCCTTAGAAAACACCATAGAATTCACACTGGAGAGAAACCCTATGGATGTGATCAATGTGGACAACACTTCTCTGAAATGTCCAGCCTTAAAACACACCAGAGAATTCACACTGGAGAGAAACCCTATGGATGTGATCAGTGTGGACAACACTTCTCTCAAATGACCAGTCTTAAAAACCACCAGAGAATTCACACTGGAGAGAAACCCCATGGATGTGATCAATGTGGACAACACTTCTCTAGAATGGATGTTCTTAAAAGCCACAAGAGGATTCACTCTGGAGAGAAACCCTATGGATGTGATCAGTGTGGACAACACTTCTCTCAAACGGCACACCTTAAAAGCCACCAGAGAATTCACACTGGAGAGAAACCCTATGGATGTGATTATTGTGGACAAAACTTCTCTGACATGTCCAGCCTTAGAAAACACCACAGAATTCACACTGGAGAGAAACTCTATGAATGTGATCTGTGTGGACACAAGTTCTCTTACATGTCCAGCCTTAAAAGACACAAGATAATTCATACTGGGGAGAAACCTTATGGATGTGATCAGTGTGGACAACACTTCTCTCAAATGTCCAGTCTTAAAAGCCACAAGATGATTCACTCTGGAGAGAAACCCTATGGATGTGATTATTGTGGACAACACTTCTCTAGAATAACACATCTTAAAATCCACCACAGAATTCACACTGGAGATAAACCCTATGGTTGTGATCAGAGAGATGGAGAGAAACTATAAGATACTGTTTGAATGAACTGATCTTTTTAGTAGTATTTCTCATTCAACAATTTATTTTTTGTCTCAGCTTGTTCATGCTTTATATAAAAATACAGTACAAAGAATACAACTTATTTTATTGTTACTCAACTAAAACAAACTGCCAATTTATTTAGCCAATTACAAAATACGTGTTTTTAAAATGACACTTGATCAATGTAGTGACACATTATTTGTGTGTATAGCCAATTACAAAATGTGTTTTTATTTTTGTTAAATCTACATAATGGTTGTGCAGTCCCAAATAAAGAGTCAAGTCAATATTCCTTTTTTTTTTTAGCTTTTGTTTTGAGTACTGTGTGTGTGGTAATTTCAGTCAATCACATGTAATACCCTTTGGAAAGCAATAACACAGATGGAGCAGGAGCACACAGGAGCACATTTAGCAAGTAAATTAAGATGCGGTTTGTGTCCATGACCATTTTTCACCCAGTAGCATCACAAACACTTATCGAGGTAAAATGCAAATGCAGTGATTCAGATGGACCAACACCATCTATCAGACTTTAAATCGCCACAGCTTGTCACCCAGAGTCAGCATGACAGAATGATTGCCAGGTATGTTGTCGAGGAGATGCTTCCCATCTCAACAGTGCAGTCTGTTGCTTTCAGAGAACTGGTCAGCAAAATACCACTGAAAGGAGGGCCAATGTGCAGAAAACTGGAGGTATACTTCCCCAATACCTGGACAGTGAATATTCAAAAGTGGAAGATGAGGGAGGTGTATTTTCTCGTATTGTGCTACAGAACAAAAATAAAGTAAAGTAACTAGTGCTAGTTACTTTAATAATTTAGTCACTATAGTAATGAGTTGATTTTAAGAGCAGTAAAAACAGTATAACTTGAACAACACTGCATATTATAAACACAATAACAAGTGGTTCTTTCACCAACCTGGTTCTATTGTTCTGGAGGAATTTGGAGCAATCATTTAGGTTTCTATAGAGGCTCAAATGGCCTTAATCAAACTCTGCATGAATAACAAGAGGTAGGAGAGAGACTCGTTCACACATGGGGATACAAATAGGGTTGATTATTTGTAGCGCACTCACTCAATTGGTAATGGCCACAAAATAAAATATCGATTTGTCCACTGTTATTAGTTGAATGTTACATAATTGCACCTGATATACTTATACCTGATATACTTATATCAGGTATAGATAGATATACTTATATCAGGTGCAAACAAAGAGGCCTGGTTAGCTTATTATACAGATTATTTTACATGATCACAAAGTAACTCACATTACTCATGGATCACCCAACACGATAATTTAATTTTAAAATAAAATAAAAATAAACCTTTTTAACTTAGACAAGCTAGTGAAATGTTGCCCACATTGGTCACAATGGAATGGTTGATGGGCTTTTATGCATTCTCTGGTGAACATGCAGGTTATTCATGTAATTAAACTGCATCCACATTCTTCACAAACCAAACAAATTATTATCTGTTTCCCACTGCCTTTGAGTTTTTTCTCTTCATGCATTGTAATAGTTTCCCCCCTATTCATTCTGTTTAAGTTAATCATTAGGATATTACATTAAGGTGTTTCCTGGTTTGTGTAAAGCACATTGAACTGTCTTGTTGAAATCTGCTATGCAAATAATGATGATAATAATAACATAATAATCATGTTTTCAATAATATGCTTTGACTGTGAAAGTGTCTGTTCTTTTGGATTCATGCTAACTCCTGTTGACTTGACTCATGTAATGACTTATTTATAATTCTGGGTGCCTGCCATGCAATGGCAGAAACACAGGTTGAAATCCGCAACACATACTTAATAATCGTAATCGTAATAATCAAGACACGAAACTTTGACGTCTACGGCCGGCCGCACGGTTTACCAAAGCCCCACAATATATACATCGAAACGTGCGGCTCGGCCGGGAATGGTGTGCTTGTGCTTTTCTTTCCGTTTCGGGTTACCGTGCCGACGTAATTCGCAATAAACGACGCGAAAAATGCCCCATGCAAAGTCAATGGGGAAACGCGGGTAAAAACAGAAAACGACACGTTACTTTGGAGCCACATTGCTCTGGCATACTGTTACGTAGAAACACGATTTAAACCTCAAACAGCACACGAGGCCATCGACTTTGTTGTGGTTCAGACGGAATTCGAATGCGTTGCACGGTTTGCCCGCTATCTCAGTTCAAAGTGTGTGTGGTCTGAGCAAAACTCTCGACTCTCAGTGTCGCACGGCCAGAGAGAGAGCGGGTCAGAGGGAGAAGCCAATGTGAAAACTGTAGCGAAATTCTCCGAACAAATCGTCCTCACGGCCAAAATATTAACTTTACACGCATGGGTTTTGGTAATTTTGTAGCCACACTCGTCCTCTTTCACCCAATGTCACAACCACAGCCCAGATTCATACGGTACGTGAACTACAGCCCTGAAAGCGACAGGTGTACCATCATAATGTGTCATAGAACTTCATGTTAACTGCTTGAATGAGTCAGCAATTTTTTCATCACAATTTCTTAACTCGCTCTTATGACCACGTGTTTTATCGTACCAATACCACGATCGCACACGGCGTACCTCAATGTCTCGGGTCACTCACGGCGCAAACAAAAATCGCATTTGACGTTTACTTTTTGCGATAGAGCAATTTGTTCGGACATACGTTCTCTCACTGAATCAGTGTGGTTTTAACTTTCAATAGTGTTTGCATTCGCATAGACTAGCCCTAGCCCAGGTGAAATTGATACTTTGTTAATGATTCAAGGTCAAGTTGACCACCTCTCAAACACGCGCACACACGAACGCACATGCACGCACATGCACACATGTGCACGCACACACACACATTGAAAGTCAATGGAGAAAATCGGGGAAACACGTAACTCTGTCATTTCTCAACCGTTTCAGACGCGGGGTGGCTTGCCAGAACCGGGCCGCCCCCCTGAGCGCACACACACACACACACATGCGCACGCACACACACACAAACCCTGTCTTCCTATTGGCTGGCCTTTACACAGCTCCAACTATTGTTTACAACATGCTACAGCCTCAAACTTTGGTACATGGACGTAGACCATCAAGAGGAACAAGCTGTAATGGCTTAATTGCTTAAGCCCCGCCCCTCTGCCCGCATTAGCATGTTAGCATTAGCATGTTAGCATTATCTTATTAGCATTAGCATGTTAGCATTAGCATGTTAGCATTAGCATGTTAGCATGATAGCATTAGCATGTTAGCATTAGCATGTTAGCATTAGCATGTTAGCATGATAGCATTAGCATGTTAGCATTAGCATGTTAGCATGATAGCATTAGCATGTTAGCATGTTAGCATTAGAATGTTAGCATGATAGCATTAGCATGTTAGCATGATAGCATTAGCATGTTAACATTAGCATGTTAGCATGTTAGCATGATATCATTAGCATGTTAGCATTAGCATGTTAGCATTAGCATGTTAGCATGTTAGCATTAACATGCTAGCATTAGCATGTTAGCATGTTAGCATTAGCATGTTAGCATGAAGGCATGATAGCATTAGCATGATAGCATTAGCATGTTAGCATGTTAACATTAGAATGTTAGCATGATAGCATTAGCATGTTAGCATGATAGCATTAACATGTTAGCATGATAGCATTAGCATGTTAGCATTAGCACTAGCATTAGCATGTTAGCATGTTAGCATTAGCATGTTAGCATGAAGGCATGATAGCATTAGCATGATAGCATTAGCATGTTAGCATGTTAACATTAGAATGTTAGCATGATAGCATTAGCATGTTAGCATGATAGCATTAACATGTTAGCATGTTAGCATTAGCATGTTAGCATTAGCATGTTAGCATGATAGCATTAGCATGTTAGCATTATCATGTTAGCATGTTAGCATGATAGCATTAGCATGTTAGCATGTTAGCATTAGCATGTTAACATGTTAGCATTAGCATGTTAGTATTAGCATGTTAGCATGTTAGCATGATAGCATTAGCATGTTAGCATGTTAGCATTAGAATGTTAGCATGATAGCATTTGCATGTTAGCATGATAGCATTAGCATGTTAGCATGATAGCATTAGCATGTTAGCATGTTAGCATTAGCATGTTAGCATGTTAGCATTAGCATGTTAGCATGTTAGCATGATAGCATTAGAATGATAACATTAGCATGTTAGCATGATAGCATTATCATGTTAGCATGTTAGCATTAGCATGTTAGCAACATGTTAGCATTTTAGCATGATATCATGTTAGCATTAGCATGTTAGCATTAAAATGTTAGCATGCTAGCATGTTAGCATGTTAGTATTAGCATGTTAGCATGTTAGCATTAGAATGTTGGTGGCAACATAATGCGCAATGAACTAAGACAAAATACCTCATTGAAAGTCAATGGGGAGACCTGGCTCACATGTAACCAAATGGACCCTTCTGAGAGGCTAAATGTTATCAAATGGTGGTCCGTGGCTCAAATGCTGCACAGACTTGGCGAGCTTCAGGCACCCAGTAAAATTTCTTGAAATTTTGTTTCTAGTTATCTCATATATTCATTATTGTTGGACTGGATTGTTGAATCATGTTGACACTGCACATGGATGCTTGTGTTGTACGTGGGTGATTTTTGGAGCAATCATGTACTAATTCAATTTACATTTAAAATGAACTTGAATGACCTTAAAGTGTCTCAATGGCTCTGCTTGAATAACGAGATGGAGGTCAGAGAGACTCACTCGTATAAAGGACATGAATAGTGCTGTTTATTTTACACGGAAATTGTGCAACTGGTGTTCCCTCATTACTTCTTGAGATTTCCAAGTCTAAACCGCTTTGATCAGTTCAGACAAAGAGGTGTCAAACATGTTGGGAGATGATCGTCTCCTCTTTGAGTTAATTTACACCTGAATTAAGAGATCTCCACTTGTTGATCACCCAGGATGCAAATAGTTGAACACTGCCCGTAGATACCCAGTATTTGAAATGCAAAACGTGGTCTATACAGACAGATTACTGTCCTGTACAGAAACCAGACCACTCACTGTCTTCTAGATACTAAAATTTAAATATTGAACTTACATTGCAACTTAATTCTAAAATGTACAGGGGGTGGAGTCGTATACTTCTACAAGTTAAGATGTCAAATATAGGCTACATTAAAATATTACATTGTAACTTAAGTTATATAAGTAGTTATTTTATTCCTCTTTTAGTACAATAAAATGGCTATAAAGGCATCAGTGGATACGACTTTCACTGTCCATGTTATACATTACCCGGACCTGGTGTCCCATCACTAAAGGGTTGATAATGAGAACCTTGTCCATCCCTACACTATAGGCTATTATGTTCTTTAGAATTACAGACTTGTTCTTTGACAGTGTCTGTTCTCTTGGATTTCTACTGACTCCTGCTTTAATATTTATTCTTATATTTGCTCCTTCTATATTACGTCAGATACTCATTGTTGAATCCTGCACTTTACATATGATTTACAGATGATTTATCCATTGTTTAGAGAGCAATCTTTGTTCCTACTCTCACCTATGGTCATGACCGAAAGAATAAGGTTGCAAATACAAGCGGCCGACGGGTGGCTGGCAGGCTGGCATCTCCCTTAGAGATATGGTGAGAAGTTCAGTGACATGGATGGATGGATAGATATATGAGATATACATACTGTAGGTTATAATTATAGAGATGGGTTCATATATTGAAGCCAACAAAGCATTTTTCGTCATAGATTATTTTGTTACCACTTTATTCATAGAAGGTTGCATGGAGCATGTCTGGGGAGGGAGGGGTGGAGAACAGTATGATAGCTTGTGATTGGTGGAGAGAGATGGCTCTATTGTTCTCTGCAGCCAATCATATCGAAGCAGTTAGTGGTTCCACCTCAGGCTCTCTAGTATAAGAAGAGTGTCTAGTTGTCAGTTCTCCACAACTCCTCCAGGATATCAATCATTCATGATCAGATCTGACTGTGGACTCCAGGTGAAAATGAACTCTAACAACCTCAACTCTGCTGAACAGGAGGAAAACAACGACTATGGTATGTTTGCTCTCTCCCTTTTCTGTCATATTTGTCATGTTTAAAACAAACATGCCTCAATCACTATTCATGTTATACTCAATCATGTGTTTTTGTAATGTGTCCTAGTAGCATTGCTGTAGAGTAGTTTTAGATAATTTCTGTCTTGTCTCATGGTTCAACCAAATGGCATGCAAGTGCTTTTAGTAGTAATGCGTTGTGGTGAGCTTGTAGAACCGTTAATTTAGACATATTACTTATTTCTATCTCTCAACAATCTTTCTGTTGCATTTGTTTCCAATCCAGTGTTGCATCAGTCTGAATTCCCTGTCCTACCAGAGGTGAAGGAACAAAGAAGCATGGCTAAGCAAAAACGCCACTGCTGTGATCAGTGTGGAAAACACTTCCCTACAATGACCAAACTTAAAATACACCAGAGAATTCACACCGGAGAGAAACCATATGGGTGTGATCTGTGTGGACACAATTTCTCTGAAATGTCTAGCCTTAAAAAACACCAGAGAATTCACACTGGAGAGAAACCCTATGGATGTGATCAGTGTGGGCAACACTTCTCTCACATGGCCAATCTTAAAAGCCACCAGAGAATGCACACTGGAGAGAAACCCTATGGATGTGATCAGTGTGGACACAAGTTCTCTCAAATGACCAGTCTTAAAAGCCACCAGAGAATTCACACTGGAGAGAAACCATATGGATGTGATCAATGTGGACAACACTTCTATAGACTGGATGTTCTTAAAAGCCACAAGAGGATTCACACTGGAGAGAAACCCTATGGCTGTGATTATTGTGGAAAAAACTTCTCTGACATGTCCAGCCTTAGAAAACACCATAGAATTCACACTGGAGAGAAACCCTATGGATGTGATCAATGTGGACAACACTTCTCTCAAATGACCAGTCTTAAAAGCCACCAGAGAATGCACACTGGAGAGAAACCCTATGGATGTGATTATTGTGGACAAAACTTCTCTGACATGTCCAGGCTTAGAAAACACCATAGAATTCACACTGGAGAGAAACCCTATGGATGTGATTAGAGAGATGGAGAGAAACTATAAGATACTGTTTGAATGAACTGATATTTTTAGTAGTATTTCTCATTCAACAATTATTTTTTTGTCTCAGTTTATTCATGCTTTATATAAAAATACAGTACAAAGAATACAACTTATTTTAGTGTTACTCAACTAAAACAAACTGCCAATTTATTTAGCCAATTACAAAATATGTGTTTTTAAAATGACACTTGAGCTATGTAGTGACACATTATTTTGGTGTATAGCCAATTACAAAATGTGTTTTTTATTCATTTGTTAAATCTACATAATGGTTGTGCAGTCTCAAATAAAGAGTAAAGTCAATATTTGTTTGTTTTTTTTACTTTTGTTTTGAGTACTGTGTGTGTGGTAATTTCAGTCAATCACATGTAATACCCTTTGGAAGGCAATAACACAGATGGAGCAAGAGCACACAGGAGCACATTACATTTAGCAAGTAAATTAAGATGCTGTCATGAACAATCACATACACTACATGGTTTGCGGTTTGTGTGTGCTGTGTGTCCATGACCATTTTTCATCCAGTAGCATCACAAACACTTAGAGGTAAAATGCAAATGCAGTGATTCAGATGGACCAACACCATCTAACAGACTTTAAATCACCACAGCTTGTCACCCAGAGTCAGCACGACAGATTGATTGCCAGGTATGTTGTCGAGGAGATGCTTCCCATCTCAACAGTGCAGTCTGTTGCTTTCAGAGAACTGGTCAGCAAAATACCACTGAAAGGTGGGCCAATGTGCAGAAAACTGCAGATATACTTCCCTAATACCTGGACAGTGAATATTCTAAAATGGAAGATAGTTTCTCTTATTGTGCCACAGAACAAAAACAAAAATCTAAATTGTTTTAAAGTAAAGTAACTAGTGCTAGTTACTTTCATAATTTAGTCACTATAGTAATTAGTTGATTTTTAGAGCAGTAAAAACAGTATAACTAAAAGTAACTTGAACAACACTGCATATTATAAACACAATAATAACAAGTGGTTCTTTCAACAACCTGGTTCTATTGATCTGAAGGAATTTGGAGCAATGGCCTCAATCAACCTACGCTTGAATAACAAGAGGTAGGAGAGAGACTCGTTCACACATGGGGAAACAAATAGTTGATTATTTGTAGCGCGCTCACTCAATTGGCCACAAAATGAAATATCGATGTGTCCACTGTTATTAGTTGAATGTTACATAAACTTAAATCAGGTGCAAGCAAAGAGGCCTGGTTAGCTTATTATACAGATATACTGTTATTTGACATGATCACAAAGTAACTCACATTACTCATGGATCACCCAACACGATAATTACATTTTATAATAAAATAAAATAAAAAATTATTTCACACCATTTGAACTGACCCTGCCTCAAAATCCTTCCGCCCCTGATAAAATAGACAACAAAATTGAACAATAATAAATTCCCAAACAGGGTTTTGATTGACTCAATGTATGTTACCAAACGTTGTTGGAGGAAGAAGCTCACCGTTATATAGATGGTCTGTACTCCTAGTTCCTTCGTCCAGCTGTGCAGGAGCTGCAGGCAGCGTCCCAAACCGTTCCAGGATGAACCGTGTGCTGTAGGCAGACAGACCGTCCCAAATACACCACATGGACCCTCTGTATGCAGTGGAAAGCTCCGGGCACTTCTATCACCAGCAATGGTGCAGCAATGTCCTGAAGCACAATGCATTCAACAGAAAACCCACACACTAATGAACCTCCTCCTTTACAACAAATGTATTTATTTCATTTTTTCCAATGCTCACATATAGGCTACTGTAGTGACCTAGCCCTGGTCCAATGCTCACATATAGGCTACTGTAGTCTGTAGTGACATATAGCCCTGGTCCAATGCTCACATATAGGCTACTGTAGTGACCTAGCCCTGGTCCAATGCTATATACATACAAATAACGCACTTCTGGATAATTCGTCTGGCTGTCGCCCGCTGTTAAAATGCATGCCGTTACCCCCTTTTTAAAACGAGCTCCTCACCACTCGTTCTACACACTTGCACTCGGTTTGAGCATAGATATATAAATATTAGAGACGGCACCGGAATTCTCCTCCCACCGTGGACCGTCTCTATTATTGATATATCTATGCTCAAAGTGTGTAGGGTGAGCGGCGAGGAGCTAGTTTAAAAAAGGGCCACATGCATCAGTACTTTTCTCGGGGTGAGATGGAATATGGGCGACGGTACCGGTTACCTTGTCCACTTGTTCTCCCTCTAGTATCTCTCTCTCTCTCTCTCTCTCTCTCTCTCTCTCTCTGCCGCTTCCTCATTTTGTCCCCCTCTTGTTCTCCGTAGGTTGGCTCAGGTTGTTTGACACCCCAGTCTCCCGATACACAATTCTGCCATGAACAAACAGCAGTATCCAGATTGAAAATAAATAGAATATTTAAAAGTGTACACTAATGTAACAACAGTTTTCAGGGTACACACAGAGAGAGAGAGAGAGAGAGAATACAGCACTACAGTAGTTTTGTAAGATAGTATACATTAAGATGCACATGGGCTTTTCATCAAGCTTTATTCTACATGTAAATGACAGCCCAAAACATGAAGAATAGTTGATAGTATAGTGATAGTGGTTGTCAAAGAGCTATTTAACACCGTCACTGAACATGCAGCAATGATTACTGTCAGCAGCAATGAATACCATCAGAATAAATCTCTTACTGTATGTCGAAGTCAACAGAACAGCCTTTTGTAGCAAAACCATGCACACATCTCATTTAATGTGGTAATTGTGCACCATCTAGTGGCGTCATTGTAAACCTACATCAGAGGTACAGAGCTCAGGGACATTCCATCTTAGGGGACAGAACTAAACTGGAAACCAAATCCTCTGTGCTAATTTAACTCTGAGAGGGTACACATGAAACCAAATTAACTTTGGTTCCATGTGTGCCCTCTCAGACGTACAGTACAGACCCTTAGGGGTCTTAATAATATCACCTCTGTCGGCCAGTTGGAAACCTCATGTCCAAAACTGTTACTTTTCAAATTCAAATGCATCAAAAGTAGCAGATCTACATGGGTCCAAACGCATGTTTTGAGCTTGTAGATCTGCTACTTTCGATGTCTGACGTAATCCTACTTGGTTTGCTTCTCCGCATTTTTAATTCCCAGACACTTTTTTCTTCTTCATATTGCATCAAATAAGAACTGTATACGTGTTCCAAAAACAATCAAATTACTCCGGGCGGCAGGTTTGACTCACATGGAAATGAAGAATCAACTGACTGACTGGCTAATGTTACTGCTGCTGAATTAGTTAAATCTTCGCCAGAAACTGACTGTATCAAATATGAGTGACTGACCATCGTAAATGACACAGAGCCACCTCACTGACAATATCGGCGAAATTGTGTTTTTTTTTACCACAATGCTTAAATGTGAGACAATTATAAGATGACCCGATGTTATTCTCCATATAGAGAAATGACTTCCGCAACCCAGCGGATGAGCGAGTGCCGCCAGGACTGCATGGCTGGGCAAGGCTTACAATTTACAGGCTTACTTTACCTAAAGAGGTTTCTGCTAAGACAACAACAATATATAAAGTAAGAGCAAGATGTTAAGAGTGAGAAGGCACTTGCATGGAGGGACCTGAACGGCTTGGCCAGCATATGGAACTCCAACCTCCTATTCATCAAAACATGGTTTGGGAGTGGGACTGAGATGTTGCTATAGGTCTGTGTGTGCGTTGGACACTGAGCTAGCTTTTATAGCAGAGGGCTGTAAGCAGGTGATGATTGGGGAACCAGCTGCAGGTGTGCCAGTCTGAGTGGAGATGAGAGACAGTGGGGATTAGGCACAGACTGAGTGAGTGAGTGTGTGTGTGACGTGTGTGTGTGTGTGTGTGTGTGTGTGTGTGTGTGTGTGTGTGTGATGTCATGTCATGGCCACACGCAACACACATCAAACCAAACTCAGCTTCTTTTAACAGCAGAGTCATAGAATCTGTTCTCCTACACGGCAGTGAATGCTGGACCCTGAAGCCAACCCTGCAGAAGTCTCTAGACGGGTGCTACACCAGAATGCTGCGTGCAGTACTTAACATCAGCAAGAGGCACACACATGTTACCAAATATGCTCAGCTCAGCCATGACAATGAGACTATAATGCCAGACACCAAGAGCTGCCAGCCAGCAAGTTAGTGCTGTGGGAACCAACACACAGGCACGTCCCACATTAATAAATGTGGATGTGCTCAAGAAAGGCGCAGGATCGCAAAGCACCAACGAACTGGCCAGATGTATGGAGAACCGGGATGTCTGGAAGAGCTGGCCAGATGTATGGAGAACCAGGATGAGTGGAAGTGACGATGGAGGGCTCGTCTGAGGACCACCTAGAGACATAAATATGCAGGTAGAAGGTTGTCATGGATGGTGACAGAAGAGCACACGAGCGCGCCGACGTATAACCAAACATTTGTTATTTTTATTATGTTAAAAAGTAACAACAATCCTTATAATAACACATACACTACAACAACAGCAACACCAGTAGAACTACGAGCTTGTGGAGGGACTTTCTCATATTATAGACATTTTAAAAAAAATCCCTCTTCTTTATGGTTTTTAAATTATTTGACTAGCCATGAACAGATAAACATCATTTACAGGTTTATGACTTTTTAACTCGTCACCGTTAGAAACAATGGTATTGTTTGAAACCTCTTTATTTATTTTTTTATTTTATTTTTTCACTTTGTTTTAAATCGTAAACCACCGCCGATGTTAAGGGAAGACATTGCATGAACTGTGTGAGCGTGGAAGGAAGGTGTGTGTGTGTGTGTGTGTGTGTGTGTGTGTGTGTGTGTGTGTGTGTGTGTGTGTGTGAACCCAGGGACTACACCAGGTAAGGGGGTTCTCAAACTGTGGTCCTTCTTGAGTAGGGGTCCCCAGTGGGTCTCCAGATAAACGAGGAACAGTTTGAACCAACTTAACCCCATGGCTATTGAGAAAAAATAAAATAAAAAAGCAGATCTATAGGCTATGTGTGTTGTGGTATGTTGTGTTGTGAGGCGTTGTTAAGCTTGTAGATCGGCTATTTTCCAAAAAAAAATTAGACAATATTTAAAATGAACAAATGTCTGAAAAATTAAAAGAAAACTAAAAAACTAAAACTAAAAAAACTAATAAAAATACAAATAAGTGGTCAAAAATAGTGATTCAATCCTACTGTAGTGGTAAAATAGTGAGAAAAAAAAAGAATAAACAAAATAAAAAATTGCAAATTTTGAATCTGCAAATCTGGTGTAGCTCTGGGTTCACAGCCCTGCCCATTTGGACACACACGGACGGGTGGGTGTGCGTGTGTGTGTGTGTGTGTCTGTGTGTGTGTGTACGTGTGTGCATGTCACGGAAAATGCAGAGGTCATCGCGTACCGCCAGAGGAAACCTTGTTAGTGAGGAGAGGGGAAGGGGAGAGAATCCAGCACTTTGACGTGTGTGTGGGTGTGTGTGTGTACATAGACATTCACAGGCTAGAGGCTGATAACAGGGTGTGTGTGTGTGTGTGTGTGTGTTTCTGTTGTGGAGGTAGTTGCAGAAGGTGACAATAGTTTTCAGTTCTTTTGTTATAGACCAGTGGTTTTCAACCCGTTTCACATCAAGGTCTATTATTTATTTATTCTGAGTTTCAGCCTCGGAAACCACCATTTGATTACATTTAGCCTCTCGGAACCCAGAACGAAAGCCTCGGAAACCACCACATTTAGCCTCTCGGAACCCCGAACGAAAGAATACTTTGTTATTGTTGGATAAGATTTTGTCCACAATTCCATGCTGTATTGATGTTGGTACCATTAAGAGAGATAACAGGCAAAAATGTAGAATCAAAATAACAATTCTTCTACATTCTCCAATTGTGTGGACTTCTTGTAAATTACGTAATGCAAGATGTTTAACAATAATTTAACTCTAACTTGGTTACCAACTCTCCATCATTTAGCTGCATGGGGACCACCTGGAACCCCCTCAAGGACCACCAGGTGGTCCCCGGACCACTGGTTGAGAACCACCGTTATGTACCGTTGAGCTCCCCCGCCAGCCAATAGGAACGTCGCGATTCCTATTCCAGGAAACACTGTCGCTTGCCGCAAATGTCATTCACGGAAAATGCACTCGCTTACTCTCTCATCCCAATAGTGCAGTGCAGGCCTAGGACCCACCCCCCCACCCCCCCCCCCCCCCCTACTGGACAGATCAAGTATTTCATCCGTTCAGAGTTCAATACAGTCTTTTGTGTTAGAATTAGAAATGTTCACCAAAGGCTCATCCTATTAGCAGGGGATGGAAAAACACACCAACATGGAGGGGAATGAACGGCTGCAGATCTAGAGGCCAATAAATTCAGTGAAATGTCCACTGTTTACATTTGAAGCCATACTGTGTAACCTTTTCTTTGATATAATCTTTCACTGGTATGTTTTCCCCACGATAACCATTCCATATCAATGTTTTTTTTTGTTGTGTTTTCTCTCTTTTTCAAACTGAAATCTGGGAATTGTAGTTCTATCAGACCATAATTATAGACAGACAGATGCTGTAATGACAACGGTGCTACCAGTAGATGTCACCAAAATGAATGTTACACAGTATGACTTTTGCAACCTCTCAAGAGTCAACAGACCCGTACGGGTCCATTTGGTTAGACCCGTACGGGTCCATATGATTACAGACCCGCACGGGTCCATCTGTTATACATACGGGTCTGTAACCTTCTGTGAAGGCTGACGATTCTGCCGTGCATGGCACCAGTTTAAGCTAACGTATATTAGTACCAGTTTAAGCTAACGTATATTAGCACCAGTTTAAGCTAACGTAGATTAGCACCAGTTTAAGCTAACGTAGATTAGCACCAGGTGTGACAAATGGCTCAGATATTTGTTCAGAACAGCAACACAACTCAAAGCAGACACGGTGAATGTGAAGGAAGGAGGAAAACGTGATTTTTCCATTACAAATAAACCCAGGAGGGAGTTTTTAGTAAAAAAAAAAAAACAAACAAAAAGAAAGAAATCTCAAGAAACAAAAACAAACTAAGAACAAAGTCACATGATCCCTGCTTTGCTGGAGTTATAACACTGGTGTGGTATGGATTGATTGGTGGTCTGTAGTCAACCTGTCATCTAGGGGGCACTCTCAGCACACACTGTGTCAACCTGTCCTCTAGGGGGCGCTCTCAGCACACACTGGGTCAACCTGTCATCTAGGGGGCTCTCTCTCAGCACAAACTGTGTCAACCTGTCCTCTAGGGGGCGCTCTCAGCACACACACACACACATACACTTCAGGATGGCCGCCAGGGTTTGTTGGGGTCATGGCGCGTCACTTTGTGCCGTGCTACGGGCTTGTAGATCTGCTAACTTGTACGCTTTAAGAAACCTTTCAGAAATCTTTGCTTCTGGAAGGGCACAAAACATTTTGAGATGGGGGGGGGGGGGGGGGGGGGGTCCACTCTGGATTAAGAGCGTCTGCTAAATGCCTACAGTGAAAAAAATAAAAATGAATGCAGGCTATGAGATTTTTATGAGACTAACGGTTTAGGGCAGTGGTTCCCAAAGTGGGGTCCGGGGACCCCTAGGGGTCCTTGAGGGAGTTCCAGGGGGTCCCCGGGGAACTGTAGGCCTAATTCTGGTCAAACTGGGGGTTCAAAACAGTTTGAGAATCACTGCCAGAGCCGTAAAGGTCGTCTTCTATATGGGGGTCCCTGGCATATCTTTTCAAATGGGTGTCCGTGGGCTAAGTAGTGTCCATCTGGTGGTCTTTGAGAACCACTGGTTTTGGGAGGCCGACACAGAGGTCCCACGTTCTCCACCTGGTCTCCACCTGGTTTAGGGAGGCTGACACAGAGGTCCCACACTCTCCACCTTGGAGGTGGATTCCTTTCGTTTTTCCATCAGCAATAATAACAACTAGAAAGATGCAATTCTATACAAATTGCAAAGTGTGGTTGCCGGACACAATCGCTAATATAGATCCCCTCCCAGTAATTTTGCTAACCAATTACAATGTCACGTCACACCTGTGATCATCTGTAAGTAAGGGGGATTTATGCCCCCCAAAAATCATGACAATTAATTATAATATCAAATAACTGAGCTGCATTTTGTATTTTAGGCCTCGCGTTCTATGTTTGTAATACCAGGAGACACCACTAGGGGGAGACACTGAGCTGGAGCAGCTGGAATGGGAGTGGGAATAACAACATGACCTGAGATCACAGAGCGCGCACGTACACACGCACGCACGCACGTGCACACATACATGCGCACGCATGTACACACGCACGTACGCACTACGCACGTACACGTGCAGTCACGCACGTACACGCACGTACGCACGTACGTACACACGCATGCATGCACGCACGCAGCAGTATGTAAACAACTAGAGGTTGTATGACATGGTTATAGTCTGCCCAGTGGCATTGTGGGAGAGTATCTGTGTGTGTGTGTGTGTGTGTGCGCGAGTGCGTGCAACAGAGCTGTTCCTCGGTGGCCTGGATTTGTGTGTGTGTCTGTATGTGCGTACCCTTTCAGTGTGTGTATGTGTGTACTATAGTGTGTGTGTGTGTGTGTGTGTGTGTGTGTACTGTAGTGTGTGTAACAGCTGTAGTAGTTCATCAGCGGGACTGCGGGCGGCTCCACTGGGCCAGTTCAGTCTGACAGTCAGACAGACAGACAGACAGACAGGCGTACGCTGTAACAGTCCTTATATGGGCGGCTTGGGGGGGGGGGGGGGGTAGGCGGGGCTTTTATTCCAAGTCTCTTTTTAACCCCTTACTCCCCCCACCCCTCCCTCCCCCTCTGGCTAGACGCTGGTGATGGAGGCCAGGCAGGCGTTGGGCTTCTGCAGTTTGTCGGGCGGAGGGGGCGGGGCCGGCGGGTCGGGGGGGATGGCGCGGAAGGAGAAAGGGGGCGGGGCCATGCCCAGGTGGCCCGGGCTGAGCGCCAGGTTCTGGTTCTGCCGACGGTTCGACTCCACGATGGACGACGTGTTGGAGGCCAGGCTCTCCCTCGTCCTGTAGGGACACGCACGCACGCGCACACACACACACACACACACACACACACACACACACACACACACACACACACACACACACACACACACACACACAGAGGGGACAGTCAGTCATTGGTGGGCAATAATTACATCCAGAGGGTGAGAGGTGTCTGCTGATCTCACATGTTTTACTTAAGTAAAAGTACCAATACTGCAATGTATAAGTACTGTTACAAGTAAAAGTCTGGAAATTCCAAAATCACTTGTGTAAAAAGTACAAAGGTATTGGCATCAAACTGTACTTAACCCATTCTGACCTGAGATCAGATTCTATAAATGTCTTCTACATCCTGACAGTTTTCTGAAAAAGCTATGTTTCTATGTCAGTTTGTAGATCTTGTAGATCTGCCATTTTTCAATAGCTAAGTCATAGCATGTTGCTAACACCAAAAGGGGTTCCCGCCCAAAATGGGTTAAACGTACCAAAAGTACAAAGTACTCTCTATGCATAATGTTCCATTTCATGTTTACAAATGTGTCGTTTGAAAATATATTTAAAATAGCAGATCTACAAGCTCACAGTGTGTTGCATCGCAACACACTGTGAGCTTGTAGATTGGCTAGATTGGCTAAGTGGTTAATGTCTGTTTTGTAATAATCAAAATCTACAAAGTAACTAAAGTTTTCAAATAATTGTAGTGGAGTAAAAGTACAATATTTGCCTCTGAAATGAAATGGAGTAGAAGTAAAAGTACTGACAATTTTAACGTACTCAATTACAGTACAGTTACTTCCAAATGTTACTGTGCTTATTTACTTTCCACCACTGTGGTGGCAGTTCAGGCTTTTATCCACCAGGGGTCATCAATGAGTCCGCACGAGGACTCAAATAAGAATTGGCTTCTTGTCCGTGTGGCAAATCTTTACATTTTCAGTTTTACACAACATTATAATGTTCTTATTTTGATCATAAGACCCAATTACTGAGTGTCAAAGTCTCCAGGTTTTCTTTACAATATGTAGGACACTGCTTTATTACAACACTATTACATATTATGAGTCCACTAGTGCTAGTGACCCCCTTTAAGGGCAAGAAACACACTCATTTTCAACATTGAACTATGTAATTAAAGGACCACTTCACCACTTTTCAACCTATCTTCATATAATAGGTCCTCACTAATAATCACAATAAAATGGCACGATTTCTTTCTACTCAGTCTGTGTCTCATAGGAGGGCTGTGGGCAGTTTAGAAACCATCTTCCAGTGACATCATCATTAGGCAGATTATTTTTTAAACAAGATTTATTTTACAAAAATATTTAGATTTTCATTATCGTGAGAACGATGGCTTCCATTTTCGCATTGCAACTTTTCAGGACTAGAAAGCCTGCAGTTTTTATTAGCTTGTATTCTCCATCGATGATGTCACTGGAAGACAGTTTCTAAACTGCCCACAGCCCTCCTATGAGACACAGACCGAGTAGAAAAAATTGCGCCAATTTTTCGTTTTTATGAAGATAGGTTGAAAAGTGGTGAAGTGGTTTTTTAATATACCTTAGAGCAGTGGTTCCCAAACAGTTTCATGTCAAGGACCCCCACATTGACACTAATCAGCCCGCGGACCCCCATTTGAAAACATATACCAGGGACCCCCTATAAGAGAATATGTTTACGGCTCTGGCAGTGAAACTCAACCCGTTTCATTTCAAGGACCCCCAGTTTGACATGCATTAGGCTATGGACCCCCCATTTAATGGCATTTCTATCTCTGGGACCCCCAATTTATATTGTAAAATCACTGTTAGTTTAACCGAAATGTATTTTTCTTTTGGTATTTAACCCATTCTGACCGGGCACCCATTTTGGTGTCGGCATCATGTTATGCTTTAGCTATTTTTGAAAAATCGAAGAGCGACTGATTTTTTAGAATCTGATCTCAGGTCAGAATGGGTTAACCCATTTGTAGGTTGTACAGATCAATTGGTCCATTTGGTTCCTAACTTTCCACCATAGCTGGGGACCCCCTGGAACTCCCTCAAGGACCCCTGGAACTCCCTCAAGGACCCCTGGAACTCCCTCAAGGACCCCTGGAATGTTTTGGACGCGCTACCCACACGTTTAGCTGTGTTGCTCATTCCAGGAATGCCCGATCCTCACAAGCTGTACCTCGTTATAAAGGCGACTAATCAACAATGAAAACGATATAAAACACAACACCAATTTGTTCTGAAACGTTTTACGTTTCAGAAACTTTTTGTGCCCGAAGTAGTTTTGTGTGTAAAAATGCGGTTGCTCCCCTCACCGCGGCGAGTTGAACCCGCTGTCGACGGTGACGGAGCTGCTGTCCATGCTGTCCAGGCGTGCGGAGTGCGCCCCCTGCTGTGCGTGGTGGTGGTGGTGGTGGTGGTGGTGCGCGTCGGGCAGGCTGTTCTCCTTGGCGTGCGCCGAGGAGGACGAGGACGGGAAGGTGAGGTTCCTCTCGAAGCGCCGCTGCAGGTCTCTCTCCTTCTCGCGCTCCAGCAGCCACTGCATGGTCCCCCCGGCCACGCCCGCCATCATGGCCTTGGTGCCGCCCCCGCCCCCTCCCCCGCCGCCCCCCAGGGCCTTCCCGTCCGCCCCGCGGCCCCCCTTCCCCCCTCCTCCTCCTCCCCCTCCCCCTCCCACCCCCGGCGCGTCGTCCAGTTCGTCGTCGTCCGACACGTTGTAGTAGTCGAAGCCCGACGAGGCCTCGCCCGCCGCTCCTCCCCCCGCCCCCCCGCCGCCGCCCCCCGACAGGAGGGCGGAGCCGGAGGAGGGCGGCGGCATGGAGGCCACCAGGGGCTTGGGGGCGGAGTCCTGGCAGAAGGAGGAGGAGTCCAGCAGCAGCGCGTCGCACGACGACGACGAGAGGCCCGAGGCCAGCGGGGGAGGGGCCAGGCCCCCCCCTCCCCCTCCTCCACCGCCGCTACAGGGTTTCCTCAGGGAGCTGTAGCCCGGCAGGGGCATGCTGGGAGGAGGCTTGAACAGCGTGTCCTTGCTGAAGATCTCCTTGCGTTGTTTCTCCGACGCCGTGGTCGCTCCTGTCGGAACGGACGGAGGCATCACAGGGGTTAATTAATTACGGAGTTAAGGTTAACAATATTAAGCAATATTACACGAGAGGGTACGTGGTGAGACCAGCTGTGTTGTACGGTTTAGAGCATGGGTGCCAACACTTTTTAGACTTGAGAGCTACTTTCAAAATGACCAGCTCAACCAGATCTACCCACCAACAAATATATATTATCCCATTGCTGAAAATAGTTACATATTAGGCAAACGCACTTGGAAAGGGGAATGGAAAAAGGTTATTGCATTTTGGGTTTGAGCTTCCCTTTTTGTCTATTCATCAAATTAATCAAGTGAAGTCACTTTAATTCAAGTGGGAGATGACAAAAATAGTTTTAGTTTTTATTTAAATTATATATTTTATGGGCATGTCCTGTGTTCTACCTGCACAGCCTGTGTGATCTACTGGTAGATCACAATCTACCTTTTGGGCACCCCTGGTTTAGAGACTAAAATGTTGAGGTTCTCTCTGGGAGTAACAAGGATGGATAGGATCAGGAACGAGTACATCAGAGGGACCGAAGCGCGTGTCAGATGTTTTGGAGATGAAGCCAGAGAGGCCAGACTGAGATGGTTTGGACGCGTACAGAGGAGGGATAGTGAGTATATATATCGGTAGAAGGATGTTGAGGTTGGAACTGTCAGGCAGGAGGCCTATAGAGGAAGACTGAAGAGAAGATTTATGGATGTTAGTGAAAGTAAACGAGGACATGAATTTAGTTGGTGTGTGAGAGAAGAGGAGGCAGAGGACAGGGTGAGTTTGGAGGCAGATGATTGGCTGAAGGGAGAAGCCCAAAGGAAAAGAAAGAGAAGCGTATACGTTACCGTCAGTAATGGCACGCCTGCGTTGCTGCAGGAAGGAGCCGATACGCCAGTTCCGTAAGCAGTTCAGAATGCCATTAATGAAGGTAAAGCACGACGCTCGAGTGTGATATTGCGATTATACAACAGTTACCCTTAAAAAAAGCACGTGAACTCAATTTCATTATAATGAAGATATTCGCTAAATAAATAATAGCAATAATAATAATAATAGTAATGACAGATGTAGCCACTAGACCAAAAAAAGAAATCGCTAGCATAGCAACCCAACAGACTTTGCTCTGGATTTGATTAGGCGTTCCATCATGCTCGTTTGAAGCACGGCTAGATGGCTATTTCAACCAACCAGATTGCTTCCTCGATACGCTGTACTTGTATAATTTACAATTTAGGCATTCAGCAGACGCTCTCAACTCTTTTACTGCCGATGACGTGTTTCATGTGTTTTTACGACAACGCTGATGAAGGCTTGAAGGCCGAAACGCGTTCGATGCTGCTGTGTCAACATGTCAACAAATTAATTAAGAGTGCCTTAAAACACGAGTTCCATGAGTGCTTTTTCCTCCAATGGCAATCGCTAATGAAACAATAAAAAAAACTACAATAACCTTGTGAGGCGTGAGGAGGAAGTAAGATAGAACTACAATAACCTTTAATATAAAACTACAACAACATAAATAAAAAACTACAATGACCTTGTGTCCCGGCGTGGGGAGGCCGTCCGTTGGCCAGCAGGGCGGCGGCGTGGGGGGTGAGGTCCCCCCCGGAGAGGAGGAGGGGGGGGAGGGGCATGGGCGGCAGGCTGCCCCCCCCCTTCCCCCCCAACAACACCTCCTCCTTGTAGTCGGGCGGATGCGGCGTCTGTCTGTCCGCCTGCAGCCGCGCCTCCACCCCGCCGGAGGAGACCCCGCCCCCTTTCGACGAGACGCCGTCGTGACAGGCGCCGGTCACGCCCTTCCTACCCAGAGTCCCCGGCGGCAGCAGCAGCAGCGCGGGGTCGGCCACGAGCGACAGCGGCAGCGAGGAGGAGGCGTCGCGGCTGAAGTACTCGTCGTCGCCGGCGAGCAGCGGGAGGGCCGAGGAGGACGAGGCGTGAGGCGCGGCGCGGTGCGGCGGCTTGGGGGAGTACGCCGGCAGCACGCTGTCCCTGCTCTTATTGGAGCACTTCTCCAAGCTCCGCCCCCCGCCGCCCCCCTCCGTGAGCCCGCCCCGGTGGTGATGGGAGGACGAGGAGGAGGGGTTATCTCCTCCCGCCGTCGCCATCTTGGACGACGACGAGGGGGGCGTGGCCCGCGACGAGTAGTGCGAGGAGGAGCTCTGATTGGCCGCGGCGGCGGCCGTGGCGGCCGCCGCCGCCCGGAGCGTGCCGTCGTCCGTGTAGTAGCGGCTGCGGTCCTCGTAGTAGTCGGGCGGTCCGATGAGGCCGCCGATGACGCCCCCTAGTGGCCCCTTGGAGTTGTCCATGGAGCGGGAGCGCTCCTTGGCCTTGTCCCCCTGGCGCTCCCCTCGAGACTTCCTCTCCTGGGGATGGGAGACAGGGCCACGGTTAATATTACAGTAATGCTACAGTAAGACTTCCTCTCCTGATGGGCGGGGGCCACAGTTAATTGCGAACGCAGTGAGCCACTTACTATGACAGCAAGGGCTGAATGTCTGTGTGTGTGTGTGTCTGTGTGTCTGTCTGTCCCGCTGTTACACCACCCGCCCGCCACCAGAGGGCGCAGCTGTAGCACACACACACACACACACACACACACACAGGGCGCAGCTGTAGCACACACACACACACACACACACACACACACAACCACACACACACGAGCTGCGTTCGCTTCCCGCGTTTGCGCGTCTTACTTGTACTACAGTAATATTACAGTAATACTTCCTCTCATGCAGGGCGGGGGATTTTATCAAGGACCCCCAGATTAATGCATTTGCCCAACTAAGGACCCTACATCTAATAATATGTTGGGCCAGGCACCCCCATGACAGATTTGTGTTTTTAAAATATATTCCACAATTGTCACTTTTTTTCCAAGATTATTTTTTGAAAATAGCAGATCTACAAGCTCATAATGCATCGCTTTGCATCGTGTGAGCTTGTAAATGGGCACCAGTGCAACATTGGCACAAAGGAGGGTGACACACATGGCATAAGTGTGTGAGAGAGTATTTCTGGTTTCAAATAAACTATGTTTAAACATCTAGTCAAATAAATTAAGTCCCCCACATTTGTGACCGGTAGGTGCACCTTGAGGTGGTGTACCTGTGTGGGACAGTGTGAGCGGTACAGGTGCACCTTGAGGTGGTGTACCTGTGTGGGACAGTGTGAGCGGTACAGGTGGGTGTACCTGTGTGGGACAGTGTGAGCGGTACAGGTGGGTGTACCTGTGTGGGACAGTGTGAGCGGTACAGGTGGGTGTACCTGTGTGGGACAGTGTGAGCGGTACAGGTGGGTGTACCTGTGTGGGACAGTGTGAGCGGTACAGGTGGGTGTACCTGTGTGGGACAGTGTGAGCGGTACAGGTGGGTGTACCTGTGTGGGACAGTGTGAGCGGTACAGGTGGGTGTACCTATGTGTGGGACAGTGTGAGCGGTACAGGTGGGTGTACCCATGTGTGGGACAGTGTGAGCGGTACAGGTGGGTGTACCTGTGTGGGACAGTGTGAGCGGTACAGGTGGGTGTACCTATGTGTGGGACAGTGTGAGCGGTACAGGTGGGTGTACCCATGTGTGGGACAGTGTGAGCGGTACAGGTGGGTGTACCTGTGTGGGACAGTGTGAGCGGTACAGGTGGGTGTACCTGTGTGGGACAGTGTGAGCGGTACAGGTGGGTGTACCTGTGTGTGGGACAGTGTGAGCGGTACAGGTGGGTGTACCTGTGTGGGACAGTGTGAGCGGTACAGGTGGGTGTACCTATGTGTGGGACAGTGTGAGCGGTACAGGTGGTGTACCTGTGTGTGGGACAGTGTGAGCGGTACAGGTGGTGTACCTGTGTGTGGGACAGTGTGAGCGGTACAGGTGGTGTACCTGTGTGTGGGACAGTGTGAGCGGTACAGGTGGTGTACCTGTGTGTGGGACAGTGTGAGCGGTACAGGTGGTGTACCTGTGTGTGGGACAGTGTGAGCGGTACAGGTGGGTGTACCTGTGTGGGACAGTGTGAGCGGTACAGGTGGGTGTACCTGTGTGTGGGACAGTGTGAGCGGTACAGGTGGGTGTACCTGTGTGGGACAGTGTGAGCGGTACAGGTGGGTGTACCTGTGTGGGACAGTGTGAGCGGTACAGGTGGGTGTACCTGTGTGGGACAGTGTGAGCGGTACAGGTGGGTGTACCTGTGTGGGACAGTGTGAGCGGTACAGGTGGGTGTACCTATGTGTGGGACAGTGTGAGCGGTACAGGTGGTGTACCTGTGTGTGGGACAGTGTGAGCGGTACAGGTGGGTGTACCTGTGTGGGACAGTGTGAGCGGTACAGGTGGGTGTACCTATGTGTGGGACAGTGTGAGCGGTACAGGTGGTGTACCTGTGTGTGGGACAGTGTGAGCGGTACAGGTGGGTGTACCTGTGTGTGGGACAGTGTGAGCGGTACAGGTGGGTGTACCTGTGTGTGGGACAGTGTGAGCGGTACAGGTGGGTGTACCTGTGTGTGGGACAGTGTGAGCGGTACAGGTGGTGTACCTGTGTGGGACAGTGTGAGCGGTACAGGTGGGTGTACCTGTGTGTGGGACAGTGTGAGCGGTACAGGTGGGTGTACCTGTGTGTGGGACAGTGTGAGCGGTACAGGTGGGTGTACCTGTGTGTGGGAGTGTGACCGGTGCACCTTGGAGTGGTGCGCCGAGGGCCCGTGGCTGGGCTCGGGGAAGGGCATCTCGGTGCGCCGCTTGGCCAGCTCGCCCGACACGTCCCACTCGGGCGTGACGGGCAGGTGCGCCGAGGCGTCCAGGATGTTGGGGTTGCTGTGGGCGAGGTGCAGCCGCGCCCGCTGCCGCTCCGCCGCCACCGCGTGCTCCCGCGGCGAGCGCGCCAGCGACGACGAGTACGCCCGGTAGTCCCGGTCGCCCGCCGAGGGGTCCTCGCCGGGGGTGCGCGGGTCGCCCCCTCCTCCTCCTCGACCCGACGACCGAGGCTTGCTGTGCGAGCGGGCCACTTTGGTCTGGGGAAGGAGAACGCAACGGGTTGTTGGTACAGTTGACCGGAAAAAACGAAATAATGGAAGATAAAATCATTAAAACATTGTCGTTTAACCCATTTAGACCCGATAACAGATTATACAAACATCTTCTAAATCATGACAGTTTTCTGAAAAATGTATGTTTCTATATGTCAGTGGTTCTCAAACTATTACATGTCAAGGACACACACGCCAACCTCCATCTGAAAATGTGTTGTTCCAGGGACTCCCCTCCCCCTGAAGCAAATATTTGAGTTAAAAACATTGTTTTGTGCAAACAACGATGTGCAAGCTAGTCCTCTACCAGGTAGAATAGTAAGAGAGTGGCGACGCTAGTGTTGACTACTTGACTCCCATTGTAACAAGTGCTCATTCTATCTCAATGGGATAGTTCAAATGTTTGGAACTATAGCCCATAGGCACCCGCTTTGCGGTGAGATCAAAGCGTGTCGCCACTCTCTTACTATTCCACTCGGGTCCTCTAGTAGTCGAGTCCAACTGGTTTCCTCATTGGCTGACATCGATGTGCAGACCTTAAATATGTCCGAGCGGAAACGAGTGACGCAGAACACAATAGTTCCGGAAGCCTTAGAGAATTTTGGTTCCTACCTAAACTACTGAGCTGAAACTGACACAGAGGCAGTTATAGCGGACCCCCGCAGATGATAATAATGCGGCTGGTAATTCATTGATTTAATACATTTTTGTTTTTATTAGCTTTTCAGGATGATATGAAGCATTAATCTATTTATTTCGAAAAAAAGTATTAAAAAAACACTAAAACTAATAAAAAACTAACTAAAACTATTAGCATTATCATTTAAATAAAAACAATAACAAATAGGAAATTGGCTAAAACTAAGTGAATACATTTTTTAAAAATAAGACAAAACTAACTAAAACTAAACTAACGAGCCTATCATAATTCACCTTTACCTCCCAGCCTATCATAACTCACCTTTACCTCCCAGCCTATCATAATTCACCTTTACCTCCCAGCCTATCATAACTCACCTTTACCTCCCAGCCTATCATAATTCACCTTTACCTCCCAGCCTATCATAACTCACCTTTACCTCCCAGCCTATCATAACTCACCTTTACCTCCCAGCCTATCATAATTCATGAGCCTTTACCTCCCAGCCTATCATAACTCACCTTTACCTCCCAGCCTATCATAACTCACCTTTACCTCCCAGCCTATCATAATTCATGAGCCTTTACCTCCCAGCCTATCATAATTCATGAGCCTTTACCTCCCAGCCTATCATAATTCACCTTTACCTCCCAGCCTATCATAATTCACCTTTACCTCCCAGCCTATCATAACTCACCTTTACCTCCCAGCCTATCATAACTCACCTTTACCTCCCAGCCTATCATAACTCACCTTTACCTCCCAGCCTATCATAATTCACCTTTACCTCCCAGCCTATCATAATTCACCTTTACCTCCCAGCCTATCATAACTCACCTTTACCTCCCAGCCTATCATAACTCACCTTTACCTCCCAGCCTATCATAATTCACCTTTACCTCCCAGCCTATCATAACTCACCTTTACCTCCCAGCCTATCATAATTCACCTTTACCTCCCAGCCTATCATAATTCACCTTTACCTCCCAGCCTATCATAATTCACCTTTACCTCCCAGCCTATCATAATTCACCTTTACCTCCCAGCCTATCATAATTCACCTTTACCTCCCAGCCTATCATAACTCACCTTTACCTCCCAGCCTATCATAACTCACCTTTACCTCCCAGCCTATCATAACTCACCTTTACCTCCCAGCCTATCATAATTCATACCTGCGAGGGCTTGCGGTGCCGGCCGCCGCTCCGCCGGCTCCTGGAGCTCTGATTGGCCGAGGAGGCCTTGCTGCGCTGGGCTCGCTCCTCCTCCAGGCGCTTCATGACGGCCGTGTGGCGCGCCAGGTTCTCCACCGTCAGGTCGGGGTTGATCCTCCGGATGATCTCCATCTCCACGCTGCGCGGCAGCGTGCTGGGGGCCTCCTCGTCACGCAGGGGCCACTCCTCGGGCGGGAACTGGGCCGAGAAGGTGGCCAGCTGCTTGGTCTTGTCCTTCTTGAAGCTCAGCCGGAACAACTTCAGAGAGAGAGAGAGAGAGTAGAGAGAGAGAGAGTAGAGAGAGTAGAGAGAGTAGAGAGAGAGAGAGTAGAGAGAGAGAGGAGAGAGAGGAGAGAGAGTAGAGAGAGAGAGAGGAGAGAGAGGAGAGAGAGAGAGGAGAGAGAGTAGAGAGAGTAGAGAGAGAGAGAGTAGAGAGAGAGAGGAGAGAGAGGAGAGAGAGTAGAGAGAGTAGAGAGAGAGAGAGTAGAGAGAGAGAGGAGAGAGAGAGAGAGAGAGAGAGAGAGAGGAGAGAGAGTAGAGAGAGAGAGAGGAGAGAGAGGAGAGAGAGTAGAGAGAGAGAGAGAGGAGAGAGAGGAGAGAGAGTAGAGAGAGAGAGAGGAGAGAGAGGAGAGAGAGAGAGAGAGAGAGGAGAGAGAGTAGAGAGAGAGAGAGAGAGAGAGAGAGAGAGAGAGGAGAGAGAGTAGAGAGAGAGAGAGTGAGAGAGAGAGAGAGAGAGAGAGAGAGAGAGAGAGAGAGTAGAGAGTAGAGAGTAGAGAGAGAGAGAGAGAGAGAGAGAGAGAGAGAGTAGAGAGAGAGAGAGAGAGAGAGAGAGAGAGTAGAGAGAGAGAGAGAGAGAGTTTAAAACCAGTATTTAATGTGTAAAATGATATTTACATTGGAATGAATGAGCCTGGCTGGAAAGTGTCCAAGTGGGCGTGTCTTATAGCTATAGGTGAATTGACACAGGGGTGAAAAATGGGTTACAAAATCGTGGGATATAAAAACAAAAACTAATATAAAAACCAAACATGATGTAATCTCCTTACCTTGAGGCCGAACTTCCGCCCGGCGCTGCCCCCCCCCCTTCCCCTCGGCCTCGGTGCCGGCCCCGCCCCCGCGGTGCTTGGTGAGCGTGTCCGTCTTGAAGGGGAAGCTCAGCGTGCTGCGGCTCTTCTCCGTGGCGGTGACGGCGCCCCCTGTGGTCTGCTGCTGCGTGGTGGTGGTGGTGGCGGCGGTGGGGGGCGTCTGCGGCGAGGGGTGCGGCGAGGGGTAGGGCGCGCGGCCTCCCCCCGGTGGTCTTTGGGGGAGCGGCGCTGCAGCGTGGTGTGGTGGCTGGGCGGGTCGTCGCGGTAACTGTTGTTGTACGACGAGTCGCCGCCTGAAATACGCGAGAAAAGTTACTTAATCGTTAATTAATTGTACTAGTCCTTTACCCGTTCTGATTATATTAACAGCAAATGATGTTGGCCAGATGGGGGCAGTAGAGAGTACTCTCTAACTGCCCCATCTGATGGAGTCAGGTTAATATCAAGGACTGTCCAAAGAGGACGAGACGCGAAGACAACATGGCGTCGTACGGGCGACGCCATGTTGCTCACATGGTGCTCCATGGAAGGAAAGAAACATGCTCAATGGGCTATATGCAGCCAACACTTCCGCGTTCAGCTTCCTTGGTCTGCAACTGCGCATGTTTCTTTCCTTCCATGGAGCACCATGCTGTGAGCAACATGGCGGCGCCCTTACGGTCTTCGCGTCCCATCCTCTTTAGACAGTCCTTGGTTAATATAAGGAAGTGTAGGCTACAGACAGAAGGACGGACATTTTTCTGTGCTTTTATAGATAGATAATAGATGCGTTCGTCAAGACACTATGGGCTCCATTTCTGTCACCGCTAAACCCCTTATCCCTAAACTTATTTGCTTTTTTGTTTTTTACTATACATTTTTGAATAGTTAAAATGGCCAGTCTACAAGCTCACAACGTGTCAATGTAGATTGGCTAGTTGAACTATTCAAACATGTTTTTCAAAATAGTAAAAAAAAAAAAAAGGCAAAGAAGTTTAGTGATAAGGGGTTTAATTAGCGGTGATTAAAATGGAGCCCTCTTTATCCAGAGGGTTTTTACTAATAAGCAACATCAATTAATGTAGTGACTAGTGAAGAATAATTATCTATACCAGTCATGGTCAGTGTTGTTTTCGTCAACTAAAAGCAAGACGAAAAATGTTTGTGCATGCTGAAAATAGCAGATCTACAAGCTCACAACGCGTCACGCTGCGACGTGTTGTGAGCTTGTAGATCTGCAACCAAAGTGTAAAATCTGCCATTATTTACAACGGCATCAAGGCCTGTCAAAACACATTTTAGTCGACTGAATCAACTGTAGATTTAGTCCACTAAAATCGAAAAGAAAGCAGCAAATGAAAAAAAAAACCTTGAACCTTGGTTGAAAAAAACTAAAGTTGTCCTTTATGGGCGGGAACCCCTTTTGGTGTTTTAAACATTATGTTATAATTTAGCTATTGAAAAATAGCAGATCTACAAGCTCATAGCGCGCCACCGAGTGGCGCGCTATGAGCTTGTAGGTCTGCTATTTTTGAAAAATGGTGAAAATGCGGCACAAATCTTTGAATATATATTCTTTCAGAAGACTTTTTTTTTTAATTTCGACGTCAGGCCTAAAAGGGTTAAGAAAGCTGCCCTGTGTGGCGTCCTTCCTGTGCCCTGGGTAGTGACTAGTCGGTCACAGTTGTGTCATTCTAAAGACTCTAAAGATTAAATCAGAATTATAGCCCTTACCTCCGCTGTGGTTCTGGCTGGCCTTGGGGTGCGCGCGGCCCCCCACCACCACGCCCCCCGAGGGGGAGGGGGTGACGGTGCCCGACAGCGGCGAGGTGCACTGGGTCTGCTGGTGCTGCGTGGCGCCCAGGCGCTCGTCCAGATGGTACCTGGGACGGATAAACAAACATTTATTTATAAAGGTCTACTAAACCATGACAGTTTTCTGGAAAAAACCTGTAGCAGTGGTTCTTAAATTATTTCATGTCAAGGACCCCCAATATGTAATTGGCCGCTGAACCCCCAATCTCAAAATATGTTGTCAGGGTCCCATGGGGATCCTCTCATGGGACCCAAGGCTTTTTTTACTTGACTGTAGCAGAGGGCCTTTTCTTATTTTGTATTCTTACTAGTCTTATTTCGTTTGAAATATACTAGGTATTTGTATGCTATGTCCTGTATGTCAGTCCTGTTTGTATTGTTTGATGTTTGATGTCTGGGGACTGCAGATGGAAATTAGCATGTCTTGCTAAATCTGGTATATTTACACTGCATTTTTAATGTAATGCTCATCAATATACACTGTCCCCACTACATAAACAAATAAAGTAAAGTACCATTTGGAGCTGGTACGGATCAGTAATGAATAAAACCAGTACCACTTGGAGCTGGTACGGATCAGTAATGAATAAAACCAGTACCACTTGGAGCTGGAATCAGTAATGAATAAAACCAGTACCACTTGGAGCTGGAATCAGTAAATGAATAAAACCAGTACCACTTGGAGCTGGAATCAGTAAATGAATAAAACCAGTACCACTTGGAGCTGGAATCAGTAAATGAATAAAACCAGTACCACTTGGAGCTGGAATCAGTAAATGAATAAAACCAGTACCACTTGGAGCTGGAATCAGTAATGAATAAAACCAGTACCACTTGGAGCTGGAATCAGTAAATGAATAAAACCAGTACCACTTGGAGCTGGAATCAGTAAATGAATAAAACCAGTACCACTTGGAGCTGGAATCAGTAAATGAATAAAACCAGTACCACTTGGAGCTGGAATCAGTAATGAATAAAACCAGTACCACTTGGAGCTGGAATCAGTAAATGAATAAAACCAGTACCACTTGGAGCTGGAATCAGTAATGAATAAAACCAGTACCACTTGGAGCTGGAATCAGTAAATGAATAAAACCAGTACCACTTGGAGCTGGTGCGGATCAGACTGGGCGTGATGAAGTAGGTCTGCGGGGTGACGATGAAGTATCCGTCGGGCGTCGGGTAGATCTTCCGCTCACGGACCAGCATGCTCAGCGTGTGGTGGAGAACCTCCTCCGTGGGCGTGGGGACACCTGTGCACCAATCACAGAGAGAGGACCGTTAAACCAGCTGCACCAATCACAGAGAGAGAGAGCGTTAAGGAGCTGCACCAATCACAGAGAGACTGTTAACGAGCTGTACCAATCACATAGAGGGTTAAAACCCTATGTTTCTATATCAGTGGAGCTCAAAGTATTTCATGTCAACGACACCCAGATATATATAATTGGCTGCTGAAACCTTCGCTTTGAAAGAATATATATATTCAAAGATTTGCACCACATTTTCACGATTTTTCTATGAGCTTATAGAATGTAGATCTGCTATTTTTCAATAGCTAAACATAATGCGTAAAACACCAAAAGGTTTTACATTTGGTTTACATTGCCAAAGCAAGTGTCACAATACAATAAAAACAGTTGGAGGGGGTACAGCATTTTGTTCATGTCCGTGGCAAATGTTTGATTTTATTTTTGTTTGCCGAGGAAGAGGGAGTGTAGCACCCAGGATTACACTACAGACAATTCACACTGGGTGAAAAAAATGGCTTACAAAAATCACAGGATAAAATGTTATTGCAATTATGCAGATTCTATGTCAGTGGTGCTCAACCTATTTCAGACCCCAGAATTATCTTTATTTGGCCGCCCCAGAAACGTTCACTGTGAAATAATATGTATTCAAAGATTTGCGCCACATTTTCAAGATTTCTTTTTTCAAGAATAGCCAAAGTATAACATAATGCTTAAAACACCAAAAGCGGTTCCTGTCCTGAATGGGGTATAATTGTTTTCTATTATTGTATAATTATTTGCGGGCGCTAGCTAAATAAAAAATTGTCTTAATAGTTTTAGTCATCGTAGCTTAGTCTAGTCATTTAGTTTCCATTTCGTTTTCGTCAGTGGAAAAAATGGTAGTCGACGAACATGTTTCGTCTTCGTTTGTTTTGTTTTGTTGTGGCAGTAAAGGCCGTCGGGATCGGGAGTCGAACCAGCGGCACACTGCCAGACTGGATTGCCAGCCAAGGTGCCTGGACCGCTGAGCCATGGCCCAGGCCTTCGTCTTTGTTTTTAGTCGACAAAAACAACACTGCGCTCGCGGTACGTCAGGACAGTCTCATTGATAAACATCTAATGGGATTCCATGGTTGGCATCGCTGGCAGAGTGTGGATGAGGTGTAATAATGAGCTGGGTTTGGATGAAACAACATTCCACGTCCTGTCCTGAATGGGGTATAATTGTTTTCTATTATTGTAGAATTATTTGCGGGCGCCAGCCCCTCCCTTTCCATGGCTTTTACGTCATATGGCAGCCAAGTCTATGGACTTTTAACGTTTGTTTAGGGCACTACATTACGACGTGAGAGACGTCATGTTTGTTGTGACTGGTTTCACACGTAACGTAACACTGTGTGTGTGTGTGTGTGTGTGTGTGTGTGTGTGTGTGTGTGTGTGTGTGTGTGTGTGTGTGTGGTTTGCATCATTCACAGTCACACTGGGCTGAAAGGCCACTATGATGTAACAGCTAGAAATACCCAGAGAGAGAGAGAGAGAGAGAGATGACTGAGTGAGTGAGAGAGAGAGAGAGAGAGAGAGAGAGAGAGATGACTGACTGACTGACTGACTGACTGACTGACTGACTGACTGACTGACTGACTGACTGACTGAGAGAGAGAGAGAGAGAGAGAGAGAGAGAGAGAGAGAGAGAGAGAGGACTGACTGACTGTGAGAGAGAGAGAGAGAGAGAGAGAGAGAGAGAGAGAGAGAGAGAGAGAGAGAGAGAGAGAGATGACTGAGAGAGAGAGAGAGAGAGAGAGAGAGAGAGAGAGAGAGAGAGAGAGAGAGAGAGAGGACTGATGGAACCAGGAATGGGTTCCGTCACAGAAGAAGAGTCCTCTCCAAGAACAGATTCTGTGCTGCGCTATAATCTGTCAGCAAGGACCATTCAGAATGTGTATACACTGTTGATGGAGGGGGAATGAAAACACAGGCGCACCACAGGAAGTGGAGGGCTGAGGCCGGGCCAAACGGGCCAACTTACTGTTATACACATTATACTAGGGCCACGCCCCCCAGAGGCAAATGCAAAGGAAACAAACAGCAGAGGGTGCTGTTGTTTCTTTTTTTTATTGCCGTTGGGTTCCGAGATTGAGGCCAATGTGAATCATGGCCAGCGGGGCCGGGGACCAGGCAATTGTATTCTGGAACAGTTTGAATCAAATGGACTCCGTGTGAATCTTCCCTAAGGGTTGCCCACGTACCCTGGCAGGTAAATAAAACACTAAGGGTCGCCCACCTGCCCCTGGCAGGTAAATAAAACACTAAGGGTCGCCCACCTGCCCCTGGCAGGTAAATAAAACACTAAGGGTCGCCCACCTGCCCCTGGCAGGTAAATAAAACACTAAGGGTTGCCCACCTGCCCCTGGCAGGTAAATAAAACGCTAAGGTGACATTCACACCAGAGAGCTTTGCTGCGATTAAAACGAATCCTGCTGCGCATTTTCAGAAAGTGCGCTTAGTTTGGCAGGTGTGAAGGCTCATTCAAGTCCTAATGCGTATTAAAGAACCACATTTTACTCCGAGCAATAACGGGGGTTTCGCTTCACTTCCAATTTCACTTGATTACGATTCGGTGCTGGTGTGAATGCAATCCGCAGTAAATAAAGTGAACAATGTGGCGGGTGAGGAGCTGAACACAGTTGGAGACGGAGAAGGCATATTTTACGCAGCGCAAAGATGTCCCGTTAGTTACCGTGGATAGACGTGGTCGAATGAGGAGACTGAAGCCCTGATCGAAATGAGGACGTGTACATTAATCAATTGCTTAAGAAAACCCAAAAAAACACTGCAGTGTAGCCTATTATAGCCTACAGAATATTCTGTCTGTCTGTCTGTCTGTCTGTGTGTGGCGTAAACATGGAGTGCTGTCACTGTGTGGGGACTGGGGAGTTATATCAGTGGGCTCAGCGCTGTGCCTCCATGCCCAAAAGAACAGTGCGTGGCGGCTGCGTGCGTAGAGAGAGAGAAAGAGAGAGAGGGGGGTCCAGTCCCAGACGGCACGACACATGCACGTTATGAGTGTAATTTTATCACCATAGATTTCACTGTGTAGGCTAGTTTATGAATGGAACACATTGATAAAGGTCCCCCCTGGTGCGTTTCCAATTGCTGCGAATGACAGTGTGAAGGCAAACCGCAGCAAATTAAATATGCAAGAATCCCAAATTCTCCGCCCATACGCATGAGTCTACCGAAGTAATAGGTGAGAATGTGACCTATGGGTCGCCCACCTGCCGCTGGCAGGTAAATAAAACTTTTGGGCAGGTGGAGTTTGCTTTCTGGTCGTACGACCGGGCAAGTGCTCATTTGAGAGCGGACACCAAACGTCTATAACCCATTCTGACCGGGCACCCATTTTGGTGTCAGCATCATGTTATGCTTTAGCTATTGAAAAATAGCAGATCTACAAGCTCTACGAGCTTGTAGGTCTGCTATTTTTGAAAAATTTAAGAGCGATCTCAGGTCAGAATAGGTTCATCAGACCAGTGTGTGTCCGGCGGAAACCTCGTATGAATCTGATCTCAGGTCAGAATGGGATAAACACGACAGGAGATATCTGTCTATAAACACCTGAACGTGGCCAGAACGCTCGGTCTTCTGCATGGTCTTTTTGAGTGGTGCAACCACTCCAAGGAACAGCAATGTCCGTGTTCACCTATGTATGTGACGTTCACCTAGCTATGCATGTGGCGTTAATGAGCACCAGTAGGGGCGCTGTTTGCCAGAAACAGAGAGAGAGGGGGGGGGGGGGGGGGGGGTGAGAGAGGGGAGTTGCACCACTCAGTTCACACGGGTGTGATTCTTTTTTAATCGCACAGCCCCAGAAAGTAAAAGCAAATAAGTTGAAGTGGATAAGTTGAATATCGGTGGTATTTCTGTGGCTAAGTTGTGTGTCCAAATGGACAGTTGAGGGGCTGTAACTCTGAGTGTTATAATACATGGAGTAGGCCTAGTGTTTTTATATGTGTACGAATGGAACCAAATGGACCCATATTTATACCATTTGGTTTCATTTAAAATTTTAAATGTATCGTGAAATAGTCCTCTGTCATCAACTCATCATACACTGGCATGTATCAGCTGTTGTTGAGCTGCAAATTCAGTACCACTTAAACCCCTGTATACTTGATAAAACACAAAAATAGCAGATCTACAAGCTTGTACATCTGCTACTTTTGAAAAAACGTGAAAATGAGGTGCAGATCATTGAATATTAGGGGTGTAACAATATAGTAACTGCATCGAAAAATCTAGTTTAATTTCAAGAATCAAAGTATATGGAAAGGAAAACAGCAACATTGATATGTATCGTATCTTATCGTTTCGCAATGCAAATAATCGGTATCGAATCAGTATCGAATACTACATTTTTGTGCGCGGTATTTAGCCATTTTTAGAAGAAGAAAGGAAAAAGAGGGGTTTAATTACTTAGTTTAAAATAATGTCAATGTATTTTAAATAGTTACTGTATCGATTTCAAATCATTGAATCGGATCGTATCGGATCGCCATAATAAACCAATATCGTCCATGTATCGTATCGTCAACCATACGTGATACGTACCGTATCGCTGTTAAAATCTATCGTTACACCCCTATTGAATATATATTCTTTCAGAGCGTTTCAGAACGTTTTTGACAACATATTTTCAGATGGGGGTTGGCGGCCAATTGCATATCATGTTGGGGGTCCTTGAAATGAAATAGTTTAAGAACTACTGACAGAAACGTTTTTCAGAAAACTAATACACAATCAGTGCCGGAAGTTCTTCAAAATAGGAGCTCTGGGTGGCCGGAGTTGTCTGAGCGCTTTTACTCTGAAAGCCACGACCCGGAAACAATCTACTAAAAAAAGTTGACTTTACATTGCTAGCTTACATTGCGATAATTTTAATTTATACGATATATGATCCAAAAAGCGTTCATATTTTGCGGGAGAGACGGATGAGGAAATGAAGCGCCAGTATATCGATCCGTTCATAACCACGGAGAGCGCCCTGGATTAGGAGATACGAGTCATTCTTTCCGCCGCGCTAACAGCTAAGTCAACGGTAAGCTAATATGAGCCCAGAGCGTAGCATACGGCAGCCGAAAGGCCAACTGACAAAAAAAGAAAATGAAATATTCTGAATATTCTTATCTCGCCCCGTATCATTGAGGATGCGCTAGGACGTCCTCATACGTACAGCTCGGTTCGAGTCCCTATGACGTTCCCATACGTTGTATGTACAGATTGTGTTAATGTGTTCTCAGGTCTAAACCCATCTATAACGGGCCTGTAAAGAGCTTACTTCACTCTAACACCACTTTTTTTTTAATCCGTTGATGTAATTGTCAATACATTTTTCCACATTTAGTCATAGTTTTAGTCGTTATAGCTTAGTCTAGTCATTTAGTTTCCATTTAGTTTTCGTCAGTGGAAAAAAGGGTAGTCGACGAACATTTTTCGTCTTCGTTTTTAGTCGACAAAAACAACACTGCGCTCGCGGTAAACGTCAGGACAGTCTCATTGATAAACAACAACAATGTGCAAACACAGCAGCAAGATTTGTGAGTTTTTTTTTTTTGTGCATTTATATAGCGCCTTTATCCAAGGTGCTTTACAGAGATTGTGCATTACATTCACCCATTCATACACCGATGGCAGCGGAAACCATGCAAGGCACCAACTAGCACATCGGGAGCAATTAGGGGTTCAGTGTCTTGCTCAAGGACACTTCGACAGTAACTCTGGGGGAGCCCGGGTTCGAACTGGCAACCTTACGGTTACCATCCAGGCACTCTACCCCTGAGCCACCGCCGCCCCTGAGTTGCTGTGATAAGAGAGGGATATCAAATGGAACACAACCACCCTAAAGACTAATCATTGTGTATATTCCAGCACTATACCTGCATCGAGTGATCTTGAATAGAATTTGATCTATTGAAGATTCTGACCTTCAAATGTACATCATTTTTGTTTTGATTGTATTGCTGTATTGTTCTTTCTGCTTTGGCAATGTAAACGTATGCTTTCTCATGCCAATAAAGCCCTTTGAATTGAAATTGAATTGAATTGATGAACACGTATTCTAATGGGATTCCATGGTTGGCATCGCTGGCAGGGTGTGGACGAGGTGTAATAATGAGCTGGGTTTGGATGAAACAACATTCCACCTGGACAGAACCATGACACATTCACACATTAGCTGATGGACAGGCAGACTGCTGTGTGTGTGCGTGTGCGTGTCTGTGTGCGTGCGTGTGTGTGTGTGTGTTGCCTGTCATTACATCATGTGTGTAGCTGCGGTGACGACATGATGCAAGTTCCCTGAAGAGGGAAACCCGGCTATGTCTGGCATGCATGCACACGCACACACGCATGCATTGCACGCACACACACACACGCATGCACGCACACAAGCAAGCACGCACACACACTCGCGCACGCACGCACGCACGCACACACACACCCGTAAAGCGACACCTCACTACAACCGACGCTCTGTCACGACCTGGCTGTGACATCATTCTGTGTCGCCACAGAATGTAATGTCAGCTGTTACTGAACCACAGTGGACTACATTCTGTGGGTAAATGGTCCGACTCTGATCATCACACATCATCTTATTCTGGCCAATCACAATTTGCGTCCTCACTTTTCCAGCCTTCACCTTTTCTGGCCTCACTTTTATCTTCAATAATATGTACTTTCCTCAGCCAATCAAATCATCACTATGGGGTGAGATCACCAATGTTTGTGTTCACACACAAACCCCTGAAAGCTGGGATAGCACTAGCCTCGATACCCAGGCTTTCATTTCGTCTGCGCGAAAGATGAAAGCCTGGAAAAAGCCGTGGGCTGAACCAGTCTAAAAGTGGGAGTCAACCCTTCCGGGTGGGCGTCGCTCTAAATGATGTGACGTAGCGCTGCACTAGGGGGGAGAGGAGGGGCCGGGGGTGACGGACAGATCGATGAGATCCAATCCGGGTGCGCGTTTTTCTGAGGCGCGACCCTCCCATCTAGGCCAGAAATGTCTCTGCTTAGGTCAGGCTAGGATAGCACCAGCCCAGCCACACACAGTCCTCTAGGCCTGCTACAGTTCTAATGTAGAACCAGCCTAGTCACACACAGTCCTCTAGGCCTGCTACAGTTCTATTGTAGAACCAGCCCAGCCACACACACAGTCCTCTAGACCTGCTACAGTTCTAATGTAGAAACAGCCCAGCCACACACAGTCCTCTAGGCCTGCTACAGTTCTAATGCAGAACCAGCCCAGCCACACACAGTCCTCTATGCCTGCTACAGTTCTAATGTAGAACCAGCCTAGTCACACACACAGTCCTCTAGGCCTGCTACAGTTCTATTGTAGAACCAGCCCAGCCACACACACACAGTCCTCTAGGCCTGCTACAGTTCTAATGTAGAACCAGCCCAGCCACACACACAGTCCTCTAGGCCTGCTACAGTTCTAATGTAGAAACAGCCCAGCCACACACACAGTCCTCTAGGCCTGCTACAGTTCTAATGTAGAAACAGCCCAGCCACACACACAGTCCTCTAGGCCTGCTACTAGCTACAGTTCGACTGAGAACTATATAACCCATTCTGACCTGAGATCAGATTCATACGAGGTTTCCGCCGGACACACACTGGTCTGATGAACCCATTCTGACCTGAGATCAGATTCTAGAAATGTCAGTCGCTCTTCGATTTTTCTAAAATAGCAGACCTACAAGCTCGTATCGCGCCACTCGGTGGCGCGATATGAGCTTGTAGATCTGCTATTTTTCAATAGCTAAAGCATAACATGATGCCAACACCAAAATGGGTGCCCGTTCAGAATGGGATAATCCATGACCAAAAACATGAAAACATGACCAATGACCCAAAACTCCCATATATGCTGGGCGAAGTACAACAATGTGCAAAACACAGCAGCAAGATTTGTGAGTTGCTGTGATAGGAGAAGGATATCAAATGGAACACAACCACCCTAACGACTAATCATTGTGTATATTCCTGCACTATACCTGCATCGAGTGATCTTGGTACATAGAAATTGATCTATTGAAGACTCTGACCTTCAAATGTACATCATTTTTGTTTTGATTGTATTGCTGTATTGCTGTATTGTTCTTTCTGCTTTGGCAATGTAAACGTATGTTTTCTCATGCCAATAAAGCCCTTTGAATTGAATTGAATTGAATTGAGTGCGTATCGGAGACCCAGAGATGGACATGGAGCCTGCATGGGGGGGGGGGGGGGGGGGGGGGGGACTCCTGAGAATGGGGGGGGGGGGGGGGTTACCTGGGAAACATGTCTGCAGGTGATCAGTCAGGGCCTCCTGAGTGACAGGCTTGTGGGCGGAGTTCATAGCAGAGATAGCCAATAGCAGCACCTCTCCCAGGGGGATGAACTGCGATTGGCTGATGGGGGACATACTGATGGGAGACACATCACCTGTAGAGGGAGACAAAGATCATTTTAAAATGTTGTTGTGATCACACACACACACACACACACACACACACACACACACACACACACACACACACACACACACACACACACACACACACACACACACACACACACACACACACACACACACACAGCTGTGTGTGTGTGTGTGTGGGGGGGGGTGACAGCCCATACATCCACACAGAAAAGTCCTATCTGATTGACAGCTCATACATCCACACAGAAAAGTCCTGATTGACAGCCCATACATCCACACAGAAAAGTCCTGATTGACAGCTCATACATCCAGACAGAAAAGTCCTATCTGATTGACAGCCCATACATCCACACAGTAAAGTCCTATCTGATTGACAGCTCATACATCCACACAGAAAAGTCCTATTTGATTGACAGCTCATACATTCAAACAGAAAAGTCCTATCTGATTGACAGCCCATACATCCACACAGAAAAGTCCTGATTGACAGCTCATACATTCAAACAGAAAAGTCCTATTTGATTGACAGCTCATACATTCAAACAGAAAAGTCCTATCTGATTGACAGCCCATACATCCACACAGAAAAGTCCTGATTGACAGCTCATACATCCACACAGAAAGGTCCTATCTGATTGACAGCCCATACATCCACACAGAAAAGTCCTATCTGATTGACAGCCCATACATCCACACAGAAAAGTCCTATCTGATTGACAGCCCATACATCCACACAGAAAAGTCCTATCTGATTGACAGCTCATACATCCACACAGAAAGGTCCTATCTGATTGACAGCTCATACATCCACACAGAAAGGTCCTATCTGATTGACAGCTCATACATCCACACAGAAAAGTCCTATCTGATTGACAGCCCATACATCCAGACAGAAAAGTCCTATCTGATTGACAGCCCATACATCCACACAGAAAAGTCCTGATTGACAGCCCATACATCCACACAGAAAGGTCCTATCTGATTGACAGCTCATACATCCACACAGAAAAGTCCTATCTGATTGACAGCCCATACATCCAGACAGAAAAGTCCTATCTGATTGACAGCCCATACATCCACACAGAAAAGTCCTATCTGATTGACAGCCCATACATCCACACAGTAAAGTCCTATCTGATTGACAGCTCATACATCCACACAGTAAAGTCCTATTTGATTGACAGCCCATACATCCACACAGAAAAGTCCTATCTGATTGACAGCCCATACATCCACACAGTAAAGTCCTATCTGATTGACAGCCCATACATCCACACAGTAAAGTCCTATCTGATTGACAGCTCATACATCCACACAGTAAAGTCCTATCTGATTGACAGCCCATACATCCACACAGTAAAGTCCTATCTGATTGACAGCTCATACATCCAAACAGAAAAGTCCTATTTGATTGACAGCCCATACATCCACACAGTAAAGTCCTATCTGATTGACAGCCCATACATCCACACAGTAAAGTCCTATCTGATTGACAGCTCATACATCCAAACAGAAAAGTCCTATTTGATTGACAGCCCATACATCCACACAGTAAAGTCCTATCTGATTGACAGCCCATACATCCACACAGTAAAGTCCTATCTGATTGACAGCTCATACATCCAAACAGAAAAGTCCTATTTGATTGACAGCCCATACATCCACACAGTAAAGTCCTATCTGATTGACAGCAGTGTTGTTTTTCGTCGACTAAAACCAACACGAAAAATCTACCTTTTTTCACGACAAAAACTAAATGAAAACTAAATGAAAACGAAAGCTATGATGACTAAAACTAGTAACTAACCATACTGTCAATTTTATCAACATAAAAACTAGACAAAAATGTTAGGAAGGGCCTGGGCCGTGGCTCAGCGGTCCAGGCACCTTGGCTGGTAATCCAGTCTGGCAGTGTGCCGCGGGTTCGACTGCCGATCCCGACGGCCTTTACTGCATGTCTCCCCACCCCCCCCCCATCTCTCTCCCCATCTCCTGTCAGCCTACTGTCTGTAACTCCATAAAAAATATAAAATAAATTCATGCTGCAACTAATTGTGTAAAAGTGTAAAACCAGTCATCACGACGGCATCAAGGCCCCGCCAAAATACATTTTAGTCGACTAAATCAACTGTAGATTTATTCGACTAAAACTAGACATTCCAGGTGACTAAAATGTGACTAAAACTAAATTAAAACTATTCAAGAGACTATGACTAAAACTAAAATCTAAATTGGCTGCCAAAAACAACACTGATTGACAGGATACATCCAAACGCTGGTGGTCATATGAGTAGACACGCGCACACACACACACACACACACACACACACACACACACACACACACACACACACACACACAGTAACGAGTATTATCACAAATTCAACACTAACCTAAGACAGAATAGCATTCTTTCTGCTGCGCTGCCACCAAAGTGTGGAATGCCCAGCTGACGTCGTCCCCTACATTAACCCATTCTGACCTGAGATCAGATTCTAAAAATGTCTAATACATCCTGACAGTTTACCATTCTGACCTGAGATCAGATTCTAAAAATGTCTTCTACATCCTGACAGTTTTCTGAAAAAGCTATGTTTCTATGTCAGTCGCTCTTCGGTTTTTCAAAAATAGCAGACCTACAAGCTCGTAGCGCGCCACTCGGTGGCGCGCTATGAGCTTGTAGATCTGCTATTTTTCAATAGCTAAAGCATAACATGATGCTAACACCAAAATGGGTTCCCGCCTAAAATGGGTTAAAACAATGTATGCTACATTGATGAATGGAATACTGTATATACTGTATAGCCTGCAGGACCACAATGAAAACGCCCTTGTTGTTCGATTCCCCGGACGGGCAGGAAAACATCTGGGTGGGGAAGTGATTGTCATCACTCACCCCAACACTGCTGAAGTGCCCTTGAGCAAGGCACTGAACCCCCAACTGGAGCTGCTTAGTGGTAAGACTGTGGTTGTACTGGTCAGCTCCCAGGTTTTAATGTGTGTGTGTGTGTGTGTGTGTGTGTGTGTGTGTGTGTGTGTGTGTGTGTGTGTGTGTGTGTGTGTGTGTGTGTGTGTGTGTGTGTGACATGTGTGTGTGTGCGTGCGTGCGTGTGTGTGTGCGTGTCTGTCTGTCTGTGTGTTTCTATGTGCAGGGCGTTGCTGAAAATGAGCACCTGTGCTCAGCTACTTCCCTGGGTAAATAAAGAATATAAAAACAAACAAAAAAAGTCCCCGGGATTTATTTTGTGAGGGTATTCAATCAATCAATCAGTCTATAAAATATTCAATCAATCAATCAAAATGTAATGCTGATTATTTGACTGCATTATGTCCTGTGATAGAGATGTGTTTATTTTTTACCTTTGTCATTTGTCTTGTGTAATACTGTGTTAATCTAGTCAGGCTTGCCTTTTCACCCACCGTCTCACAGCTTTATGGACACAATGAGAACCAGTTTGGACTAGATTCTTTATGACCACAGCTCATAATCTATTATCTGATGCACTGTGGTGCGGAAAAAACCCTCAATTGTTTTACTTAAGTAAAAGTACCAATACTGCAATTTAGAACTACTTCGTTACAAGTAAAAGTACAAAAAACTGTGTACAAAACATTGTACGAAGTTGTGCCGTTTGTTGTTTATATTCTTGTCTTAACTGGTAATTCAGGTTTAGACGCACGCACATGCACACGCACACGCACACACACACGCACCGAGTGCCGTGCTATGAACTTGTAGGTCTGCTATTTTTGAAAAATCGTGAAAATGTGCCTCAAATCTTTGAATATATATATTATTACAGACTTACAGAGTGAACATTTTAACTCAAATCTTTGCTTCTGAGGGGTCCCTGGAAGAACATATTTGATGCATTTATCATTATTCTCATTCAATTCTATGTATGTCTAGATAATGATGAATGTTTTGGTCAAATGTATTCACACACATGGTAGAGACACCATGCCGACTCAATGTGATTCACACTCCCCTTACAGTAGGCCTATATACATCATAGAACTGTTGGCTTGTTTGATATTTTAAAACAAGCCCAAAAAACCGCAACCCGCGACTCTGGGGAAAAAAAACGCAACTCTGGAAAAAAAAAACTTTGGCGGGAAACAAGGGGACTTGGCAACCCGGGTGTGTGTGTGTGTGTGTGTGTGTGTGTGCGTGTGCGTGCGTAAACCTGAATTAGCAGGTAAGACAAGAATATAAACAACAAACTAATTACCAAGCCCATTTTCAAAGGCAGAATGGAGGGTGTGGGAGGGGGGGGGGGGGGGGGTGGAGAGAAGAAAGGAATCATTCTAAAGGGGCATTTCACTCTGAAACACCTCTGCTCTCATTTCAACACCTACTGTACTCTCTAGGCCACAACGGGTCATACAGGAAGGGGGCGTGTCTGATAACAACATGAATGTCAAATAAATGTAAATAACTGAATCAATTAGGAAACTCAACCAGTCCACACCATCCAGTGTGGGGAAGAAGAAGGTGTTTTATAAGTGTTTTATAAGCATTATGTTAAACTTTAGCTGTTGAGACATCAGCAGATCTACAAGCTCATCTACGAGCTTGTAGATCTGTTTTTTTTTTTTTTATCGTGAAAACGTGGCGCAAATCTTTTAATATATATTAGTTTTTGAGTTTTTAACTCAAATCTTTGCTTCCGGGGGAGGGGGGGAGGGGGGGGGGTCAGGTCTAAAGGGGTTAAAACTACGAGGAAAGCTAGCTTGACTTCCTCAAGTCAAGACTTACACTGACATAGAATTAGAAACATGAGGTTTTTTGTCAGAAAAGCCTGACCAAGAGTAGAGTCTAGAGGCCAAAAGGTAGATGGTGATCTACCAGTAGATCACATGACATGCTTGAATTAAGGGGACTTGATTGATTGACTGCCTGTCAGCTCAAACCCACGATGCAATACTTTGTTTTCAAGTATTGTATCATAAAGGTCAGTAGCATTACACAAAGTTATATACAAGAGAACCCTATAGCAAAAATGAATTGCATAATGAATTGCATTTTTATAGTGCTTTTTCCAAGTGCTCAAAGCGCTTTACAACGGTTCATTCATTCAGACATTGGGAGGTGAAGCGGCGAACAGTCGACGCCAGCGTCCTCACTTCCCACATTCACACACCAACGGTGGCGAGCTCACACCGACCGACTCATCGGAGGCAACGTGGGGCTCAGTGCCTTGCTCAAGGACACCTCGACATGTAGACAGGAGGAGGAGCCGGGATTCGAGGAAGGCAATTATGTTTCTGCACTGTCAAAAGTAATGCTACTTCTTTTGCAATGTAGTTAAATAAAAAGTCTCAGGGGGGGGAAGATAAATTATATATAAAAAAAAAAATTGTTCTTTAAAATATATATATTTTTTAATATCGTGAAAAATCGCATGGTGAACCTCATATCGTGATACGAATCGTATTGTGAGTTGAGTGAATCGTTACATGCCTTCCATTTAGTGGTTCTGAATCCTTTACATTTCGAGGAACACCCACGACTCTGAGAGTGTACGGATGTTATGTAACCAAATGGACTCGCAAAGGAGAGTCTGACCAGCCGCGCACCACCTGTTTTAAAACCCATTCTGACCTGAGATCAGATTCTAAAAATGTCTGTTTGAAAATGACAGTTTTCTGAAAAAGCTTTCTGAAATAGCAGACCTACAAGTTTAGGTGATATAAAATAGCAGACCTAGCTTGCAGATGAGCTTGTAGATCTGCTATTTTTCAATAGCTAAAGGATAACGTAATGCTAACACCAAAACGGGTTCCCGCCTAAAATGGGTTAAAGTGCGGGAGGAGGAAGCAGGAAGTTGTTGCATTATTGAAAGTGAGCACCTCCAAACTCTGACACTTCAATCACCTGCACAGTCAGACGTTCTTGACAGAAAGTAGCCCATAACATGTCTCGTCTATACGGTGGATTCAATCACCTGCAGTCAGAAGTTCTTGAAAGTAGCCCATAACATGTCTCGTCTATACGGTGGATTCTTTTAGGAAAAACAAAAACGTCGTTGCAGATAGATTTCCGTTTTCCGTGCAGCTCCAATGTTGGTGACTTTAACGTCGTTTAACCCATTCTGAACGGGCACCCATTTTGGTGTCGGCATCATGTTATGCTTTAGCTATTGAAAAATAGCAGATCTACAAGCTCACATACGAGCTTGTAGGTCTGCTATTTTTGAATAATCGAAGAACGACTGACATTTTTATAATCTGATCTCAGGTCAGAATGGGTTCATCAGACCAGTGTGTGTCCAGTGGAAACCTCATATGAATCTGATCTCAGGTCAGAATGGGTTAACCTATTTAGACCTAGGAACGATTCTACAAAATGTGTTCTATAAATCCTGACAGTTGTCTGAAAAACCCCATGTTTCTGTGTCAGTCATTCTCAAACATTTTCATGTCAAGGACCCCCAATATTATATATGTAATTGGCCCGCCGATCCGTCATCTGAAAATATGTTGTTCCAGGGACACCCCCCCCCCCCCCCCCAGAAGCAAAGATTTGAGTTAAAAACATTAGCTCTGAAAGAATATATATATATATATATTCAAAGATTTGCTGGGGACCCCCTGGAACTCCATCAAGGACCCCATGTGGTCCCCGGGCCCCCCTTTGGGGACCACTGGTATAATGTGACTATGTGTGCCTGCTGGATGTGACACACAGTACTTCTGCTGGATGTGACACACAGTACTTCTGCTGGATGTGACACACAGTACTTCTGCTGGATGTGACACACAGTACTTCTGCTGGATGTGACACACAGTACTTCTGCTGGATGTGACACACAGTACTTCTGCTGGATGTGACACACAGTACTTCTGCTGGATGTGACACACAGTACTTCTGCTGGATGTGACACACAGTACTTCTGCTGGATGTGACACACAGTACTTCTGCTGGATGTGACACACAGTACTTCTGCTGGATGTGACACACAGTACTGCTGGATGTGACACACAGTACTGCTGGATGTGACACACAGTACTGCTGGATGTGACACACAGTACTGCTGGATGTGACACACAGTACTGCTGGATGTGACACACAGTACTGCTGGATGTGACACACAGTACTGCTGGATGTGACACACAGTACTGCTGGATGTGACACACAGTACTGCTGGATGTGACACACAGTACTGCTGGATGTGACACACAGTACTTCTGCTGGATGTGACACACAGTACTGCTGGATGTGACACACAGTACTGCTGGATGTGACACACAGTACTGCTGGATGTGACACACAGTACTGCTGGATGTGACACACAGTACTTCCCACAGATTACAGTGGGATGTCAAACTCAAATACACAGTGGGCCAAAATATAGAAATTGGTACAAGTCGAGGGCCGGACTGTGTTTCAACACACGGGCCATTTTTGGGGGGAGAGGGGTATAGCTGAAAGTTGACCACAAGTGATATACTTTCACTGCTGATCAATAGTGAAGAGAAGACGCATGCTTGCTTGGCCCTCGATACGTGACGATGCACTCGCAGTGCATTGTGGGACTTGTAGTATTATGGTGGTCCGTGCAGTATGTATGATGATAAAATAAAATAAAATATATTTTTCTAAGTCTCAGTCTAAGGAGTTTTACTTCTTTTTCTATACGGTGAGCGAGTCTTTTCCAGTCAAAATTTTCCTTATATTTTTGAGACCACCGCTACCGTAGTTAAGTTTGAAGAGAGAAAAAAAGGACGAAGAAAGGCGCAACAGTTTCCTCAGTGGTCCGTGCAGTATACCAGAGGGCCAGTTCTAATACTGATTAAATATCATCCCGCGGGCCAAAGATAATTCATTCACGGGCCTGATTTGGCCCCCGGGCCTTGACACACACACACCCAACGTGAGTTTGAAACTATGACCGACGACAAAATACAACACTGTGCAAACACAGCAGCAACGTTGTGACTTAAAGGTATATTCAGTGATTTTACTCAAAAAACCTTAGGTTTCGTTTTTGGCTGTGGGACCCAGCCTTTCGTCCAATCAGGATAGAGAGTCAAAAACGAAACCTAAGGTTTTTTGACCCCCAGGGGTTAACTGGGGACAGGGAGGAACTCCTTATATGGCCAGCACACTCTATAGTAGGGAGGATTATCACAACAAAACAAATAAATAAGTCATATTTGAATTAAGTGAAATCACTGAATATAACTTTAAAGGAACAAACACACTGTCTTCAAATGCAGTGACCAACTTTAATAGGGAAACAGCAACGTTTCGGCCTGTGCGGCCTTCATCAGGCTATCTTTATGGTATGGCTATGATAACGATAGCCTGATGAAGGCTAGGCCGCATAGGCTATTAAAGTTGGTTCACTGCATTTGAAGACAGTTCCTTTTCCATTGTCGGGGCACTAGCTGTACCCTCTCCTACGCACCTGTCACCTGTAGGTGCAAAAGCTTTGCTTTTTATTGAACTGTTGTGCCAAAAGAAGGTTAGCCAATGGAATACAACCACCCTAAGGACTACTATCTGTACCAAGTATAGACCTACAGCTCCTATACCTTTAAACACTATTCTATTTAAATAATCTTGAGAAACAAATGCTGCTATTTGTCCCAAAGTGACTGGAAAAAAATCTTTATACCCTGTATAACGTGTATATAGCGATGCAATGTGACATAGCTCTATTTACAAAAGTTCTCTACCGCCTCCAACTGTATATACTGCCCATGTTCAACTGTTTTTATTCTATTTTTATGTGTGTGTGTGTGTGTGTGTGTGTGTGTGTGTGTGTGTGTGTGTGTGTGTGTGTGTGTGTGTGAGAGAGAGAGAACAGCTGCCTCCATAACTCTACACCACTACATTATAACAACTGTTGCTCATGGACTGCGAACAACAGCTCAGCCGACCCGTCCATTTCATCAACTATAGGGCTATGTGGTTCCCAATCCTTTTCATGTCAAGGACCCCCAAATTGACGCCAACTATCCCGCGGACCCCCATTTTAACCCATTCTGACCTGCGATCAGATTCTAAAAATGTCTTCTACATCCTGACAGTTTTCTGAAAAAGCTATGTTTCTGTCAATCGTTCTTCGATTTTTCAAAAATAGCAGACCTACAAGCTCGTAGCGCGCCACTCGGTGGCGCGCTATGAGCTTGTAGATCTGCTATTTTTCAATAGCTAAAGCATAGCATAATGCTAACACCAAAAGGGGTTCCCGCCCAGAATGGGTTAAGAGATATGCTAGGGACCCCCGTAAGAGAAGATTTTTTACGAATCTAGCAATGATTCTCAATCCGTTTAATTTCAAGGACCCCCACTTTGACATGCATTAGTCTACGGACCCCCCATTTAATGGCATTTCTATCTCTGGGACCTCCAATTTATATTGTAAAACCAATGTTAATTTAACTGTTTGAGTGTACAAATGTATGAATTTGTACACTATCTGAGTTACAGACCCATAAGGGTCCATTTGGTTCCAAACTATCATTTAGGTAGGGACCCCTGGGGGTCCCCGGACCCCACTTTGGGAACCACTGCTATAGACCTATAGACCAATTCAGAAACGGGTCTCATGGTCGCAGCAAACGTATTTCCTGTAGGCGGCCGGAGACGGCCTATATCTGCGGCTCTTCTAGTACATTGAATGGTAGATGTTTAGTCTGCTCAAACGTTACTCTTTTACCTGCTTTCTTACTGACACTAACATTACAAAGATGCTCCAGAACATCGAGACGAACCTGTGTATTGTTTATGGCTGCTCCAACAGTAGTGGCAACATTAAAAAAAAACGGAATATCAAAAAATACACCGCGGTGGCTGAGACCAGAGCCATAGATTATAAATGGTTGAGACGAAGCAGTGAAAGGTCCTGAAAGATACATAACGTCAATCTTACCCAATACCCAATCTTTCTGTTGTATGAACACGACAAGGCGGTACTTTATACCTCATACTAAGCATTTAACCCGATTTTCTTTTTTTTTTCAATATTCAAAATTTCATGTCAAGGACTCAAGGACCCCCAAATATATATGAAATTGGCCGCCGACCCCCATCTGAAAATGTGTTGTTTCAGGGACCACCTCCCAGAAGCAAAGATTTGAGTTAAAAACATTCGCTCTGAAAGAGTATTATATTCAAAGCTTTGCACCACATTTTTCTAAAATAGCAGACCTACAAGCTCGTAGCGCGCCACTCGGTGGCGCGCTATGAGCTTGTAGATCTGATATTTTGCAATAGCTAAAGCATGACATAATGCTAACACCAAAAGGGGTTCCCGCCCAAAATGGGTTAAAGTAATGTTTGAGCAGACTAACATCAGTCACCGCAGAAATGCCGTCTCTGCCTAAACACTGTGATAGTGTGACATAGATAACACCTACTATAGGACCTATATGTTATAGATAGGTATAGATACTATAACACCTACTATAGACCTATATGTTATAGATAGTTATAGAGTAGATAACACCTACTAGAGGACCTCTACGTTATAGCAACAGTAGTGTGAACACAGAACAAGAATAGCATATTACACATGATGTGACATCACTAATCAACATATGGCAAAAAGAACACCTCACAATACAGACAGGCAGGCAGAGAGACAGTCAGACAGACAGGCAGGGAGACAGACAGACAGACAGGCTGGGAGACAGACAGGCAGGCAGACAGACACTGACCAGGCTCTTCACAGTGCTAACATAACGAGGCTAATAGCACCGCTAGGCTATTTCTATGAATGGCACAATTACTATACTACTACTACCATCA
>NC_139711.1:43930223-43955223 GCF_964188405.1 Protomyctophum parallelum | reverse complement strand
CTAGTCTAAACTAAGTATGCACCCCTTCTCACAGTGACAGACAGACAGACAGACAGACACATGAGGAAGTATCTCTCATTAGCATGTGAAAGGTCCATGGCAGGGCGGGTTGCAGCTTGTGTGTGTGTGTGTGTGTGTGTGTGTGTGTGTGTGTGTGTGTGTGTGTGTTGTGGGGGTGGGGGGTGGGGTGTCAGTCACTGACTAACGCAACACAAAGGCCTCTAACAACTAGTTAAATAACTTATAGCATCATGCTGGAACTGGCAACCCAACGAGACTCAATTAGGATTCAACGACCACTTTGAGACAAGAGGCCTTTAATCCACAGCCACTTACACACACACACACACACACACACACACACACACACACACACACACACACACACACACACACACACACACACACACACACACACACACACACACACACACACACACACACACACACACACACACACACACACAGTGGACAAAGAAGTACTGAACAATATCACAATGTATGAATGAACATCTAGGAGCTTCCCAGCGAGCACGGTCAGGACCTGGACGTATTGGTGACGCCTCGATTTGGGCCAAACCAAGACTAGTCAGATCTGGCCCAGAATATCACCTGATTTCAACTAACATACATTCTGCCCACTAAGACGGACGTCCCTGGATGAGTCAGAGAGAGTCCGATCGAGGCCAGATCAACTTAAGTCACATCATAACTAGTCAGATCTAAAACTCCCCCCTGTCAGGTGTAAAGGAGCAACTTGGACACTCAGGCATGAAGGAAGCATGAGTTCAAGTCCGTTGCTCTCCCCTTGTCCCCCATATATGGGGACTAGGTTGGTGGAGGGTGTGTAGAGTATTGAAAAATGGGTTACAAAATCGTGGGATAAAAAATATATTTAAAATAACTAGTCACATCTGGCCCAGAATATCACCCGATTTCAACAAACATACATTCTGCCCACTAAGACGGGCGTTAATTTAATTCCTGGATGAATCAGAGAGTGTCCGATCGAGGCCAGGTCAACTTAAGTCACATCATAAGTCAGATCTGGCCCAGAATAAGCTAACCTATATTATTTCAACTGTTGTCCAAGACGTCCTGGAAATGATGTAAAGATCATCCCCATATGGGCTGTGATCTGGTCTAGTCCTGAACTAAAGATCCTCCCCATATGGGCTGTGATCTGGTCTAGTCCTGATCTAAAGATCATCCCCATATGGGCTGTGATCTGGCCTATAGTCCTGAACCTAAAGATCATCCCCATATGGGCTGTGATCTGGCCTATAGTCCTGAACGTAAAGATCCTCCCCATATGGGCTGTGATCTGGTCTAGTCCTGAACGTCACCGGGAGACGTCGTCATAACGTCATTTGGCTTGCTGGGTAACCTTCCTGATTTACAGAAGTAATCACGCATGCATAGAATGAAATTGATATACAGTATATTGTGGGTTCATATTAGGTCTACATTTAACCCATTTAGGCCTGAAATCTAAATTAAAAAAAGGTCCTCTAAATCATGACAATCTTCTGAAATACCAATGTTTCAGTGGTGCTTGATGCGTCATTCGGTGAGAGGGTTATCTAATAATCCAATAAACAGGCTGTACACTTAAAATTAGGGATTCACAAGATCTGGCATTCATTGATTGCCCATATTTATCCCAAATTGAATGGTCATGTGATATGCATATGAACAGCAAAGACACATATGAAAGCAAATACGACCTGTTACATCACAAATCAGATTCGATCATATCAGTCCGTTGATCGGGGCGCCCCTCGAAGCACAGGCCAGAGGTTGGTCTGTCCTGGAGAACTCTGACGTGTCTCTACTTTTTCCAGACACTATATAGGAATCCGTCCTGTCACTCAGTGACCTTGCTTGGGCACAGCTCGGCTGCACACTCTTAAAGTAATGGTAACTGCTTAAAGGGTCTACTTTCCCCCATCATGCTAATATAAAAAAATATCTTTATTTGGCCGCCGACCCCCATCTGAAAATATGTTGTTCCAGGGACCTCCCCAGAAGCAAAGATATGAGTTAAAAAGGTTTGCTCTGAAAGAATATATATTCAAAGATTTGCGCCACATTTTCACGATTTTTCAAAAATAGCAGACCTACAAGTTCATAGTGCGGCACTCGGTGCCGCGCTGTGAGCTTGTAGATCTGATATTTTTCAATAGCGAAAGTATAATACTTAAAACACCAAAAGGGGTTCCCGCCCAAAATGGGTTCAAAAGTGATTTCAACCGGTGATCGCTCGCAAGTGTGTGTGCGCGACATTAGCCCCACTAGTTAAAAATAATCCACATCACATCACGCACGCACGCACACGTTTGCCAAAGAAGCCAAAAAAAAATGCAACCCGAAATTCATCATTTATTTTACCGCAACTCTAAAAGAAGCCAAACGTTGCGGGAAGTAAGCCAACATGGCAACACTGCTATGACTATATGGATGTACATCATGGTAAATGGAGCATTTATATAGCACCTCTATCCAAGACGCTTTACATACAGACAGACAGACAGACAGACAGACAGACAGACAGACAGACAGACAGACAGACAGACAGACAGACAGACAGACAGACAGACAGACAGACAGACAGACACATGAGGAAGTATCTCTCATTAGCATGTGAAAGGTCCATGGCCACAGAGGTTTTTAAAACAAGTAAAAAAAAATGCAACCCGAAACTCACCATTTAAACTCTAAAAGACGAGAGTTGCCAATACGTTGTGAGAAGTAAGCCAACATGGCAACACTACTATGGCTATGACTATGACTATGGAACCAAATGGACCCGTTGGGGGCCATTTGGTTCCATGTGTACACTCTCAGAGTTAAATCAACATTGATTTTACAATATAAAGTGGGGGTCCCAGAGATAGAAATGCCATTAAATGGGGGTCACGTAGCCTAATGCATGTCAGACTGAGAGTCCTCATAATTAAACAGGTTGAGAATCAATCTTCTCTTATGGAGGGGTCCCTGGCATATCTTTTCAAATGGGGGTCTGTGGGCTAATAAGTGTTAATTTGGGGGTCTTTGACATGAAAAAGTTTGGGAACCACTGCTCTATAGCAACACAAAAACACAGCTTCACGCCTCAGTCTCAAAACAAACAAACTGGTCAGGTTACTACGTAGAGTTATAATGAATATACCTAGAGGGTGGGCAGCTATACTATATGCATTTCAATGGGAGTCGCTCAGTGGCGTTTGAAGCACCCGAAACTGGCGCAAAGTACCATCGTCGTCTGTGGTTGGCTCGAGAAACTGGCCCAAAGTACCATCGTCGTCTGTGGTTGGCTCGAGAAACTGGCCCAAAGTACCATCGTCGTCTGTGGTTGGCTCGAGGAACTGGCCCAAAGTACCATCGTCGCCTGTGGTTGGCTCGAGGAACTGGCCCAAAGTACCATCGTCGCCTGTGGTTGGCTCGAGGAACTGGCCCAAAGTACCATCGTCGCCTGTGGTTGGCTCGAGGAACTGGCCCAAAGTACCATCGTCGTCTGTGGTTGGCTCGAGAAACTGGCCCAAAGTACCATCGTCGTCTGTGGTTGGCTCGAGGAACTGGCCCAAAGTACCATCGGCGTCTGTGGTTGGCTCGAGGAACTGGCCCAAAGTACCATCGGCGTCTGTGGTTGGCTCGAGAAACTGGCCCAAAGTACCATCGTCGTCTGTGGTTGGCTCGAGCGTCATGATGACGTCACCTCCATGAACGTCCTGTCGGCCCTAGTGGTAAGAGGAGGGACTGCAGGCGGACCCGTGGATTCATGACGAGGAAACCCCGTGCAGCTGGGCTTTAACATTGAGACGGTTCTTCCGGGTGCTTCAAAACGCCACTGAGCAACTTCCACTGATATGAATACTAGCGGGGAGGGGGAAGGGGGGCTATCACACCGGTTCAGGCTCTATCCTTCTTTATACTCTATGGTGGCCAGTCATTAAGTACATATTATGTAAAAGTAACTTTACTTTACGCGCTGAGCTTGTAGATCTGCTATTTTTGAAAAATCGTCAACATCTTTGGATATATTCTTTCAGAGCAAATTATTTTAACTCAAATCTTTCATTCTGGGGGGGTCCCTGGAACAACATATTTTCAGACTGGGGTCGGCGGCCAATTACATAATTATTTTTTGGGTCCTTGACATGACATATATAGTTTGAGAACGACTGACATATAAACATGGGTTTTACTGAAAACTGTCAGAATTGAGAAATAATGAATTGCATTTTCATAGAGCTTTTCCAAGTGCTCAAAGCGCTTTACAATGGTTCATTCGTTCATACATTGGGAGGTGAAGTGGCGAACAGTCGACGTCAGCGTCCTCACTTCCCACATTCACACACCAACGGTGGCGAGCTCACACCGACTGACTCATTGGAGGCGATATGGGGTTCAGTCAGTGTCTTGCCCAACCAAGGACACCTCGACATGTGGACAGGAGGAGGCGGGATTCGAACCGCCGACCCAGGGATCATTGGACGACCTGCTCTACCTCCTGAGCCACAGCCGCCCCGAAGACATTTGTAGAATCGTCCTCAGGTCTAAATGGGTTTTAAGCACCAGTATTATAGGCGACCGCCTGTGGAACAGACCTGGGATCAGCAATGTGCTGAATATGACGGGTTGAGTTGTGCTGTGCTGTTTCCATTGTTCATTAATCATTATGACATCAGACCTGCATCTTCCATCTTCCAGTAGCAAAAGCATTGGTTATGGTTCCAGTTCTGAGATCAAAATGAGGCGGGGGGAAAAAAATTAACAAACCGGTTCAATTTGAGGGCGAGGGGTTGTGAATCTGGAGTCTGTGTGTGTGTGTGTACGTGCGTGCATGCGTGCGTGCGTGCATGTATGTGTGTGTGTATGTGTGTGTGTGTGTGTGTGTGTGTGTGTGTGTGTGTGTGTGTGTGTGTGTGTGTGTGTGTGTGTGTGTGTGTATGTGTGTGTGTGTGTGTGTATGTGTGTGTGAGTGTCTGTGCATTCCATTTCTATCAGGTCACTGATAGGCTCATGGGAAGCAAGCAGAGGACACTGCCCATGGACTCGTGGAGTCCGGGACTGGGATCAGTGTTGCCATGTCCGGCTTATTATAAGCGACTTGTTTCTAAAGTAAGTAAGTAAGTAAGTGTAGGACTGAATGCAAGTAGCATCACGACTCCGTTGATCGTAAAACACTATAAAAGACCAATTGCCGGGGTGCCAGATGGAGGGAAAAGGAACTGGTTGGAATAATCAAAATCGTGTTACAAAATCGTGGAATAAAAAATAATAGAAAGACCAATTGCCGTACATCTGTGGCAAGTGTGTTTATTTTAGTGCCATGTCATGACATGGTCTAAACAATGTTAATAACTAATTTGCTGCCCCCTAGTGTTAGCATGCTGTTACTACTTACTGCCCCATATGCCGCCCGTCCAGGCCCACTATACGGAGCCTGTTGTCCTTCCGGAAGGGGAACGACCTATCCCACACCGGCGGCGTCCGACGCACGTTCACGCCTCGCCTGACGCTCCGATACGCCACCGTTCTATTTCCCACTGTGCCGCGTCGCTGCGCACCCCCCGGTGTGTGTAGGGCTTTAGCTAGCAGGACAAGCAGCTACATTGTCTCAGCGATGCGATACAACATCACAATTGATTTACGATCGCCTGAAAAACGGTTGAAAATCTATTCAGTCATACTAGGCTATGGCGCCTCATATACAGACCTGTATGGGCCTGTAACTCTGAGAGTGTAAAGGTGGTGTAACCAAATGGACCCGGTACGGGTCTGTAACCCTGCCTAGCGTGTATGCGCTACACATGTAACCAAATGGACCCGTACGGGTCTGTAACCCTGCCTAGCGTGTATGCACTACACATGTAACCAAATGGACCCTTACAGCTCTGTATAACCCTGAGAGTTAGATTAAAACTCTAACTGTAATCTACACATGAGCCTCTCTCACTGCATCATATGATGTACCATCTGACCCAAAGTCACACGCACGCAGGCACGCACGCACGCACGCACACATGCACGCACACATGCACGCACGCACCATCCACACAGATGCAAAGATCTTGACTGCATCATTAAAAGAGCTTTCAACTGTGTGTGTGTGTGTGTGTGTGTGTGTGTGTGTGTGTGCGTGTGTGCGCCAGGTCGACAAGGATCCCCGGTTTCAAAATGAAGCCAATGAGGAAGTCATTAAAACCGTGCAGTTCTCAAATGGCTGTTTCCCCTCCTGCTGGTTGCAGATAAATAATAACACTCACACCCGCTTCGAATTATGTTATCAACCAATAACCACCAGTAGGTTACATATCTACTATGTAATAGTACGTACAGGTCAAGTCCTACTATAAATGTGCCACGTCTCTGTCTGCGTGCGTGTGTGTGTGTGTGTGTGTGTGTGTGTGTGTGTGTGTGTGTGTGTGTGTGTGTGTACGGTTGTAATGCACGTAACTCGAGAACCGTTCGCCCAAACCGACTTCACATTCGACACACGCGTTCCACCCCCCCCACAGGGAGTGCAGTGCCGGGTCGGTCGGACCCACGGTTCTCCAGAACAAACACAAAAGGCTCTGGTCAGGCTCTGGTCAGTGGGCCTTAATGAGCCAAAGTCCCATCACCTGTGCAATTTCCAACCTCTGCCTCAGCCAATTGATTGCCATGGCAACCCCACACCTGCAAATTGATTACTTCACAACTCCACTTTTCCCAGTCAGTTTGCACTCTTCAGACACAGACAGACAGAAACAGAGATCTCCATGTAGGACACAGACAGACAGATACAGAGATCTCCATGTGGGACACAGACAGACAGATACAGAGATCTCCATGTGGGACACAGACAGACAGACAGATACAGAGATCTCCATGTGGGACACAGACAGACAGACGGATACAGAGATCTCCATGTGGGACACAGACAGGCAGATACAGAGATCTCCATGTGGGACACAGACAGACAGACAGATACAGAGATCTCCATGTGGGACACAGACAGACAGACAGATACAGAGATCTCCATGTGGGACACAGACAGACAGATACAGAGATCTCCATGTGGGACACAGACAGACAGACGGATACAGAGATCTCCGTGTGGGACACAGACAGACAGACGGATACAGAGATCTCCATGTGGGACACAGACAGACAGACAGATACAGAGATCTCCATGTGGGACACAGACAGACAGACGGATACAGAGATCTCCATGTGGGACACAGACAGACAGATACAGAGATCTCCATGTGGGACACAGACAGACAGATACAGAGATCTCCATGTGGGACACAGACAGACAGACAGATACAGAGATCTCCATGTGGGACACAGACGGATAGTTAAAACGGGTGCTATATGACAGGTTGACAACGGGTATTATTAGGTTCCCAAGTTGCATCGTTCTCAAATAGGCCGATGCGCACTCAGATCAGCCAACGCAGGGAAGCTGGAAGTACCCTCACTAAAAACGCCGGGACAACGCTCCACGCGTCCCAAACTCTTCTCCCTTCTGGCTCCAAAACTGTGGAATGCACTTCCCATTGCAGTCAGAACTGCAGCATCACTCCCAATCTTCCGCCGTAGTCTGAAAACCCACCTTTTCAGACTCCATCATGGCCCATAGCACTTACCCTACCCCCTTAGATAGCATTTCTGTAGACTTAGATAGCATTTGACACAGACTTATAGCATGTTATGTAGACAGCACTATAATTGCATTGTATGTAGCCATAGCACATATGTCATAGTACATATGTATAGCATAGTATAGTATAGTTTCATTATATAGATATTCCACTGTTACTTTCTTAGCTTACGCATGTTTCATGATAAATGCTTTTCATGCGATGTATTCCCATGCTTTTTAGGTCTTGCTTAATGTAAATCGCTCTGGATTAAGAGCGTCTGCTAAATGCCTAAATTGTAAATTGATGCAATGAAGCCAGCAGGCTCACCTGGACCCCTCTGAATTCTATGGAAGTGAAACTGAGGTCAGGGGACTGACGTGGCCGGATAAGACTGAGGTTCATTGATATTGTAGAAACAATGTTAATTTAACCAGTGTTGTTTTTTTCGACTGAAACTAAGACGTAAAATGTTCGTCGACTACCTTTTTTCACTGACGAAAACTAAATGGAAACTAAATGAAAACTTAGCTATGATGACTAAAACTATATAAGACTAAATATACTGACGATTTCGTCAACAGATAAAAACTAGACTAAATGTTAGGAAGGGACTAGTGGAGAAGAGATCCAGTATAAGTCCTTTTACACTTGGTTGCATGCTGAAAATAGCCAATCTATCGTTAAAATGTGCCTCAAATCTTTCAGAAAATTGTCATGATTTAGAAAACTTTTTTTTTTTTTTTTTTCAACGTCAGGCCTGAATGGGTTAAAGTCTTCTTTCAAATATTAGTTTTTTATAAATTATGTAATGTAATGTAAATTGTATAATTAATGACAAAGTAGTAGAGCTTCTGCTGGTTCTATCGAGGGAAGTTTCCGGTCCAAGATGATGGATTTCAATCCTCTCACCAACGGGTCAAGTCGTGGCTGACTTAAGTCTTTTTTTTATTTTTACAGCAGTGGCGTATGTGTGTGCGTGCGCGCATGTGTATGCGTACGTGCATGCGTACGTGCGTGTGTGCGTGCATGCGTGCGCGTGCGCGTGCGTGTGCATGTGCGTGTGTGTGTGTGTGTGTGTGTGTGTGTGTGTGTGTATGGACAGAAATAGCCTGAGCTGCTTCAGGCCAAACGCCCGGGAGAGATGAAGGAGGAGCCTGAAAAACCAGGCCAGGGCTGCAGAGAATCTGATAGGTCAGGATGAGAGAGAGAGAGAGAGAGAGAGAGAGAGAGAGAGAGAGAGTGAGAGATAGAAAGAAGAGGAGAAGATTATATATAGAAGGATTCACATAGAGAGGGAGAGATAGTGTGCGTGCGTGAGCGTGTGCAAGCGTGCATGCGCAAGCGTGTGTGCGTGTGCAAGCGTGCGTGACAAAATAGTTGACTTTGTGAGGTAGTGGTTCAGACTTATTTTGTGGAGTGGATCTATAACGCCACCAGGCCGGCTCACCAAACAACGATGACCAGGCTGCTCAGGGAACTCGCTTATAGATATTCTCCGGTCCCAAAAAGTCTGGGTCAGAGTCCACTTCAACTCGGCATAGAGTAGTCTGGGTCAGAGTCCACTTCAACTCGGCATAGAGTAGTCTGGGTCAGAGTCCACTTCAACTCGGCATAGAGTAGTCTGGGTCAGAGTCCACTTCAACTCGGCATAGAGTAGTCTGGGTCAGAGTCCACTTCAACTCGGCATAGAGTAGCGCAAACGTCGATCACTCTCTGCTGATTTCTGATCGTCTGCACCCTTTTTAAATTGACGCACAAACATATATACACACACACACACACACACTCTTCTCTCTCTCTCTGTCGCTCTAATGAATTAGGGCCGATTCATACTCCTATTTTACCGCTGTTTCGGTGCTGTAGTGCCGAAAGGATTTCGGCTCGTCAGAAATGTTCAGTAGCACCGAAGAGCCGACTTTAGGACGGTACCCGCCCCCCCCCCCCCCCCCCGAACCTCAAATGACGTCACATTGTAGGCTCTACAGAGCCGAACCGACTTTTATTCACCCCTAAAATAGGAGTATGAATCAGGCCTAAGTCTCATGTCGCGCAGCTGCGTCTACATTCTCCCGGCGGATCTTGCCGAGAGCTGCCTATGCCATATTAGAATGCTATGTTCGACCTGACTCGGACACTGCAGCAGATTCTGAGGACATTATTACCGACTGATTGATTGATTGATTTCAGTGACAGTAAAGGCCAGCTGTTATTGATTATACAGATCAGTGGTTCCCAAACCTTTTCATGTCAAGGACCCCCAAATTGATACTACTTATAGCCCGCGGGACCCCCATTTGAAAATATTTGCCCGGGACCCCCATATTGTTACGGCTCTAGCAGTGATTCTCAACCCGTTTCATTCCAAGGACCCCCAGTTTGACATGCATTAGTCTACGGGCCGGGGACCCCCATTTAATGGCATTTATATCTCTGGGACCCCCAATTCATATTGTAAAATCAATGCTATTTTAACTCTGAGAGTGTACAAATGGACCCGTTTCATTTGTACACTCTCAGAGTTATACAAACCCATAAGGGTCCATTTGGTTCCAAACTATCATTTAGCTGGGGCTGGGGGCCCCTCTGGAACTCCCCCAAGGACCCCTGGGGGTCCCCCACTTTGGGAACCACTGACATGATAATATAATATCACCAGTCAATGCACGGAGGTACCTTGTAATGTTACAACAACACTGGACTGGTTTAACCCATTCTGGTGCGGGAACCCATTTTGGTGTTAGCACTATGTTATGCTATAGCTATTGAAAAATAGCAGATCTACAAGCTCATAGCGCGCCACCGAGTGGCACGCTACGAGCTTGTAGGTCTGCTATTTTTGAAAAATCAAAGAGCGACTGACATAGAAGACATTCTTTTTTAATCTGATCTCAGGTCAGAATGAAAACTGTCAGGATGTATAAGACATTTTTTTAATCTGATCTCAGGTCAGAATGGGTTAAAACTACGAGGAAAGCTTGCCTTCCTCGATGCAGACCCCACCGTCTCTCATGCCATATTCATAAACATGGTGCAGTCGATGAGAATATATAGACTTATAGTCAGCTTTACAGTCAAAGACAGATTATACAGGTCCTCCCAACAGTGTTGTTTTCGTCGACTAAAACTAAGACGAAAAATGTCCGTCGACTACCCATTTTCACTGACAAACTAAATGAAAACTGAGCTACAATGACTAAAACTAAGACTAAATATATACTGACAATTTTGTCGACAAATAAAAACTAGACTAAAATGTTAGGAAGGGACTAGTGGACAAGGGATCCAGTATAAGTCATTTTACACTTGGTTGCATGCTGAAAATAGCTGATCGGCTATTTTCAGCAAGTGTAAAAACACTCATTACGACAGCATCAAGACCCGCCAAAATACATTTTAGCCGACTAAATCAACTGTACATTTAGTCGACTAAAATCTTATGACTTTAGTCGACTAAAACTAGACTAACACTAAGACATGATTCCAGGTGACTAAAATGTGACTAAAACTAAATGAAGTTTCAGTCAGACTATATGACTAAACTAAAATAGAAATTTACTACCAAAAACAACACTGCCTCCCAAACCAAATGAGCGCCTGTAGCAGACAAACATCACGCCGGTCACAGACACAAACATCACGCCGGTCACAGACACAAACATCACGCCGGTCACAGACACAAACATCACGCCGGTCACAGACACAAACGTCACGCCGGTCACAGACACAAACATCACGCCGGTCACAGACACAAACATCACGCCGGTCACAGACACAAACATCACGCCGGTCACAGACACAAACATCACGCCGGTCACAGACACAAACATCACGCCGGTCACAGACACAAACATCACGCCGGTCACAGACACAAACATCACGCCGGTCACAGACACAAACATCACGCCGGTCACAGACACAAACATCACGCCGGTCACAGACACAAACATCACGCCGGTCACAGACACAAACATCACGCCGGTCACAGACACAAACATCACGCCGGTCACAGACACAAACATCACGCCGGTCACAGACACGCACAAAGTGCCAGCGGCCGTTGGTCCGTTGGGCCACCTCAGCATCATCACATTCTCATTCACATGATTCACTTCATCCAATCACATCACACGCATTCCATCTTCATTCCGGCTATTTAAACTGGAAGTTTCCACTGCTTATCCTGCTCTTTTGCTGCTGCACACTGTCTGATACTGCTGCGTGCTGCGCTGCTGTCTGCTTAAAGACCTATACCGAAATGAAAAATATGTTTTTCACACTTTTAGACCATATATATGATGGTCATCATACATGGGCATACCTAACGATAGACGCGGAAAAAAAGGGAAAATTATATTTTTTGTGGACTTTTATATCAAAAGTCAATAGTTAGCACCAGTAGGTATACCGTTAGCCTAGCTACGTTTATAAACGTAGATAACAGCGAAAAAAGTTAAGGATGCTATTATACAAATATAAACGGAGAGGAGAGGAGAGGAGAGGAGAGGAGAGGAGAGGAGAGGAGAGGAGAGGAGAGGGGAGGGGAGGAGCTAAAGGCCTATTCATTCTCCAGTTTTAGACAACCGAAAACTACAAAACTACAACATGATGTCATGAGAGGAGATGAGAGGAGAGGAGAGGAGAGGGGAGGGGAGGGGAGGAGCTAAAGGCCTATTCATTCTCCAGTTTTAGACAACCGAAAACTACAAAACTACAACATGATGTCATGAGAGGAGATGAGAGGAGAGGAGAGGAGAGGAGAGGAGAGGAGAGGAGAGGAGAGGGGAGGAGCTAAAGGCCTATTCATTCTCCAGTTTTAGACAACCGAAAACTACAAAACTACAACATGATGTCATGAGAGGAGAGGAGAGGAGAGGAGAGGAGAGGAGAGGACTATATCACAATGGATCATGGAGATGTACGATGATAGGAGCACCGCTCACTTCACACAGGTGTGATTTTTATGTGAGTGTGCTTAAGTGTGTTGTGTGTCATGAGCATCACTCAGCAGACAGAGAGGAGGCGGAGCTACAACTGCTTTACAGGAGAGGACCGGCCGTTACATCAGCTTCTGTGTGTGAGTGTGTTTGTGCTCGCGTGCATAATGTGTGTGTGTGTGTGTGTGTGTGTGTGTGTGTGCGTGCGAGAGAGGAGAGGAGAGCACCAGAAGGTTAACGAGTTCACAGTCCCAGAATGCACCACACACTCACTACGAGAGGAGAGGAGAGGAGAGGAGAGGAGAGGAGAGGAGAGGAGAGGAGAGGAGAGGAGAGGAGAGGACTACAAAACTACAACATGATGTCACTGAGTGACATCATGGCAGCGTACCGGTGGTACGGTCTATCTATGGTAAAAGATACATTTGTCACATTTACAGCCCTGCCTGCAAGACCCGACCAGGCCCGGACCCGACCAACGGGCCCAGGGCCGGGCTCGGGCTAACGTGACAATTTACAATTTACAATTTAGGCATTTATCAGACACTCTTAATCCAGAGCGATTTACATTAAGCAAGAACTAAAAACATGGCAAAACATCACATCACATAAAAAGTTAGTTATCATGAAACATGTGTAAGCTATAAGAACGTAACAGTGGAGTACCTATATAATGAAACTATACATATAAACTATACATACTATAAAGTGCTATGACTACATACAATTCTAGTGCTGACTATACATAACATGCTATATATGTCTGTATAAAATGCTATCTAAGTCTACATAGAGTGCTATCTAAGGGGCTATAGTGCAAGTGCTACGGGCCATGGTGTTGTCTGAAAAGGTGGGTTTTCAGACTACGGCCGGCGGTATAGGTAATGTTGTACAGTGAGTGAATGTCACCCAGCCAGCCAGCCATGCAGCGCAGCCAGCGTGGACCACTGTGGGCATGTCTGAACATGTCCGCTCGCCTCTGCAGCCAGGCAGCCTGCATGCACCCCCTTCACAACGTTCAAATGCCATGTGGGCAATATGGATGCCATGATTAAAGGAGAGTTTCGTGCTAGGACAGAAAGGCTTTAGTTGCAGCCGTTGAGTCCTCATAAAAGTGTTATTTTCCAGTTGTTATTTTGTGAGAAAAAAAACTGCATTATTGGCTATTTCCCCTACACGACCATAAGCCTTGAATTGTATTGTAGTGCTATTAAATTTGCTTATTATTTTTGTGTACGTATATCTTCTCTCCATTCGCTCCATTCACGGAGCATGGAGCTCGCGAAGTCTCGCGAAAAGACGAGAGCTCCCGCTTTACGGCTGAAACACGGGCAACGGCGTTGCTATGCAGTAAAGTGTGACGCGTAACATACTACTGTTGACATTATGGAGAGAAGATAATTCATAATACAAAATAAATGATTTTCGAGCGATGGAAATAAGCGAACATTCCCGTTCAGGGCTTATGGTCGGGTATAAGGGAAATAGCCAATAATGCTAGAGTAACCTCGTGCCAAAATGGCCGTGTGAACCGGTCTGGAGCGAATGGTCATTTACGTCATGTTGTAGACGCCGATTTGTAGTCATCAGGCAGGAAACCACAACCGGAATAAGAATACCCAAAATAATTCCCCTACGAACATAATTGTAGGACCTATAAACCAATACATTTGAGTTTAGGGTTGGATTTAGATATAGACAGAGTCACGCAAAATGCGTTCACTTCATGGGGCTTCAGTCCAATGGAGGCTCTCCTACATAGACTTCTATTGAGCATGGGGGACAACCGACTGGGACAAGTCCTGGACCGGAAGTAGGCAGAGATGCATTGGACTCAGGCAACATCCAGCTTTAGTGATCCCTTTATTTTAGATTGTTTTGTAGTAATAGTACAACATAAGCATTAAAGGTATATTCAGTGATTTCACTCAAAAAACCGTAGGTTTCGTTTTTGGCTGTGGGACCCAGCCTTTCGTCCAATCAGGATAGAGAGTCAAAAACGAAACCTAAGGTTTTTTGACCCCCAGGGGTTAACTGGGGACAGGGAGGAACTCCTTATAGCCTATGGCCAGCACACTCTATAGTAGGGAGGATTATCACAACAAAACAAAAAAATAAGTGATATTTGAATTAAGTGAAATCACTGAATATACCTTTAACGAGACTTTAGTTGTTACTGTACAATGCTTTAAAACAGTTGTCATGTTGCAGACATCACACATGCTTAAAATAGCTCTTATTTGCGCCGCCCTCGTTGAAAACAATGTATTTCCAACTCCAGCTTGTCTCAGTTCAGGCTGCATGAACAGCGCTCGAGTGCTCGGTTTCCGCACCCTCAATATCGTAACTCTTCTATTAGATGGCTCTGGATTTAGGGTTAGGGTTAGTAATAGTTGGACAACGTTGGACAACGCGACCAACGCCAACGTCGGAAAAAACAACATCATTGTCACCGGGGACGTGCACACATAGACATCAAAGGGGGCTTCAGCCTCTGCCCTTTTACCCGTCTGTAAAAAAATCACACCAGTGTGAACCAAGTGGTGCAACTCCCGTCTATTGGTTCTCTGTATCGTTCCAATTTGTATCGTTCCAATTTCTTCTCTGTATCGTTCCAATTTCTTCTCTGTATCGTTTGCGTCCAGCAGGTGGCAGCCATGTCACATACTTCTCTCGTTCCAATTTCACGCATGCGCACACCACTCGTGCTCACACAGGTACACAGGTACACAGGTACATGGACATTGCATGCTGAATGTAGAAGTGGTTGCACCACTTAAAAACCTGCCCTCTCCAGACCACGAATGCAGCATTTATACTATGGTGAAAGAAATGCAAATGCCCCTCCTTTCCTTTCCATGCCATACCGGAAAGGCAGCATTCAGAATAATTGGGCTTTTTTCTTCTCTCCCGAACTTGATCGCAGCATTTTTTGCGTTGAACTAATTTGTTTAGAAATCCATGTCGTTGCACCACATCTCCAGTAGATAAAGAGTGCTGGGTTGCGCCCCTCCAAAATAGCCGATCTACAAGCTCTCAACGTGTCACGCTGCGACACGTTGAGCTTGTAGATCTGCAATTTTTTGTCCAAAAAAGTAGAGGATTTGAGCCCCTGCCTCTCCAACACTGTCAGCATGTGTAAATGTCTGTTCTGGCTGCGTTGCATGATGTCGATAAGGGCCTGACGACGGAGATGAGATCATCTGGTAACATCCGAAGCCGCCAAGGCAGCACGGTCTGTAGTCACGTGACAACACCATGCACGCACGCACGTACACACACACAACACACACACACACACAACACATTTGAATTATTTTATTTGGTCCACACTTTAAAAGGAAAATGCATAAGGACACAAACAGTATGGGTGCAGTTATGTTACAATCACAAGCCTATGACACATGTTTGGAATCATGATACAGCATGCAAGAATGTCACTCAGCAGCGTCTCTGATAGCCATATTCGTTCACACGACGGTGCTCAGGACTAGACTTAGTCTCATATGGTGGCATAGACAGTACAACAGGGACAGTACAACACCTCGCAAGTCCTTCTGCCTCATCCTATGGACACTCCAAGCTGTCGAGAGTTCGAAACGCTCCCACAAACGCTCCCACGCTGTGGGCATGTCCCAGGCTGGACCATCAGAGAGAACGGAGCCGTCTCACACCGCCGCCCGGTGACAACACACGGCGTCCGCTTGCCGTAGGGAAGTTGCCGACTCACCGGGTCTCTCCCAGTGACGCTGCACCCCCCCATACTCCCTAGCCGCTCTCATGGGCCTGGAAGTCCACACACCGCTGCCCCGATGGCGGACCGACACACCGTGGGGAAGTCACCGGGTCCACTGCCTCTCCTCCCGGCACCTGTTGTTCACGGGAGGGACCAACAGGCAGCGTAGTAGACTACGTCGCTGGGTACATCTTGACGTGATATCCTGACACACAGCCACCGCCACAGGAGTTGCAGAAGTTCCAAATGCTGTACCCACTACATTAACGATCGTAGTTAGAACGGGTGCGGTTGTTAGATGTTAAAGAACAAGCAAAGTTGGCGTCCACCGGCGTTTCCACCGTGCCGCCATTGCTGCGCGTGCGCACACACACACACACACACACACACACACACACACACACACACACACAGCACAGTCTAGAATGCCCGTGCGCACACACACACCAAAATACACATGGAGATGAGCTCCACAAGCAGTCACTGCAGGAGAATTATCACTTGAACAAACGAGCCAGTTACAAGCTATGAGTTCCAAACAAATGTGGATGCCATTCCTTGCAGTAAGTTGACCCTATAGTTAAGTACATGTTCTGTATAGACGAATTCAGAAACGGTTCTCATGGTCGCAGCTTACATATTTCCTGTAGGCGGAGCCGACATAGCTGCGGGGTAAAACCCTGCACCTCTTCTACTACAATGAACTGTAGAGTGACTGACGTTAGTCTGCCTCAAACGTTACTCTTTTACCTGCTTTTTACTAACACTAACATTACAAAGATGCTCCAGAACATCGAGATGAACCTAGTTTATGGCTGCTCCAACAGTAGTGGCAACATAAAAAATAAAAAAACGTATACTTCATACTAAGCATTTAAAGTATGAGGTATAAAATACAGCAGCACGCACGCACACACGCACACGCACACGCACACGCACACACACACACACACACACACACACACACACACACACACACACACACACACACACACACACACACACACACACACACACAGATTATAGGTTGTAGAGACAGAGATGAAGAGATAATGATGAGAGGAAGAGGATAAAGCGGGGATGAGAGAGGGAGAGAGAGTAGGGGAGGAGAGATGACCTGTGTAAACTGAACAGTACATTTGTGTTTTGCTTGTTTTTAAGGAAAGTGACAGTTTTGGACAAATGGGCTTTAGTCTCCACCCGACAGCGCCAATATGTATACTCGTCAAACTTCCCCCGGATGTATAAATGTTTAAAAAACAATCAAAACAAAAGGCATCGTGGCGGTTTTGGCTCGTTGTTAAAATAAAATGAGCCACATGAATGAAAGCAACGACCCCAGGCTGGCAGAGAGGTTGAGGGTTCCAAACCCTGCTTTGTGTTCTTCTCACTTCCTCTCTGTGGGAGACAGGGCTGTAAAGTAACTAAGTACATTTGCTCAAGTATACATACTTGTGAGTACAAGTTGATGTACATACTTATGAAGACAAGTTCAAGGCACTTACACTTTATTTGGGTATTTATTTATTAAAGCAATGAGCCACGAGAGGCCGCAGCTCGCTTGGTCTTCAACCAGCCAAAATTCTCACATGTCTCCCCCTGCTCCGCTCCCTCCACTGGCTCCCGGTCGCTGCCCGCACAGAATACAAAACTCTGATGCTGGCATTCAAAGCAACCAAAGGTATGGCTCCCCCATATCTTGTATGTAAGTATGATTGAACCCTACAAACCCTCCCGCGCACTCGGATCAGCCAACGCAGGGAAGCTGGAAGTACCCTCACTGAAAACGCTGGGACAACGCTCCACACGTCCCAAACTCTACTTCTCCCTTCTGGCTCCAAAACTGTGGAATGCACTTCCCATTGCAGTCAGAACTGCAGCATCACTCCCAATCTTCCGCCGTAGTCTGAAAACCCACCTTTTCAGACTCCATCATGGCCCATAGCACTTACCCTACCCCCTTAGATAGCATTTCTGTAGACTTAGATAGCATTTGATACAGACTTATAGCATGTTATGTAGACAGCAAATCTAACATGTGTTCACTGGTAGCCAGTGTAGTTTAGTGAGGCGACAGCCAGGGTACTTGGGTACTCAGTTACTTTCCGCCAGTTGGTGGGAGAGGTTACTAGGAGATGAGAGGAAGGCCGGGGAGCACGTTGCCACACACACACACACAGATGCGCGTGCACGCACGCACACACACACCATGCCTGCCTGCCACAATGGAAACTACACATGGTGTCCCTTCTCTCTGAAGGCTGCTATACACAATAGCATAAAGCCCCCACTATAGCATTTGATTGATTGATTGATTGATTGATTAGATCCCTATTAGGGTATACTGTACAGTGTACAGTCACAGCAGCTACTCTTCCTGGGGTCTACTCTCAACCAATATCATTGATCAATACATACAACACAACGGACACTAACTAATACATTTGATAACTTCACGGTACAACTTGATCTTCAAAAAAATTGATAATAGTAATAATAATAATAATAATAATACATATTATAGTGGGATATATAGCTATTTTCATCTCTCTAACTGTTCCTTTCTTCTCTATAGCAGGATGAGCGAGTGACGTCAGGACATCTGTACTCGATAGCAGGGGTAGGCAACCACTGTGCCAACGTTGGAACAGGAGAGGGTGATCACTGGCACACTGGCACAGGAGAGGGTGATCACTGACACACTGACACACAGGGGAGGGTGATCACTGGCACACTGGCACAGTGGAGGGTGATCACTGACACACTGGCACAGGGGAGGGTGATCACTGACACACTGACACAGGGGAGGGTGATCACTGACACACTGGCACAGGGGAGGGTGATCACTGGCACAGGGGAGGGTGATCACTGACACACTGGCACAGGAGAGGGTGATCACTGACACACTGGCACAGGAGAGGGTGATCACAGACACACTGGCACAGGGGAGGGAGATCACTGACACACTGACACAGGGGAGGGTGATCACTGACACACTGGCACAGGGGAGGGTGATCACTGACACACTGGCACAGGAGAGGGTGATCACTGACACACTGGCACAGGGGAGGGTGATCACTGACACACTGGCACAGGAGAGGGTGATCACTGACACACTGGGGAGGGTGATCACTGACACACTGGCACAGGAGAGGGTGATCACTGACACACTGGCACAGGAGAGGGTGATCACTGACACACTGGCACAGGAGAGGGTGATCACTGACACACTGGCACACAGGGGAGGGTGATCACTGGCACACTGACACAGGAGAGGGTGATCACTGACACACTGGCACAGGAGAGGGTGATCACTGACACACTGGCACACAGGGGAGGGTGATCACTGACACACTGGCACAGGGGAGGGTGATCACTGACACACTGGCACAGGGGAGGGTGATCACTGACACACTGGCACAGGGGAGGGTGATCACTGACACACTGGCACAGGGGAGGGTGATCACTGACACACTGGCACAGGAGAGGGTGATCACTGACACACTGGCACACAGGGGAGGGTGATCACTGGCACACTGACACAGGAGAGGGTGATCACTGACACACTGGCACAGGAGAGGGTGATCACTGACACACTGGCACACAGGGGAGGGTGATCACTGACACACTGGCACAGGGGAGGGTGATCACTGACACACTGGCACAGTGGAGGGTTGATCACTGGCACACTCATGGAAAATGTGGGAGGGACAGGTTTTGCCTACATCAGTTACTTTGTAGATTTACCGACTACTTTTAGATTTGGCAATTATTGCAAAAATCATACATTAAACAACTCACTGTATTCTAATTTGTCTATTTGAAAATAATGCCATGTAAAATAATGTGTATAATAACTTCTTCCCGAGAAGTGTGTGTGTGTGTGTGTGTGTGTGTGTGTGTGTGTGTGTGTGTGTGTGTGTGTGTGTGTGTGTGTGTGTGTGTGTGTGTGTGTGTGTGTGTGTGTGTGTGTGTGTGTGTGTGTGTGTGCGTGCGTGCATGCGTGTGTGTGATTATGTGTTTGTTTGAACGTTTTATGCCTTGTTACGAGAGAGGCTTTGGAAATCAGCTACAGCATGACAACCATAAGGACTGTAAACATTAAAGGACCACTTCACCACTATTCAACCAATCTACTGGTCCTCACTAATGTTCAGGATAAAATACCACCATTTCTTTCTACTCAGTCAGTGTCTCACAGGAGGGCTGTGGGCAGTTCAGAAACCAGTCTGTCTCACAGGAGGGCTGTGGGCAGTTCAGAAACCAGTCTGTCTCATAGGAGGGCTGTGGGCAGTTCAGAAACCAGTCTGTCTCATAGGAGGGCTGTGGGCAGTTCAGAAACCAGTCTGTGTCTCATAGGAGGGCTGTGGGCAGTTCAGAAACAAGTCTGTGTCTCATAGGAGGGCTGTGGGCAGTTCAGAAACAAGTCTGTGTCTCATAGGAGGGCTGTGGGAGGTTCAGAAACCAGTCTGTGTCTCATAGGAGGGCTGTGGGCGGTTCAGAAACCAGTCTGTCTCACAGGAGGGCTGTGGGCAGTTCAGAAACCAGTCTGTCTCACAGGAGGGCTGTGGGCAGTTCAGAAACCAGTCTGTGTCTCATAGGAGGGCTGTGGGCAGTTCAGAAACCAGTCTGTCTCACAGGAGGGATGTGGGCAGTTCAGAAACCAGTCTGTGTCTCATAGGAGGGCTGTGGGCAGTTCAGAAACCAGTCTGTGTCTCATAGGAGGGCTGTGGGCAGTTCAGAAACCAGTCTGTGTCTCATAGGAGGGCTGTGGGCAGTTCAGAAACCAGTCTGTCTCACAGGAGGGCTGTGGGCAGTTCAGAAACCAGTCTGTGTCTCATAGGAGGGCTGTGGGCAGTTCAGAAACCAGTCTGTCTCACAGGAGGGCTGTGGGCAGTTCAGAAACCAGTCTGTCTCACAGGAGGGCTGTGGGCAGTTCAGAAACCAGTCTGTGTCTCATAGGAGGGCTGTGGGCAGTTCAGAAACCAGTCTGTCTCACAGGAGGGCTGTGGGCAGTTCAGAAACCAGTCTGTCTCACAGGAGGGCTGTGGGCAGTTCAGAAACCAGTCTGTCTCACAGGAGGGCTGTGGGCAGTTCAGAAACCAGTCTGTGTCTCATAGGAGGGCTGTGGGCAGTTCAGAAACCAGTCTGTGTCTCATAGGAGGGCTGTGGGCAGTTCAGAAACCAGTCTGTCTCACAGGAGGGCTGTGGACAGTTCAGAAACCAGTCTGTCTCACAGGAGGGCTGTGGGCAGTTCAGAAACCCGCACAAGTGACATCATCGTTAGACAGATTTATTTTTTAACCCAATCTGGACGGGACAAGCTCGTAGCGCGGCACCGAGTTCCAGACACACAGGAACGCACCCAGATTGCCGGCCCGGTTCCGGTGAGCCGCCCCGCGTCCGAAACGGTAGAGAAATGACAGAGTTACCGTGTGGGGGTCCCTCTACTGTACCCTCTACTCTACTGGTAAATATAAATGGTAAATGGTGCATTTATATAGCGCCTTTATCCAAGGTGCTTTACAGAGATTGTGCATTACATTCACCCATTCACACACACATTCATACACCGATGGCAGCGGAAACCATGCAAGGCACCAACTAGCACATCGGGAGCAATTAGAGGTTCAGTGTCTTGCTCAAGGACACTTCGACAGTAACTCTGGGGGAGCCCGGGTTCGAACTGGCAACCTTACGGTTACCATCCAGGCACTCTACCCCTGAGCCACCGCCGCCCCTGTACTACCGCCTACTGTCTGTACTGTACTGTCACTGTACTGTACTGGCACACCCGAAATCATCATATATACAGTTGATATGTGCGTGTGTGTTTGTGTGTGTGTTAGGTTGCACACAGGTGGTGAAAAACAACCATGCTGTTTTCGTGCTCATGCTGTAATGTAATCCATTAAATCATAGCACCCAGCGATTTATAGCAGAGAGAGAGCGGAGCACATGTAGCGACGGACTATCCCGCTATCCTGGATGTGGCTGAAGTAGCTAGATGTAGCCAAAACACTCTCGATGCGATCGACAACAACGGGAGGTATGATTAATTCTAACGCGACTAGCGGTGGGCCGTCTTTTCTTAGAATTGGACGGAATTATTTAAATCAAGAGTTATTCACCTTTTATGATTTTCGATCTCGTCGGCTAAAATGGAGGGGTTACTAATTGATTGAACGGAGAACTCCGTCCTTGCCGCTCAGGGTGTTAACTTGAACTAGTGATGCACCGAATATTCGGCCGCAGAAAATATTCGGCAGAAAATGGCAATAGCAAAACAATGCATTTTCGGCCTATTCGGTTTCGGCCCGAATAGGCAGAAAATATATCACTGAATAGTGTATGCAATTAATGCATTCAAAAGAGCTGAATACATTTAGCCATAACCATTTATTTTGCCATAAATCAGGTAGCTTTAAGGTACGGCCATAACAGCAATGGTATTGGGTTTTCGGCCAACTGTTTCCTATATTCGGTATTCGGTTTCGGCCTAAGAATTTCCCTTTCGGTGCATCCCTAACTTGAACACTTATTGGTGAACGGTCCATGCAATGATGTCATCACTGATGTCATACAGTACAAGTTCTAATTGTCCATCTACTGTACATAATTCGGGGGGGGGGGGGGGGGGGGGGGGGGGGTGCATTCTACTACACTGCCACCAAAATGTGGAATGCCTTACCAAAACCCATTAAAGATCTCGACTCGACCCGACCCAAACTTTTGAACTTGTAGATCAGCTATTTTTTGCTATTATTTGAATTGAAATCCTGAATAAATGTTTGCAATTTAAATCCTGAAAAGTAACATCTCTAATACATTTCAAACACATTTAATTACTTAGATAATGTTAACTTTATGCACTAAATACAAATTGTTTCTGATGACGGTGGGGGCTAAACAACATTATTGGGAAGCGAGCCCAAACAAGCAGCTACACTTTAGAAACAAGCCCCCCCCCCCAAAAAAAACACAACGCGCAACAAATATCCATACATCCATCCATCCATACATCCATCTTCAACCGCTTATCCGTAGTCGGGTCTCTGGGGCAAAAGCTCCAACAGAAAGCTCCAGACTTCACTCTCCAGAGCAACATTAGTAACTTCCTCCTGGGGGATCCCAAGACATTCCAAGGCCAGTTTGGAGATATATGGGCTCCATTTGTTACCGCTAAACCCCTTATCCCTAAACTTCTGCCTTTAAAAAAAAAACTATTTTGCGAAACATTTTTGAATAGTTAACCGACCGAATATTAACCTGACCTCAAAATTAAAAAAAATTAATTTAAATCGTTGAGTTTTCTGATAATAATATAATATAAGATTTTTCAAAAATAGCAGACCTACAAGCTCGCAGCGCCACTATTCTTCCATAGCTAAATGATAACATATGTTTAACACACCAAAAGGGGTTCCCGCCCAAAATGGGTTAAAATGGCCAGTCTAAAAGCTCACAACGTGTCAATGTAGATTGGCTAGTTGAACTATTCAAACATGTTGTGTGGTGCAACTCCCCTCCTCTCCTCTCTCTCTCTCTCTCTCTTTCTCATTAGCAGGCAACAGTGCAGCACTCTCTCTCTCTCTCTCTGTTTCTGGCACAACAGCGCCCCCTACTGGTACTCATAGTCATTGGCTCATTAACGCTCAAAAATAAGGCAATAGGGATAAGGGGTTTGGCGGTGATGGAGCCCATACGGCTATATCTATATCCCTTACCCCTTATATTTTTTGCTATTTTTTACTATTTTGAAAACAACTTCAAATAGCCGATCTACAAGCTCACAACATGTTGATGTAGATCGGCTAGTTGAAACTGTTTTAAAAAGTTTTTTCAAAATAGTACAAAATGGCAAATAAGTTTAGCGATAAGGGGTAAGAGATTAGGGCTCAATATGGTCCTTGTTCTGCCCCGGGGGTCTCCTTCCAGTGGGCGTGCGTCCAGGACACGTCCCAACCACCTAAGCTGGCTCCTTTCCAACTAATATATTTAGTACACATATTTAACAAGCCCAAAGTCACTTATAAGAAGCAGACATCATGTGGTAAATGGTGCATTTATATAGCGCCTTAAACCAAGGCGCTTTACATAGATTGTGCAAGATTCACCCATTCACAATTTCACACACACATTCACACACCTTTACATAGAATAGATTGTGCATTACATTCACCCAATTACACACATACGAACACTGATGGCAGAGGAAACCATGCAAGGCACCAACCAGCACTTCGGGAGCAATTAGGCCGGGGTTCAGAGCCTTGCTCAAGGACACTTGGACAATAACTCCGCGGGGACCCCACAGGGATGTGGGCTGTTTCAGGGTGTGTTTTAGCGGGGATTTCGCCTGGAAAGGCTCTATGGAAACACTCAACTCTTGAACGAAGTTGAACGTGAGAAAGTGAAGTTCACAGACGCCAGAAATGAACGCGCTCACAATGACGTTCATCAGGCAGAAATACAGTATACGTTCACGTTCACGTTCACCCAAAATATGAACGTGTTCGTGAGTGATCGTTCTTTGAACGCGTTCAGGGATAACAATGCAACAGTGTATGTATAGGCTACGGTACCTGGGTGTATGTAAGCTGGTACAACAGTGTGTGTATAGGCTACAGTACCTGGGTGGGTGTACGTAAGCGGGTACAACACAGTGTATGTATAGGCTACGATACCTGGGT
>NC_139711.1:43765033-43930023 GCF_964188405.1 Protomyctophum parallelum | reverse complement strand
ACCTTTTGATGATTATTATTATTGTTATTATTATGAGGATGACGTTTTATCCAGAGTCCAGAGTCGGTAGCGTAAACGTAGCACCTATAGAGGCTACTATCCAGCAGGTGCGTGTGTGTGTGTGTGTGTGTGTGTGTTGTGTGTGTGTGTGTTTTGTGTGTGTGTGTAGCGCCAACTCCTCCCTATAGTCGTCGGGGGCAATGATAATCCGTTGGGTTTTTTTAGCCTGTTTTTTTTAGCCGTTAGCCTAGCACTGGGCTACGTTCCAACTCATCCTCTCCTCTCCTCTCCTCTCCTCTCGGTTGCGTTAGCCTTTAGCGTCGCTAGGTTAGGTAGAAGGAGGGGTCCGAGGGGGGGGGGGGGGCAGCGTGGGAGAGATTGCCCTGAACACCCCCCTGACTGACAGACGGAACAAAAACCACACAAAAAAAACATGAAAGCCGAAGCGGGGGAGAAAAGGGCGTGAGAGAGAGAGAGAGAGAGAGAGAGAGAGACACAGCGAGAGCTAGCAGCACAAAAGAGGGCCGAGAGAGGAGAGAGAGAGGCAGAGCTGCCATTGGGAGGAGAGAGAGAGAGAGAGAGAGAGCTCCGATCGTCCTCCGCTCTCCTCTACACCTCCTCCGTACGCCTCATCTCTCTATCCGCGCTGCACGCTGAGCCTAAACCGCCACCGCTAACCCCATGAAGCCTCCGTCCGTCCGTCCGTCCGTCCGTCCGTCCGCCCCGCACCACTGACAGTGTGTGTGTGTGTGTGTGTGTGTGTGTGTGTGTGCGCGGCGCGGGCGGGCGCGTGTCCACCGCTTGCCGAGCGAAGGATGACAGAGGACGTGTGAGAAAAAAAAAGAGGAGAGAGAGAGATCCGCGTAAAAAACGAGAATAAGACGCGGGGTGGAAAAGAAGAGGCGGTTAAAAAAGGAAAAAAAAACACAAAGTGGGTTAATCCACGAGCCCAGCAACGCTCCTGCAATTCCTTTGTCTTCTCCTCCCTCCCTCTCTCTCTCTCTCTCTCTCTCTCTGCTCTTGCTTTCGCTCCGACTGTCGCCCGCCCGTTCGTTCGTCCGCCTGTTGGTTGGCTCGCTCACTCCCAGAGCTCCTCTTCTCTCTCACTCTCTCCCGCTCGCTCGCTCGCTGCTGCTGTGTTATTGTGCCGTGAAGCCGAGAGAGACGCACACACACACACACACACAGAGGGAGAGAGAGACGCACGCACACACACACACACTCACAGAGGGAGAGAGAGACGCACGCACACGCGCACCCACACACACACACACACACACACACAGACACACACACTCACACTCACCTCACTCACAGAGGGAGAGAGACGCACGCACACACACACTCACAGAGGGAGAGAGAGACGCACGCACACACACACACACTCACAGAGGGAGAGAGACACGCACGCACACGCACACACACACACACACACACACACACACACACACACACTCACAGAGGGAGAGAGAGACGCACGCACACACACACACACTCACAGAGGGAGAGAGAGACGCATGCACACACACATTTCACAGAGGGAGAGAGAGACGCACGCACATGCACGCGCACACAACACACACACACACACACACACACACACACTCACAGAGGGGAGAGATACACACACACACACACACACACACAGAGGGAGAGGACAGAGAGAGAGAGAGAGAGAGAGAGAGGGGAGCATGCTTGTCAGTCAAGCAGTAAGCACCCCCCCTTTGTTTATAGCCTCTCTCTCTCTCTCTCTCTCTCTCTCTCTCTCATCTCTCTCATCTCTCTCTCTCTCCTCTCTCTCTCTCTCTCTCCTCTCTCTCTCTCTCTCTCCTCTCTATCTCTCTCTTCTCTCTCTCTCGTCTCTCTCTCTCCTTCTCTCTCTCTCTCTCTCTCTCTCTCTTCCTCTCTTCTCTCTCTCTCGCTGAAGCTGAGCTGTGTTGCCATCAAAAGAGAGGCCATTCACTGAACACACACACACACACACCACACACACACACACACACACACACACACACACACACACACACACACACACACACACACACACACACACACACACACACTCACACACACACACACACACACACACACACACACGCGCAAAGAGTTTGTAAACATTGATGTCTTGTTGCCAAATGGAAACGACTAAGCTTGTGTCTTTGAGAGGAAGGGTCTTTGTAGTGTGTGTGTGTGTGTGTGTGTGTGTGTGTGTGTGTGTGTGTGTGTGTGTGTGTGTGTGTGTGTGTGTGTGTGGTGTGTGTGTGTGTGTGACTGTGTGTGGTGCTCGTGCGTGTGGTGGGATGTGTACTGTGGTGTGTCTGTGTGGATGTTAAAACACCTAACATCACCTTTAAAACACCTAACATCACTCTCTAAAACAAACACATAGCATCACCTCTACAACACCTAGTATCACCTTTAAACCACCTAGCATCACCTTTAAACACCTAGCATCACCTCTAAAACACCTAGCATCACCTCTAAAACACCTAGCATCACCTCTAAAACACCTAGTATCACCTTTAAAACACCTAGTATCACCTCTAAAACACCTAGTATCACCTTTAAAACACCTAGTATCACCTCTAAAACACCTAGCATCACCTAGCATCACCTCTAAAACACCTAGCATCACCTTTAAAACACCTAGTATCACCTCTAAAACACCTAGCATCACCTCTAAAACACCTAGTATCACCTTTAAAACACCTAGCATCACCTCTAAACCACCTAACATCACCTCTAAAACACATAGCATCACCTCTACAACACCTAGCATAACCTTTAAAACACCTAGCATCACCTCTACAACACCTAGCATCACCTTTAAAACACCTAGCATCACCTTTAAAACACCTAGCATCACCTCTACAACACCTAGCATCACCTCTAAAACACCTAGCATCACCTCTGCAACACCTAGCATCACCTTTAAAACACCTAGCATCACATTTAAAACACCTAGCATCACCTTTAAAACACCTAGCATATCCTCTAAAACACCTAGCATCACCTCTAAAACACCTAGCATCACCTTTAAAACACCTAGCATCACCTTTAAAACACCTAGCATCACCTCTAAACGACCTAGCATCACCTCTAAAACACCTAGCATCACCTTTAAAACACCTAGCATCACCTTTAAAACACCTAGCATCACCTCCAAAACACCTAGCATCTCCTTCAAAACACCTAGCATCTCCTTTAAACACCTAGCATCTCATTTAAAACACCTAGCATCGCCTCTAAAACATCTAGCATCACCTTTAAAACACCTAGCATCACCTCTAAAACACCTAGCATCACCTTTAAAACAAAACACCTAGCATCACCTTTAAAACATCTAGCATCAACTTTAAAACACCTAGCATCACCTTTAAAACAAAACACCTAGCATCACCTCTAAAACACCTAGCATCACCTCAGCATCACCTAGCATCACCTTTAAAACACCTAGCATCACCTCTAAAACACCTAGCATCTCCTTTAAAACACCTAGCATCACCTTTAAAACACCTAGCATCACCTCTAAACACCTAGCATCACCTCTAAAACACCTAGCATCACCTCTACAACACCTAGCATCACCTCTAAAACACCTAGCATCACCTTTAAAACACCTAGCATCACCTCTGCAACAACTAGCATCACCTTTAAAACACCTAGCATCACATTTAAAACACCTAGCATCACCTTTAAAACACCTAGCATATCCTCTAAAACACCTAGCATCACCTCTAAAACACCTAGCATCACCTTTAAAACACCTAGCATCACCTTTAAAACACCTAGCATCACCTCTAAACGACCTAGCATCACCTCTAAAACACCTAGCATCACCTTTAAAACACCTAGCATCACCTTTAAAACACCTAGCATCACCTCCAAAACACCTAGCATCACCTCTAAAACACCTAGCATCACCTTTAAAACACCTAGCATCTCCTTTAAAACACCTAGCATCACCTCTAAACACCTAGAATCACCTCTAAAACACCTAGCATCACCTTTAAAACACCTAGCATCACCTTTAAAACACCTAGCATCACCTTTAAAACACCTAGCATCTCCTTTAAAACACCTAGCATCACCACATAGACCAGGCAATTCAAGGTTTAACCTCAAACAAATTGCAACAGAATTTGTTTTTGTTTCAAAAGTCCTAAGAAATCCCACTGTTGAAAAATGCTAAAATAGGTGATGTAGCATTAACAACCTATATACAGTAAGGCAAAAATGTATTATGCTTTAAGTAGCATGTGACGTGTAAATTTTTTTCCTCGTGATTCTTGCAAGCATTTGTTTCACACAAAAAACTATCCTAGCCACTTGCCCAGATGTGATAACCATCACATTTGTGATGACGGCTATGGCTATTAAAACAGTTTTACTGCCAGGAATGGTTTACTCCAGGTTACTGTCGCTGCGATATGTGTTTAATACGCCGTATTGTAATAATGAAAAAGAAACTCTGTCTTTGCTGCGGAGCTGGAGACGAGAAGGTTTCGTTTTGATGACGAAACCGGAAATCAACACATGCTGTGGGCTGCTAGGGCTTCTGGGAAATTGAGGCCAATGCAAATGAACGGGGTACAACGCCTCATGGAGGAGGGTCTTGTGGGGCCGTCTTGCGGCGCACCAAGATGGCGGGTGGTGCGATCGTTCATAACAAGCAGAGCAACCTTTTTTCGCCGGATTTTCACGGATCAAAAGCCCAAATAATTCAGCGTATGCTCTAAAGGTAATACAACAATCTCGGCAGTGAAGGGGGGTTGATTAAAATGCGGGTTACACGTTTAAAACAGTCAAACTGTTAACCATGGCCTGGTTATGATCATCCAACCACTGTAACCAATCGTTAACTCTTTTTCCCAGGTACGTATATATATATATATATATATATACGGAAGGCGACGCTAGGTGGTGTCATATCACAGGTCCGTATATATAACCCAACGTATACTCCGTCTATATAATGGTTGTTGCCTCAAGAAGCCTTTAACATTGGTCCGGTTCCTATAGCAACGCCCCACCGTTCCAACTATGGGATTACAAATATGATCATTCACAGTGCATTCAAAGTGTTTTGAAAGGAGGATTTTCAAACCTCCAAAAGCCGGACTCCAGGATGGCTGTCCTTGGTGGATCTTCTGCCGTCCACATTTAGGATTTAATGTGTGCCTTTTTAAAAGCTTCTGACGAAAGGTAAACAGCGTGTACTTGTCCCAATGTGTAGTGAGTGTGTGTGTGTGTGGGGGGGGGGGGCAAACTCCGTCTTTTAAAATGAACGTAAAACTAACTGGGGTTTATGGTAACAGCTAGCCGCAAATTCCGCAATTATAGAGTTAATGACATTTCATTTGCATTTGTCAAACGTTTCATTTGTCAAAGTTTTCAAAAACAGCCAAAGCATAAAACAAAATGCTGAAGTGGTTACGAGTCCCTGATTGGCTATGAGCCCACAGGTGGTGGTCGTCTTATTGGCTAGAGAAGAGGTCGCGAACACACACACACACGCACACACGCACACACACGCACACACATCATGTGGGACTGTGGGAAATATCGTGGTGGAACTTTAACTTTAACAACGAGCCCCTCGGCCAATCCACTGCACAGTACAGCTCTCAGTGTGTGTGTGTGTGTCTGTGTGTGTGTGTGTGTGTGTGTGTGTGTGTGTGTGTGTGCGTGCGGCGGCCATGTTGGCTCCTTGGTGCTACTCCGCGGCCGTTGCTAAGCAACTGGTAGACTGTGTGTACGCCAGCCTTGCTTCACGTCGCCATGGAGACCATGACAACGCTTTCACAGCACCAGTGGTGGGGAAAAGTACTCACATGTTTTACTGAACACAGACCTAAGGTCGATTCTGTAACTGGCAGCCGACCGGACCCCCCATCTGAAAATATGTACGTTATCCAACAACAACAAAATATTATTTCGTTTTTGGTTCCACTGCGAGGCTAAATGTCATCAAATGGCGGTCCGTGGCTGAAGGGAAGTTGTATTTATACATTATATTATACAACGTAGTTTCGGGAGAAGAGACCTCCTTCCGCTTGACCTGAACCACTCCTCCCTCATTATCAGCAACTCCTTTCATTATCACCCGGCCATCACCACAGTATAAATACACCTGCGATCTCTCAACCAAGTTGTTTGTTCTGCTCATAGACTGGACAAAGCGTTCCCCGGGTCTAACATGAACGTAAAATGAAGCCTGTCAGTCCTTGAATTGTAAATTGCCATCTTCCTAGATCCGTTTGGGCCCAGCTGGCCCATTGGCTGGCCCAGACAACGAGGCGGGACTTCCCCCCTTCTTCTTAGTTGGTTTTTATTTTGACTCGAGTGGGTGGGGAATCCCGATCATAGACTGTAACGGTAGCCACGCCCCTCAGAACATACGCGACTTTATGGTAATTTTTTAAATAAATGGGACCATACTTTTCCAAAAAGAATATTATGACATTATAAATGAGACTTTAAACTAGTGACTGTGAATGTAGGACCAAATTTGGCAAAAGAAATAAACCCTCCACAAGGGGGTGTGGATGTGGAACAAAATGTAATAGATAGAAACCCAGCTACAATTTTCTTAACAAGTACAGATAAAAATGAAATCATAGACATAGTTAATAAGTTCAAAAATAAAATCTCCTATGACTGCAATGACATAGACATGACACTCATAAAAAGAGTTATAACTGCTATTGCAGAGCCATTAACATATATATGTAATCTATCATTTGTGACTGGTTCTTTTCCTAACCAAATGAAAATAGCAAAGGTTATTCCCATATACAAAGCAGGAGACAAACATCTTTACACGAACTACAGGCCAGTGTCCTTGTTGCCACAATTTTCTAAAATTCTTGAAAAACTATTTGACACAAGGCTAGGTGGCTTCCTTGAAAAACACCAGTTACTGACAGACAGTCAATATGGTTTTCGAGCAAAACGATCCACATCGATGGCACTTATTGATTTAATAGAGGAACTAACAACTTCAGTTGATAATAACAATTATGCAGTGGGGGTGTTCATAGACTTAAAGAAAGCTTTTGACACAATAGATCATGATATTATGCTGAAAAAGATGGAGAGATATGGTGTTAGAGGGGTAGGTTTAAACTGGTTAAAAAGTTACATCACAAATAGACAACAGTATGTGCAGATGGGTGAGTATAAATCAAACTGTTCACACATCACGTGCGGAGTGCCGCAGGGCTCAATACTAGGACCGAAATTATTCATATTATATATTAATGATATATGTAAGACATCCAGTATCATGAAATTTGTTATCTTTGCCGATGACACCAATATATTTTGCTCTGGAAAAGACATTCAGCAGCTGCTGGAGGTGGTAAAAATTGAATTGGACAAGTTAAAGGTATGGTTTGATCAAAATAAATTATCACTTAACCTGAAAAAAACTAAATATATGGTCTTTGGTAAACAAAAAACACTGATGAACACAAACATTGAGGTCAAAATTGATAATATCATACTAGAAAGAGTTTTTGATAATCTGTTTTTAGGAGTAATAATAGATCATAAGTTCTCTTGGAAACCCCACATAAATTATATCCGGTCTAAATTAGCGAGAAATATTGGTGTCATGGGCAAAACAAGAAATGTCCTTGAGTCTAAATCACTATACACCCTCTATTGCACCCTTATAACACCATATCTCACCTACTGTGTGGAAGTGTGGGGTAACACTTACAAAAGCAACCTTCAGCCAATATATTTACTGCAGAAAAAAGCAATAAGAATAGTAAATAAAGTAAATTACTATGAACACACAAATCCACTGTTTCTAAATTCACAAACATTAAAGTTTTTTGATTTAGTTGATTTTAAAACAGCACAATTATTATTTAAAGCTAGACATAATCTGCTTCCTGGAAATATCCAAAAAAGGTTTAGGGATAGGGATGGGAGGTATGAGCTGAGAGGGGAACTAAACTTCAAACAAATAAGTGTTGAAACAACCTTAAAGAGCATGTGTGTTTCTGTCCATGGGGTTAAGCTGTGGAATAGCTTGTCTGAGACAATTAAGCAAAGCAACAACCTTAAACAATTTAAAAAGAGGCTCAAACAGGAATTATTGCATGGATATAACCTGGAATGAGTAGGGAGCTGAGCTATGTTTATGCCATGTAGAGTTGGACTTAGTATAACATTTGGCTTTGTCTGTTCTTGTCTTTTTTTTCCTGTCTTTTTTTCTTTTGTCTTTGTCGTTGTCTGTTTTTATTTTCTGTTTTTGCTTTTGGTTTGTTTAATTTTCTATTCTTCTATAAATGTCATTTGTTTTTTTTGTTTTTTTGTTTTTTTGTGTTGATTGTTATGCATGTCTTCAACAGCATGTTGGAGCAAGTTGAGATAAGGATAGGCACTTATAAGCTTTAAGCTTCTGCCTATGCCTTTTTGATCACAAAAGAAAAAGTAAACTGTTTTGTGTAATGTCTCCCTCTGTAAGATCGAAATAAACTATTCATTCATTCACTGGAAGCAGAAAGTATTCATGACCATGCTTATTAAGGTAATACAGTCTAGGTGAAGTTGGGCCCAAATACATGGACTTCTATGGGGCTATGGGTTTTTTTGGGCCCACTGACAGCGCCACAACAGGCCATTATATGAACTTTCAGGAAATCCCGATTTCCTTGTGGCTTCACAAAATATCTGTCTGACTGCCCCCACCCTGAGTCTCGCCCTACCTTGGGTTCCTCACTCCACTCCACGCATTCATCTCATTCTGTTTCAATAAACTGTTAATCTTGGGCGAAGGTGTGGTCTCTTACTAAGTGAAATGCCGAATATACATAATGGCCCTTGACGTGAAAAAGGTTGAGAGAAAAGCACTGATGGAGAGGGACTGACAGACAGTAGGAAGTCAGAATATGTGACTCGACGACCACAAAATGTACAGCATGTTCCTCAGAATGTGAACCGTTTACATGCTAGCTTATCTTCTCTGAGACGCTACATTGTTCCCTCCGTTTTCACTCACTCATGTGACTATTTAACGTTGGTCATTTGCTGACTAGTGTGTTCATGTAAAGTACTCGCATTTCACACTCCCGCTCACTCCCTCTCGCACACACGCACACACACACACACACACACACACACACACGCACACGCACGCACACACATGCGTGCACACGCACGCACACACACACACACACACACACACACACAGTGAGTCCCATGTAGACAGATAAACTGATACGGTGGAGACAACGATTAGTCGATTACTACACCTCCTTCAGCCCTGTGCACACGACGCACGCACGCACGCACGCACGCACGCACGCGCGCGCACACACACACACACACACACACACGCACCCGCGCGAGCGCGCACACGTTTGTAAGACTGCTGGGTTTAAAAGCAAGGCATAAAAACAGGATATATGCTACTGCCAAACACACTTACTAAAACTGAACTAATGGCCCACATTTGTAAAACTAAAAACTAATCTAAAAACAGGGCAAAAGTCAAAGAAAAGAAGGATCAAGAATAATTAAGGAAAGGCTCGGTTGATGTCGGAAGAGCTTGGTGTTGTTAGGAACAAGGAGGATAATTGAAATATTATAATTTATGCTTTTTTTAACCCATTTTGGGGCGGGAACCCCTTTTGGTGTTTCAAGCATTATGTTATACTTTAGCTATTGAAAAATAGCAGATCAACAAGCTCATAGCACGGCACCGAGTGCCGCGCTATGAGCTTGTAGGTCTGCTATTTTAGAAAAATCGTGAAAATGTGGCGCTTTTAAACGTTTTTTAACTCAAATCTTTGCTTCTGGGCAGGTTCCTGGAACAACATATTTTACTTTCAGATGGGGGTCGGTGGCCAATTAGGGTGGTCCTTGACATGAAGAACCACTGACATAGAAACATAGGGTTTTTCAGAAAACTGTCAGGATTTAGAAGACATTTGTAGAATCGAGCTCAGGTCTAAATGGGTTAAAGGACAAAAATGCACTACATTTTGAGCCTGTAGATTTGCCCCCTTTTTTCCATTTGAATCCTGAAAAGTTTAGGAATAGTTTAGGAATGTGATAAGTTATAACTTTGATCCACATACAATGACATCATTTCTACAACCACTGCAATGGATATTCAATGTGTTTGCTGTAAAAATGGCTAATATGTTTGCACCCTCTAGTGGTGGGAAACAAACTGCGTGTGCTGTGGTGAAATGCAGTGGTGGAAAAAGTACTCAATTGTTCTACTTATTAAGTGAAAGTACCAATACTGCAATTTGCAACTACTTCGTTACAAGAAAAAGTACGGAATTGAAAATGTACTTGAGTAAAAGTACAAAAGTATCGGCATCAAAATGTACTTAAAGTACTAAAAGTAAAAGTAGTCATTGTGTAGAACGTCCCATTTCACAAGTTCAAAATGTGTACAAAATCTATTGAAAATAGTCTACATGCTATTAACCTACAAGCTACAAGTGATCTTGTAGATCGGCTATTTTCAAATTGCCGAAATGTATAGGGTTGAAGTGGTTAATGTATGTTTTCTAATCAAAATTAAAATCGCCAAAGTAACTAGTAACTAAAGTTTTCAAATAATTGTAGTTAAGTAAAAGTACAAATTAGTATACTGGAAATTGGAATTACTCAAGTAAAGTACAAATACATCATCATTGTACTTAAGTACAGTTTAAGTAAAATTACTTGATAGAAATACTTTGTTACAAGAAAGTGCCAGAAGTAAATGTACTCATTGTGCAGCAGTGTTGTTTTTGGCAGCAAATGTCTATTTTAGTTTTTAGTCAATAGTCTTTGGAATCAAACTGACTAAAAAACATTTCGTTTTGGTCACATTTTAGTGGAATGTTTAGCGTTAGTCTGTTTTAGTCGACTAAGTGTCATGCAATTTTAGTCGACTAAATCAACTGTAGATTTAGTCGACTAAAATGTATTTTGGCAGGCCTTGATGCCGTCGTAATGACTGATTTTACACTTGCAACGCAGGCGTTGTTGCCTGGATCAACGACAGGTCTCCTCTAGGTCTGCTCAAGAGGGGGCACAACAACGCAAGCGTAAATAAAAAGCTAAACAGAATAAAGGTCTGGTGAGTCGCGGGGGGGCGTGTGCACGTAACGAGCACACCACTCGCGCAACAAATTCACAGGACCGCGCTCACGTAAACACGCTTGCGTTGTCGCACCGCGACTTCTCCGAACAAAAACGCAGGTCTCATCGAAAATGAACTATAGGCGCTTTTTATCGCTCCCCGTTTGCGAGGCCCTTTAAACATCTGCATCAGTTAATTTACAAGACGTCGTCTACACAATTAGAGTATGTAGAATAATTGCTATGTTGCCTGTTTTGTTTAGATTTTGTCTGTTTTGTGTTTCTCGTTTGCCTGTTGTCTCTCCTAACGGTACCAACATCAACGCCGTCGATACCCACAGTTCCCAAAGTGGGTTCCAGGAGCTCCCCAGAACCAAATGGACCCTTATGGTCCGGTCTGTACTAGACTGTAACGGAGTGTGTACAGATGGAACCAAACGGTTCCATTTGTACACACCAGGGGGGCAGTCAGACAGATATTTAACCAGGGGGGCAGTCAGACAGATATTTAACCAGGGGGGCAGTCAGACAGATATTTAACCAGGGGGGCAGTCAGACAGATATTTAACCAGGGGGGCAGTCAGACAGATATTTAACCAGGGGGGCAGTCAGACAGATATTTTGTGAAGCCTGAAACTCCTGAAAGTTCATATAATGGCCTGTTGCGCTGTCATTGGGCCCAAAAAACCCATAGCCCCATAGAAGTCCATGTATTTGGGCCCAACTTCACCTAGACTGTATTACCTTAATAAACATGGTCATGAATACTTTCTGCTTCCAGTCACTAGTTTAAAGTCTCATTTCTAATGTCATAATATTCTTTTTGGAATATTATGGTCCCATTTATAAAAAAAATGACCATAAAGTCGCGCATGTTCTGAGGGGCGTGGCTACCGTTACAGTCTATGATCGGGATTCCCCTCCCACTCGAGTCAAAATAAAAACCAACGGAGAAGAAGGGGGGAAGTCCCGCCTCGTGTCTGGGCCAGCCAATGGCCAGCTGGGCCAAAACGGAGCCAGCCAATGGCCAGCTGGGCCCAAACAGATCTAGAAAGATGGCGACTTACAGTGCAGGAATAACAGGCTTCATTTTACGTCCATGTTAGACCCGGGGAACGCTTTGTCCATATTTTTTTACAGTCTATTGTACACACTCGGAGTTAAATTAACTTGGTTGGTAGCCTAATTCAGGTCAAACCTGGGGGTCCTTGACATGAAAAGGGTTGAAAATCACTACCAGAGCCGTAAAGATCTTCTCTTATACTTACGTATTTTCTTATGGGGGGCTAATGAGGCTAATGAGTGTCGATTTGGGGGTCCTTCACATGAAAAGGGTTGAAAACCCAGTGGTCTAAACAAGGTGGATCATTAGTGAAACTAATGCAGCTTAATTCACGCACACACAATCTGTCTGAGAACGTATTGTTTTATTTTATTTTACACATAATCTCTATAATTATACACGTCTGGAGATGTGTTTTGACTACGACAGCATTATAAGGCAACAAATCCACAGGAGTTTTGTGGTGCATTTAAGTGATTTGGAGGCATGCAGCAGCGCCTTTACCAGAGACAGATGAAGAGGGCTATAACTTAACGTCATTGTAACACAGACAGACAGACAGACAGACACAGGAGGAGAGGGTATAGACTGTCTATGACATCCTCCTGTTGGAATTCTCTGCATTCTATGTGTCAAACGAGGCGTGGAGGGGTTTTCCCTCCGCTACGCAGCGCCACTGAAATGCCTCGACAAACCTCACAGGCAAAAAGGCTAAACTTATGTCATTTACATCAGTGGTTCCCAGACTTTTTCACTTTTACCACTTTAATGCACACCTACAAAGGACATGTGCGTTATATACTATAATGCACACCTACAATGGACATGTGCGTTATATACTATAATGCACACCTACAATGGACATGTGCGTTATATACTATAATGCACACCTACAATGGACATGTGCGTTATATACTATAATGCACACCTACAAAGGACATGTGCGTTATATACTATAATGCACACCTACAATGGACATGTGCGTTGGATAACTGGAACTGATAAGTAGAGAAAGAATTATCCCGCACACTGTCTTCACTTGAGTTTAAATTTATTGAGCAACGTTCATCAGGCATCCTATGCCACCAAAATGTGGAACGCCCTACCAACAGTCATTAAGACATGCAAATCCCTTGACTCCTTCAAAACCGCTCTCAAAGGGCACCTACGGACGGCTGCAATTCGAATCTGGCCCCCGTAAAATCTGAATCCCCCCCCCACCGCCCACCCCTTTTTCCCCTCACTGTATACGTTTCTTTTCCATTTTTACCTCCTTTATGATGAATTCCTGTTTTGTTCTTTGGCTATATAATAGTGTCTATTTGTACGTCTCTAAATGTTTTGATGAATTGAACAAGGTGGACCCTCTTGTAAGCAAGTTGTAATGCTTTATTGGGTCGTTCACTCACAGTTCACAATCTTTGTATTGAGTTTGTGCTTGAAATGTACTGTAATTCTGCAAACTGTTAATACATATTTCAATCAATGTCTGATGAAGGTCTGACAACCGAAACGTTGCTCGATAAATTTAAAGTGAAGACAGCGTGCGGGATTCTCTTTCCTCTACATGTCAATGACCCCCAAATTGACCCTCATTAGCCCCGCGGACCCCCATTAGAAGGAAGCCCCATAAGAGAAGATATTTACGGCTCTCTAGCAGAGATTTTCATTGTCAAGGACCCCCAGGTTTGACCTGAATTAGGCTACGGACCCCCATTTAATTTAATTTCTATCTCTCATATCTCATATCTCAGTTACTAATAATATTAATATATACAATTTATATAGCGCTTTTCTGGGTACCCAAACTCGCTTTACAGTGCAGAAGTACAGACATTTTTATTAGAAAAAAATTGTTAAAAGATTAAAAATAATAAATACAAATAAAAATCACACCCGTGTGAACTGAGTGGTGCAACTCCCCTTTCATTCAACTATATGACCTGCACTCATTCAACTATATGACCACTCATTCAACTATTCAACTATAACATTCAGTGGTTCAAGTAGACATTACAGCATCTGACCAGGAGGTGGCAGCATAGAGTTGATCTGTTGTCCATGATTGATCACACACTCATGCACACACCACACCACACCACACCACACCGTCCACACCACACCACACCACAGACCACACACTAAAGTATTGGACATTGGAAATACTGGTACACAGATGCCTCAAAATAAATGTACTGAGTTACTGTACTTTCCTCCACTGTATTCAGGTTATTTGTTGTGACAGCTGACAGACAGACAGACAGACAGACAGACTTGGTTGCATGCTGAAAATAGCCAATCTACAAGCTCACAGCCCGTCGCAGGCTCGCAGCGACGTTACGTGTTGTGAGCTTGTTGATCTGCTATTTTTCAGAGCACAACCAAACACAAAATGACTTAAGTTGTCTTTTAGTTGTACTGTCTGGATTCTGACCTTCAAATGTACATCATTTTTGTTTTGATTGTATTGCTGTATTGTTGTATTGTTCTTTCTGCTTTGGCAATGTAAACGTATGTTTTCTCATGCCAATAAAGCCCTTTGAATTGAATTGTCTGGATCTCTTCTCCACTAGTCCCTCCCTAATCGGAGTTCCCAGAAGTTTTATTCCTCGCCACTAGGCGGGCGAGAAAGACTTCTGGGAAAAAAGGGTCGTATCCCTGTGAGGGAAGTACGTTGCGCTCAGAATCTGAGCGGACACTCCCCTTTCCGGTCTGAAGCACTGTGCATACCATGAAAATTCCGAAGGGAATCCAATTCCAAATTGAATTGTAGTAGACCACCACCACTCAAGGAGCAATTGTTTCCCTTCCGTCTTATTTAGATGTAGCGCCCACTCCATGTGGAACCCGCCCCTGTCTTTTGATTCGCATTTAATTTGAAACGCAACGCACTGGGCCACGCCCCTGCTGCACAGGATCTGAGGCCAATTTTCCTAGACTAGTCCCTCCCTGACTGTAAAGGTCGATCCCGCACAGGGAGCGCATTTCTCTGTTCTTTTGCTGCGTTTCTCCATCGTTTTTCCGAAAAACGTGTCCAGTCTGCCAACCACCTTTAGTCTAGTTTTGACTTGTTGACGAAATTGTCAATTGTTTAGTCATAGTTTAGTCATCAGAGCTTTGTTTTTATATAGTCTTCAAGTAGTTTTCTTCAGTGAAACAGAGGTAGTCGGAAAACACACACACACACACACACACACACACACACACACACACACACACACACACACACACACACACACACACACACACACTGTAAAGGTCACATTCTGGGGACCCGTGACTGGACATGACTGGACACTACCATGTGGGAACCCCCACTACCATGTGTGAACCCCCCTTTCTAGACATGGTACGCCTCTGAGAAAAATCATGCATGCTCAAAAAAACATCAGGAATCAGAATATCACTTTAAATTAGCAATATTCAATACTTTTTTCCCCCAGACCTGACTGAATCCTCCCATTTGGGGACCCACAGGTATTCCACCTTTCTGGGGACACCATAACACACTTTCATGCCAGACTTTCTGGGGACTCCATATAATAACACTCAAACAGATAGTCCATTCTTTCTGGGGACAACACTCAATAACAGTTTCAGACGTTACTCTCCTTCTGGGGACTCCCTGACTGAATCCTCCAATTTGGGGACCCACAGGTATTCCACCTTTCTGGGGACACCATAACACACTTTCATGCCAGACTTTCTGGGGACTCCATATAATAACACTCAAACAGATAGTCCATTCTTTCTGGGGACAACACTCAATAACAGTTTCAGACGTTACTCTCCTTCTGGGGACTCCATCACTCAAACCGATAGTCCATTCTTCCTGGGGACAACACTCAATAACAGTTTCAGACTTTACTCTCCTTCTGGGGACTCCATATCATAACACTCGATCTGATAAAGTGTTCCCAGTCTGGGCCCTCCCCCTATGAAGAACATTCATGGGTGGCCCGCAATGAATCCTGGTACCCAGGCCAGGGCCCAGAATTTGGTGTGACAGCCCTGACTCCAGTGCAACATTACTGCAGCTTTTTTCCAACCACAAATGAACAATCAAATATATTTATTTTTGTTAGGTCTCACAGTGCAATGTTACACAACAGCTTTGACATCCTTCCAGCTTTGTGGTTCGTGCAGAGGTGTAGCTGCAGCTGTATGCATATATGTATAGTTTATATGTAGTGTCATTATATAGATATGTTCTAGTTACGTTCTTAGCTTACGCATGTTTCATGATCAATGCTTTTTTACATATGTGATGTACTCCCATGCTTTGTGTTTTTTTGCTTAATGTAAGTCGCTCTGGATTAAGAGCGTCTGCTAAATGCCTAAATTGTAAATTGTATGGGTGTGAAGCAGGCTGCTTTGTATGATTAAAACAGTAACCATGCTCAGTCAGCTTCCCCTGTATTAATACACAGTGTAATAATTGGCAGGGCCTATAGAACACCATCTGACTCCCCATGTTTCTCTAGTGTAAGCTTTTCTTAAATCCAGGGCAAAACACACAATAACACCTTTGGCTATAGTGGTGGTGGGTGATTTGAACACTATGTGGAGACAAGGTTAAAGGGGGTCATACCTATGTTCCCTCAGCCCTATGTTCCCTCAGCCCCGAGGTGCGCTGCGGGTCGGGAGAGGGTTGCGGTTAGGTTTAGGTGTCTGCCCCGGGGGTGCGCTGCGGGTCGGGAGAGGGTTGCGGTTAGGTTTAGGTGTCTGCCCCGGGGGAGGTTAGGGTTAGGGTGAGGGAGGAGGTAGGTTGTCGTAGGCTGAGGGAACATAGAGCTGAGGGAACATAGGTACGGTCCCGGTTAAAGCTGCTGGAAGGTAGCAATGACATGTACTATAAACCGATTGATGTAAACGTATTGTAAACAATAATGGAAAGAGTATTATTCAAGTCAATTCAATTCAATAATTTATTTGCCATGTCAACAAGTGATAGGAATTTTTCTTGGTTCATACTCAACATATACAGACAACCATAGATACACAAACAAGAAGGACAGTACAATACAAAAACAAAAACCAGCAGCAAACTTATACATCATAACTGCTTTACGTTCAATTTCTAAGAATAATAGGTCTGGGTGTGCCTCCTCATGAACCACTGTAGTTTGTTCAAACTAAAGGTCAGTGTTTTGCCAGTGTGCTTCCTGATAATGGTCAATATGGAAACTCAGGGTGATAACGAGCATTAATTATAAGCTAAGCGGAAAAAGCATACCTTATGGACTTCTTATCACAATCTGCGAGATGAGGAGACCTTTTTGTGTTCATAACATTACTATTTTATATTATTTATTTTATTTTATTTATTATTTGTATACCTGTTCAGACTGTAATATGTTTGTCAATAGAACAATTAACTGTTTATAGAATGACGGACAGTGTTAATACATGTTGATCCTGTGAAATTTAATACCCTTTGTTTAGTGTTTTTCTTTTTTCTAATTATGTAAATGTCTATGGAGAAAATGAATGGGCTCATTTCAGAGGAACAAGTAAACCCCGCCCACTTGTCAGCGCCAAGGTTATAATAGTTAACTAAAACTAACTAAAAAACGAAAACTAGAATTAAAAAAACATTTGAGTTAACTGAAACTAAATAAAAACTAAAAATAAATAAAAAACGATAACTAAACTGAAACTGTATTGTGTGTTCACAAAACTAACTAAAACTAACTGAAATTATAGAAAAAATACCCATAGTTATAGTTTTTATCGATATTTATATGCATTTCAATCATCAAAGTGGAGAAATAAAGGATCAAAGGTTACGTTTCTGAACTTTTAGAGTTTATATTTTTAAATGGTATATTTTTTAGGTTTTATTACACAATACTTATTGATCTTTTTTAATCCTATACCTGACAAATAAACCAAAGTACGAAAAAAAACTAAAACTAAACTAACTAAACTAAAACTAAGCGTTTCACCAAAATAAAAACTAAATAAAAACTAGCAAACCTGCTCTAAAAACTAACTAAAACTAACTGAATTAGAAAAAAAGTCAAAACTAACTAAAACTAAACTATAATGAAAAAAAAAAAAACTATTATAACCTTGGGCAGCGCTACTGTCTACCTCCTTCCGACATCTTTCTTTTCAAGGCAGCGATTTTGTTCTTCACATGTCTTGTTGCCAAACCTCAGACTGACCCTTCTCTGTCCTCTTCAGAAGAAGACTATTCAGGTGCTCCTGACCAGAGTCTCCAAACATGCCTGGATGACGTCACTCCAGTGTCTTACCTGAATGACAAACCATATGTTCCATCACACGATGAAGATCTCGATGTGTCTGACCTGGGTGATGCATCATGCGAGGATGACGTGTCTTCAGTGTCTGACCTAGATGACAAAACATATTATCCACCACACAACGAAGAGGTCGATTCAGAGGAGTCTGACCTGGGTGAGGAAATGTTAGAGGAGGACAATGTGGTCAGAGACGGCAACAAACACCTCTCGGAAGACACGACAAAGAGGCAGGAACGTCACGGTAATGAAGAAGCAACAGTCGGTAGTGACAGAAGTACTCTTGGTTCCCATCAAAGAGCCTCCGTGACCATTCCTGCTGTAGAGAAGAAATGGGACGGATCTCGTACGTACACGAAGAAACAGTACTGTTTGTTTTGTGAGGTACCCGTCATCAAAATGGCAAGGCACTTGGAGAATGCTCACAAAAAGGAGAGAGAAGTAGCATTAGCAATGAATTTTCCTAAGGGTTCTAGACAAAGGCGAAATCATTTAGAATTACTTCGTAACAAAGGAAACTTCGTACATAATGCCCAAGTTTTGCAAGCGGGTGCTGGTACATTGGTCGTGCGGAAGCAGCCACAAAAAGAAGTAGAAGGGAAAGACTACCTGCCCTGTGTGCACTGCCAAGGACTACACCGCAGACATGCACTGTGGAGACACATGCGTAATTGCATTGCTAAACCTGCCGATGAGAAAGACAAACCAGGTAGAGGTCGTGTTCAAGCCCTGGGTGCCTATGCCTTACCCCACCCCCGCACGGTGCCCGAAGGACTCTGGAAAGTGATATGTAAGATGAACCAGGATGAGATTGCAAATGCAGTGAAATCAGACTCGTGCATTTTGAGGTATGGAGAGTATCAGTACAACAAGCACGGATTCGATCCTACAAAACATGAATACATCCGCCAAAGCATGAGGACGCTGGGTCGACTTGTTTGTTATGGCAGTGAGGTAACTCATTTAAAAACTATCAAGGAATATATCATGCCACAGAACTTTGAATACACAGTCAAGGCAGTCTTTCACACAGCAGGCACCGAAACAAGAAAAAGAAAAAAAGAAGCTCTATATCTTCCAGTACGGCTTGGACAAGGCCTGAAGAGAATCTCTCTGATCCTGGAGAGTAATGCACTCATCAGTGGGGACACAGCAGCAGCAGAAGAGGCAACGACCTTCAGAAGAATATATGACGCAAAGTGGAATGAGGTAGTGGCAGTGCAATGTAGGAGGAAACTGGATGAGGCAGGATATAATAGGCCTTTGCTCCTGCCCCTGACAAAAGATGTCAAACGACTGCATGATTTCCTGAATAAGCAGCAGCAGCAGGATGTTGAGGACCTGAAGTGTGCACAGACAGTGGCGAACTGGAGGAAGCTGTGCAAGGTAACTCTAACTCAGATTATCCTGTTCAACAGGCGCAGGCAAGGGGAGTTATCAAAAATGCCCCTATCTGCATTCCTGAACCGAGTTCAAACAGAAAGTCACGAAGACATAAACTATGCTCTCTCTGACCTTGAGAAAAATCTGTGCCGACACTTCTCCAGAGTCGAAGTGAGAGGAAAGAATACCAAGAAGGTGCCCATCCTCCTAAGCCCACCAATGGTAACATCACTGGAGCTGCTCTGTGCAAGCAGATCAAAATGTGGCATCCTCGAAGATAATCCATATATGTTTGCTATACCCTACAAACCAACGTATTATCGAGGGTCAGATACTCTCAGAGATCTGGTCAAAGCGTGTAATATCAAGAATCCAAATTCAATGACAGGTACAAAACTCAGGAAGCAGTTGGCAACACTGTCCACTGTATTGAACCTGAAGGATATTGAGATGGACCAGCTGGCTACTTTCATGGGCCACAACATAAGAGTCCATGCCAAATTCTACCGTTTGCCAGAATCCACACATCGAGATCTTCATCGTGTGATGGAACATATGGTTTGTCATCCAGGTAAGACACTGGAGTGACGTCATCCAGGCATGTTTGGAGACTCTGGTCAGGAGCACCTGAATAGTCTTCTTCTGAAGAGGACAGAGAAGGGTCAGTCTGAGGTTTGGCGACAAGACAGTCTTTGCCCTTGCTTCGGACAGCAGCAGTACGCAGAGAAGTTGTGGTATGAGGTTTGGAGAGAACACGGTGTTTGAGAGGAGGCAGAGAGTCATCACGTAAGCGCTTGGCGCTGAGCTGGAGAGGGCCTTCTGAAGACCTCTTCCTTCCACGAGCTGTAAGAATCAAACGTGAGGATCAGAAATGTACACTTTGAGTTGCAAAAGTTACAACGCACTGACAAGAGTCGCAGCCCCGTTTACTCACTTGAGGAGGGGTGTTTGTCTTGTGCTGTGGAGGTAGGATGGCTGTCAGATACACGGGCAGAGTCTGGAAGTGGATGAGCAGCAGGCATAGCGGGGACACTAGGAGGTTTGGAGAGAACAAGGTCTTCGGGAGGAGGCACAGAGTCATCACGTGATCGATTGGTGCTGAGCTGGAGAGGGCCTTCTGAAGACTCCGACCTTCCACGAGCTGTAAGAATCAAACGTGAGGATCAGAAATGTACACTTGAGTTGCAAAAGTTACAACGCACTGACAATAGTCGCACCCCCGTTACTCACTTGAGGACGGCTCTGGCTTTTCATGTGCTGTGAGAGCAGGAGGCAGAGGGGTGACCGATGGAGCTTTCACCACTTTCTTTCTGCAGAGGCAGGACACAATAGAGTCATCTCCCCATTAAAGGAGCCATATTCACTCAATTGCTTTCATAAGTATTACTTGTTCTGATTCTTGAAATCCTCTACAACCAGAGAGCTGGATTTTGTCTTTGTTCAACACATGTCAGTGGTGTTTTGGCCGGAGTCTTGGTGACCTACCTTGACTTCTTGGTCTTGTTTTTTGGCAGCTCTCTTTTAATGTTCACATTCTTGACAGAACACACCATCCCATCATAGTATTTTAACGTGCATGTCCCTGCTGTCAACACACAGAGAAACATCGACATTTTCATCACTAATACTATGTCTACTTTATGCCATCATGCAGTGGTGATAAGTACTAAAATGTATGAGCAGATCTGCAAGCTCAGCGTTGTGAGCTTGTAGGTCGGCCTCTTTCAAATAGCCTACATATAAAGTAGTGGTTAATGTGTGTTTTGTAATTTACAACACTGTCTTTGTGACAGTTTCAGTGATTCAAACCTTTCTCGTTGACTTTGGTTACTTTTGCTGAATAGTAGCGAGAGTCTGTCCACCGGCCAAGGACACTCTCCCCTACACGGAGATCCTGGAAAACAAAAGAACAGGGTTATTACACCTTGAAAGGGTAAGACCACTTTTGTAGAGGTTTGGGTTGTATAGTTACCTTACCATGATGTAACTCCAAACATGGACAAGAAATCAAAAATAATTGCTCCAGTGATTAGAAATTGATAATTATATGCTCCTCATTGACTTACATTGTATTCTGAAACAGTCACTTTTTTAGTAAGTAAATGAATGAATTAAAAAAAAAACCTTTTAAATAACAAACCAATAACGAACCAATTGTCAGTTAACACATAAATACAGATATATCGCAAGAACATCTTATGCTGAAATTTGCTAATGCCTCACCATCTTGCCGGGTCATCTAGCTTCCTGACCTTCCTCTTGATCCTGTTTCTGTAGACTCAAACTATAAATACAAAAAAATAAAAAGGTCAAACTCCTGGCCCTGTATATTTGGTTTATTACCCTGAGACAAGGAAGGTAATGAAACACAGATTAGTCAAGTTCATTACAAAGAGCAGTGTGGATAGCCAAACTCAGACAGATCTTGACGTGAATGATGAGAGTTACAGTATATAACACCTGCAAAGACCAGAGCTACTAACCAGAGTCCTGACTTGAGTCGGGTTGTGAGTAAACTATCACAGCATTTATCAGAGCCTAAACAGCAGCACTGGGTTGCAGCAAAGCAAGTGTTACGATATTTGAAAGGAACTATCGATCACGAGTTATGCTATAAGAAGAGAGAATAACCTAAAACCTGAAGGTTACAGTGATGCTGACTGGGCAGCAGACCTACAAGATAGGCGGAGCACAACAGGCTATTGCTTTAGCTTGACTAAGAGTGGTCCAGTTATATCTTGGAAAAGTAAGAAGCAGCCCACAGTGGCTCTATCTACGTGTGAAGCCGAATATATGGCTCTGGCTGCTACCACACAAGAGAGCATATACCTTGTACAGTTATTACAAGAAATGAATAGAGGTAGCCAGCATACACCAGTTAAAATATATGAGGACAACCAAGGAGCCTCTATCAAAAGACCCAGTTGGCCGTCAAAGAAGCAAGCATGTAGACATTAAATACCATTTTATTAGGTCTGCACAAGCCGATGGTAAGATAGCAATAGAGTACTATCCTACCACTGAGATGGTTGATGTCTTAAACAAGCCGCTGACAAAGGCTAAGTTTGAAGGATTTATTGGGTATTTGTTTGGAGAGTGATGTGTTTTACTTTCATTGCTGTGACCACCAACCACTATACGCTTTATTAATATGGCTAATAATGCAACATGAGCAAAGACATGTTACGTCATGATGATGTACAATGATAAGAGTGCCCCTCACTTCAAACAGGTGTGATTTTTTTAATTGTAGAATAGGCTTCAAAAAATAGAGCAGTCATACTATTAATATTGTTTGTTGTGTAATGTTACACAAGGCTGTAATACACAGCATATCGCTAAATATCAAATAATGTACAAATGCCTTACATTTAATTTCAAAGATTTTTATTGTTAGTTGTTGCTGCGCAGCAGTTGAGGAGAACGCAACTATGCATTCCTTTAAGCAACACAACTTCTGCAGCTGCATCCATATGTTTAGAATTTGCATCAATGATCAAATCCCAATAATAAAAAATAAACTTTATTTTGTAAAGGAGCAGCGGTGCTATCTGCTAGTAGTCCCAACTCTCAAGTGTCTGCAGCCTGTCACGAGCCCCGTAATGAACGCACGTTGTTCCGTATTTTAATGTCGGGTCGGAGAATAAATACAGTATGAATGACGGCGGGATTTATTTGACAACTCTGTCCTGCTTTCTTCACGAGAGAAGAGCGCTCACCGCTGCTAATATGGTAGCAGACCTGTGGCTGTCAGTTCACTTTACGGCATGTGTAGACTGTATATGAGATGTGAACCTGGGTCTGGGTCTGGGAAGCAGAGCTGCAGCCATTGGCTCATGATACGAGCACACGACCAATGGGACAGATCATTCAGTGTTGCTAAGATACCACCCCCCACCAAACACACACACACCCTTGGACGATGGGGTCTATTCTCAAACTCAGAGCCACAGCGCTCTGCTCAAAGTGAATTTGCATGTGACGAGCCACTGACAGGCGCAGCACAGCAGTGTCACACAGACAAACACGTACCTCTCCCATTTGGAAAACATTTGAAACGGCAACGTTTATATTATAACATTTTACATTATAAAAAAAATATAATACAAATAAAAACGATTTTTCGACTCATACGTTTTGAGTCGCGGGAGGCATGAGTCGAAAATCGAGTCGATTTTCAACTTTTTTCAACATCCCTACCGTAAACCTTAAGGAAATGGCAACCTGTTAATTAATACTATGGTTGTGGTACCTTTTACCCCTAATATGATGCCTGCAATCAACTGCACTATCATGTGACAAAAGCCTTGAGCCTTACTGACAGAACTCGGGGAAAAAAAAATACCTCATGGCACTGGCGTGTTTGCTACAACTTGCAAATCGTCTCCCCCTTAGAGTACTCTATGGTCTCCCCTCCCCCACTGCTGCTGCAAGCAGCTAATAATCACTTGTAAAGCATCTCTATCCGCGATGCCCCCAGGGGTCCGCGGACCCCACTTTGAGAACAGAATTCAACAGCAAAAAAAAAAAAGAAAAAACATTTTTGGAAAAAAATAAAATAAAATCTGAATTATTTCGCGGACCCCCTGGCTATGCGCCGCGGACCCCCAGGGGTCCGCGGATCCCGCTTTGAGAACGGTGTCCTGTGACCAGCAAGCAGGTTGGATGATTCATCCATTCTACTTGTCTGTGTGACTCCAAGCTAACTGCTAATCACAGTCACACCAGGCGACAATTAGGAATAATTAGCTATGCTCTGCCTAGTGTTCAGAGTGGGGGAGGGGAGACCAACACTTTGAGACAAACAAATGAACATGCAGTGACTTTATATCGTCCGTCCACACAAATAATGTCCAGAAACATGCTTGATATAAATATTGATAAATGTACTTAAAGTACCAAAAGTAAAAGTACTCATTGTGCAGAATGTGCCATTTCATTTCCCTATTGGGAATAATTAGCAATTGTTTTAGCTACTTTCCACTACTGTTCAGTTACCAGTGTTGAGTCTGAGCAAGTCCTGAGCATTCTTGATAAAATATGTGCGGGGAATCTGTTAAACACAAGATGCATGATCACTCTACAAAAAAAGAATCAAGTTTTAAACTTACCTTGCATTAGTTGTGGTGAAATGTGTGTTCCACCTGCAGTCCTGCACAGCCGCTTCTGCTTCTGAGTCCTGTGCAAACCAGTGCCAACTCTTGTGAGAGAAATAAGCCAACCCACCTCAAAAAACCAGCCCAAAACAAGCCAACACTTAGCGAGAGAAATAAGCCAAATCTTCCCTCAAAAAACAAGCCAAAACAAGCCCAATAATATCGCCATATAATACTAATAAATAAATATTTGATGCATTTATCATTATAAATACTATCTATGTCTATAATTATTAATTAAACAAGCCAACTTTGGTGGGAAACAAGCCAACATGGCAACCCTGCTGCATACGCTTGTCTCTGTGACAGGTGACTGGCCTGTCTCTTCTCATTGGCTAGAACTGTTCACACACCTCTAGCTAAGCACAGATAAGCTGTACCCCGCTGTAGTCGCTAGGGGGAGCACTTTTAGCCCTCCTTAGCACACTTGGGAGACTTATAAGACCATGTGGGCCACTTCAGAAAAAAAGCTCGGGGCATTCCACTACACTGTTCCCGATCGATTTAAATGCTAAACTTAGTGGGGACCCATACTTGCGTCCCCACATGGTAAATGGGTCCCCACGTCGTTGGTGTGCTAGCATATGCAAGACCCCACGTGGTAGGCATTACAGGCGCACACACACACACACACACACACACACACACACACACACACACACACACACACACACACACACAGAGAGAGATAAAGACGCCAGGAAACTCCATGCCTGGCGGCAGAGGCCAGTTGGCAGCTACACAGAGGAGAGCTTTACAAGACACGTACACACACGTGTGTGTGTGTGTGTGTGTGTGTGTGTGTGTGTGTGTGTGTGTGTGTGTGTGTGTGTGTGTGTGTGTGTGTGTGTGTGTGTGCACAGGGCTGGAGGTGTAGTAATCGTTGTATCCATGCACTGTCAGTGCTCAGCTTATCTGTCTGTCTACATGGGACTCACTCTGTGTGTGTGCGTGCGTGCGTGCGTGCGTGTAAAGACGGATCCATGCGACAGAGTTTTCATTTTGCAGTGGAGGTCTTTTGAGGTCTTGACCTAGCATGGCGGTCCCCAGGGCTCTGTTACTAGGTCTGCACATGTTTACCCTCTCTCTCTCTACACCCAGTGCTGTGGAACGTCCGTTACAAGTAAAAGTACAGAATTGACAATTTACTTCAGTAAAAGTACAAAGGTATTGCCTTCAAAATGTACTTAAAAAGTACCAAAAGTAGAAAGTACTCATTGTGCAGAATGTGTCATTTCAAGTTTTACAAATGTATTAAAAAAAATATTTTGAAAATAGCAGATCTACAAGTTCACAATATGTCGCATCGCGACGCATTGTGAGCTTGTAGATCGGCTATTTTCAAATGGCAGAAATGTAAATCATGGCTGAAGTGGTTAATGACTTAATGTAAGCTTTGTTACTAATAATAATAATAATCAAATTATACAAAGTAACTCAAGTTCGAGTTCAAATAAAAGGCAGTGGAGTTAAAAGTACAATGTTTGGATCCGAGATGTAGTTAGAGTACAGAAGTAAGTGTATAGAAGTAAGAGTATTGGACGTTGGAAATACTCAAGTATATAAAGTACAAAATAATACCTCAACATTGTACTGATTTTACACTTGGTTTGCGTGCTGACAGACAGGAGGAGGGGGTGGTATGACAGACAGACAGACAGACAGACAGACAGACAGACAGGTATGCACACAGTAACCAGATAGACGTTGAAACTTGATCTTCTGACTAATAGCCGTTGGTTCGTTCAGAGAAGACATTCCTAACTTGTTCTGGAGTTCACCTGAGCAGCACAAAGACCAGAGAGATGGTGGGGGGGGGAGGGGAGGGGAGGGGAGGACCCCCCCCCCTCCCTTGACCTCTTAAAGTTCACCTGAGCAAAGCTGTCAGCCCCCCCCCCCCCCCCCCCCCCCCCCACCCCCACCCCCCCCCCAGGGGCCTAGAGGGGGGGCTACGTTGGAGACCTCGGAGCAACAGTGCCAACACACACGGTCTCCCATGCTGTGCAAGCCAGTGTTGTTTTTGTCAGTACATTTTTATTTTAGTTTTAGTCATAGTCTCTTCAATAGTTTTCATTTAGTTTTAGTCACATTTTAGACACCTGGAATGTTTCAGCATTAGTCCAGTTTCAGTTGGGTTTAATTAATGTCATACGATTTTAGTCAGCATTTTACCCTTTGTTTGCATGCTGAAAATAGCAGATCTACACAACGCGCTGGAAATAGCAGATCTACACAACGCGCTGAAAATAGCAGATCTACACAACGCGCTGCTGAAAATAGCAGATCGCGAGATCGCGCCGCTCTGCGACAGACCTTAGATTGAGAACCGGAGTTGTAAGGCTAAACCAATGGGACGCAAGCAGGCCCCTAGCTGCAAAGGTCACGACCTTACCTAAACTATGCATGACAACAACATAGCATGGTCCTTGAAGATACATAACAACATAGCATGGTCCTTGAAGATACATAACAACATAGCATGGTCCTTAAAGATACATAACAACATAGCATGCGGTCCTTGAAGATACATAACCACATAGCATGGTCCTTAAAGATACATAACAACATAGCATGGTCCTTAAAGATACATAACAACAAAGCATGGTCCTTGAAGCTACATACCAACATAGCATGGTCCTTGAAGCTACATACCAACATAGCATGGTCCTTGAAGCTACATAAAATAGCAAGGTCATACCAAAGACCCAGTGCCTCCCTGCTTGGCACTCAGCATCAAGGAATTGATTGGATTGGGGTAAGTCCCTGTGACGTACTAGCGTCATGTCCAGGGGGTGTACCGGTACTTGTATATCAAGCTGCCTCACGCTACAGAAACAGGAGATAGGCTCCTGCCCTATGGGCCTCATGGCTCGGCAAGGCTTACTTACTTACTTATAGTATATGTTACAGCACAGACAAATCAAGATTAAAAAAGGAGCGTTAAGTCTTTTTCTACACGCGTCAACAACGCGGCCCGACCCGGGTCCGCGAGGCTCACCGATGCCGTCCTCCCGCTCGCCAATTTATTTATTATATCTTTAGCCCCGGCCGCAGACAAGCTGCACCGGCGTGGTGAGGAAGAGATGGTCAACGCCACGGGAACGGACGGTTTGAAAAGTAACGCCAGCAGAGAGACAGAGTTGGCAGCAGTGTTGCCACCGATGTGTGTTCTTATCGTGGCACAGGACGCATTTACGCCTCACAAACGTCTGGAGACGAGACGGACACAAACACGCAGACAGATACGACTGCACTACTCCAAGTCTGCCTCGCGTCTGGTTCACGCGTGCGTGCGTGCGTGTGTGCGTGTGCGTGCATGTTTTCTGCTCTGATTAAAGAGAAGAAAGGCAGGAATGCCTGAATAAAGGTCTTATTCTCCTTCCCAGCACACAGGCACATGCACGTACACACCCACACGCACACATACGCACACACACGCAGTCACGCACACTCTAACTGCAGGCTATGAAGGAAGTGTTCCATTCTAAGGATGAGAGAGGCTCCAACCAGCTAGTTATGGCATTTAGTTTTAGAGCATTTAGTTACACATTCAGAGTGTGTTGGAACAAGTTCTGTTACTTACTTATTACTTAACGGTAAGAACACACACACACACACACACACACACACACACACACACACACACACACACACACACACACACACACACACACACACACACACACACACACACACACACACACACACACACACACACACACACACACACACACACACACACACTTCAAAACAAACATTCAGCAGTGTGTCTGCTGTGGTTTATAATCATGGATATAAAGAAACACATAACACAGCAGTGCTGCCCGACACAGCCAGAGTGCAGTCACTACATTTTTGGTCGAAATTGAGTTATAACTAAAACAAAATGAAGCTGTCCGTTTTATCTTGTCGTGGCAACGTTTCAAAAGTTACATTTTGTTTTGTATTAGAGAATAAAGTTAATTTGTAAATTTGTTTTTGCAGTAACTACAAAACCGAGACAGAGGCAGGACATTTTTGGTCGAAATTGAGTTATAACTAAACAATAAAATGAACTCCTTGGTGTCCGTTTTATCGTGGCAACGTTTCAGAGCTTCATTTAGTTTTGGAGAAAACGCATTGAAAATTGTGCAGTCACTACATGTCGAAGGTCAAGGGTCAAATCAGCCAAATCAGTCTGATTTCTGGGGTCATGAATACATACATGCACACGTAGTATCAGTGATGGAAAAAGTAAAAACAAAGTTTTACTTAAGTAAAAGTATCAATTCTGCAATGTAGAAGTAAAAGTCCGGAATTCAAAACGTACTTGAGCAAAAGTACAAAAGTATCGGCATCAAAATGTACTCATATTGCAGAATGTCCCATTTCACCAGTTCAAAATGTGTAGAAAATCATTTGAAAATAAAAATTTAAATCTCCAACTGTTTACCTGAACGCAAGTTCTCATACACGGTAAATGGTGCATTTATATAGGCTTTACATAGATTGTGCATTACATTCACACACACACACACACACACACACATTCATACACCGATGGCGGTGGAAACCATGCAAGGCACCAACCTGCACCTCAGGAGCAATTAGGGGTTCATCAGTGTCTTGCTCAAGGACACTTCGACACTAACTCTGGGGGAGCCCAGAGCGTTCGAACTGGCAACCTTGCGGTTACCATCTGGTCACTCTACCCCACTCTACCCTTGACTATGCATCCACCTCTTGGTACCACAGCACCTCAAAGGCCCTTAAAACAAGGCTCCAGACCTCTCAAAACAAACTGGTCAGGCTCCTACTTGGCCTCACCCCCCGAACCCACCTCACCCCTGCCCACTTTGACAGGCTGGGATGGCTTAGGGTCGACGACAGAGTACAGCATCTTGCAATGGGTCTGGTCCACAAGATTCGATACACCACCAAGATACCCATGTACCTGTCTAAATACTTCCTTAATGTAAACGAAGTCCACACCCACAACACCAGAGGGAGTGCAACAAACCATGTACAACCCAGATTCGGCACAAACAAGGGACTAAATTCTTTTCGCTCCTATGCCACCAAAATGTGGAACGCCCTACCAACAGTCATTAAGACATGTGAATCCCTTGACTCCTTCAAAACCGCTCTCAAAGGGCACCTACGGATGGCTGCAATTCGAAACTGGCCTCTGTAAAATCTGAATCCCCCCCACCCCCCCACCCCATTTTCCCTCACTGTATATAGTATCTTTTCCCTTTTTTGCTTCCCATATGATGAATTCCTGTTCTGTTCTTTACCTACAGAGAAATGTCTATTTGTATGTCTCTAAATGTTTGTATGTCTTTAAATGTTTTGATGAATTGAACAATGTGGACCCTGTTGTAAACAAGTGTAATGCTTAATTGGGTCGTCCACTCACAGTTGACAGTCTTTGTATTGAGTTTGTGCTTAAAATGTACTGTAAATTCTACAAACTGTTAATAAAGATTTCAATCAATCAAAACCCCTGAGCCACCGCCGCTGGTAAGCAACACAGCAGAGCATGTCTCCAGTAGACTGGAGGTGTTCTGCAAACTGCACGCAGCAATAATGCCTCCTCCTCCATTAAAGCAAACTTTTTTATTTTGTTACTGCAGCGCAGTAAAGAAGTTTGTCTGATTATTTTTAGTCTTTTGTGTTTGTGTCTGTCTAAAACTCTCATACACTATAAACAATGAAGGCTTAGGCTATATCAGCTGTTCTGAGTATGCCATGCACACATGCGCGTGTATGTGTGTGTGTGTGTGTGTGTGTGTGTGTGTGTGTGTGTGTGTGTGTGTGTGTGTGTGTGTGTGTGTGTGTGTGTGTGTGTGCGTGCGTGCGTGTGATGTCATTAAAATGTCGTGTTACCGGGAGAAAAATCACCACTACACCACTGGTTATTATGAGTGGGGAGGAAGTGGAGCAGCTCACTTTAAATATCCATAGGACAATAAACTCACCTTTCAGACCAATGCAGATACCATCTACAAAAAGACAAGGCAGAGGCTTTTATCTTCTCAGGAAACTGAGAAGTTTTAATACTATAGTGAACACACCTTGACCATGGTCTATAGGTCACTCACTGAGTGTGTTCTCACTTTTAACAGCGTGGGAATATATCAGTATGTCATTTTAAAAATGTCTTCGAAATTCGGACAGTTTTCTGAAATACCATATGTTTCTGTATCAGGTGCTCAATATTTCATGTCAAGGACCCCCAAAATTATATGTAATTGCCACCGACCCCAATTTGAAAATATGTTGTTCCAGGGACCCCCCAGAAGCAAAGATTTGAGTTAAAAAAGTTCGCTCTGAAAGAATATATTCAAACATTTGGGCCACATTTTCACGATTTTTCAAAGATAGCAGACCTACAAGTTCATAGCACTGCACCGAGCTGTAGATCTGCTATTTTCCAACATAATGCTTAAAAAACACCAAAAAGGGGTTCCTGCCCAAAGTGGGTTAAAACAAGCTCACCCAGGTAGTCATAACCAAACCAACTTCAAGACATATACAACCGCTCCATAACCAAACCAACTTCAAGACATATACAACCGCTCCATAACCAAACCAACTTCAGGACATATACAACCGCTCCATAACCAAACCAACTTCAAGACATACACAACCGCTCCATAACCAAACCAACTTCAGGACATAATTATACAACCGCTCCATAACCAAACCAACTTCAGGACATATACAACCGCTCCATAACCAAACCAACTTCAAGACATATACAACCGCTCCATAACCAAACCAACTTCAAGACATACACAACCGCTCCATAACCAAACCAACTTCAGGACATAATTATACAACCGCTCCATAACCAAACCAACTTCAGGACATATACAACCGCTCCATAACCAAACCAACTAGGGATGTTGAAAAAAGTTGAAAATCGACTCGATTATCGACTCATGCCTCCCGCGACTCAAAACGTATGAGTCGAAAAATCGTTTTTATTTGTATTATTATTTTTCAGTCAGTCAGTGCCGCTCGTCGCATGCAAGTTGACTTTGAGCAGAGCGCTGTGGACCCCATCGTCCAAGGGTGTGTGCGTGTGTGTGTGGTGGGGGGTGGTATCTTAGCAACACTGAATGATCAGTCCCATTGGTCGTGTGCTCGTATCATGAGCCAATGGCTGCAGCTCTGAGCTTCCCAGACCCAGCTCATCTACACATGCCGTAAAGTGAGCTGACAGGCTAGCCACAGGTCTGCTCTGTTCTGAGCGGTGAGCGCTCTTCTCTTCTCGTGAAGATAGCAGGACAGAGTTGTCAAATAAATCCCGCCGTCATTTATACTGTATTTATTATCCGACCCGACATTAAAATACGGAACAACGTGCGTCCCGTATCAGTTCATTACTCGTGACAGGCTGCAGACACTTGAGAGTTGGGACTAGCGGCTAGCCGATAGCGCCGCTGCTCCTTCAGTTTCGTTGTTTACAAAATAAAGTTTATTTTTTATTATTGGGATTTGATCATTGATGCAAATTCTAAACATATGGATGCAGCTGCAGAAGTTGTGTTGCTTAAAGGAATGCATAGTTGCGTTCTCCTCAACTGCTGCGCAGCAACAACAAAAATATAAAAATAATGAAGAAAAAAAAGGAAAAAAGTCGTTCGACACGTCGATTTTTGGCCTCGATTCGTCGATTGGCCAAATATGAGTCGTTTGGCATCCCTAAAACCAACTTCAGGACATACACAACCGCTCCATAACCAAACCAACTTCAGGACATAATTATACAACCGCTCCATAACCAAACCAACTTCAGGACATACACAACCGCTCCATAACCAAACCAACTTCAGGACATAATTATACAACCGCTCCATAACCAAACCAACTTCAGGACATATACAACCGCTCCATAACCAAACCAACTTCAGGACATACACAACCGCTCCATAACCAAACCAACTTCAGGACATACACAACCGCTCCATAACCAAACCAACTTCAGGACATATACAACCGCTCCATAACCAAACCAACTTCAGGACATACACAACCGCTCCATAACCAAACCAACTTCAGGACATACACAACCGCTCCATAACCAAACCAACTTCAGGACATAATTATACAACCGCTCCATAACCAAACCAACTTCAGGACATACACAACCGCTCCATAACCAAACCAACTTCAGGACATATACAACCGCTCCATAACCAAACCAACTTCAGGACATACACAACCGCTCCATAACCAAACCAACTTCAGGACATACACAACCGCTCCATAACCAAACCAACTTCAGGACATATACAACCGCTCCATAACCAAACCAACTTCAGGACATATACAACCGCTCCATAACCAAACCAACTTCAGGACATATACAACCGCTCCATAACCAAACCAACTTCAGGACATACACAACCGCTCCATAACCAAACCAACTTCAGGACATACACAACCGCTCCATAACCAAACCAACTTCAGGACATACACAACCGCTCCATAACCAAACCAACTTCAGGACATATACAACCGTTCCATAACCAAACCAACTTCAGGACATATACAACCGCTCCATAACCAAACCAACTTCAGGACATATACAACCGCTCCATAACCAAACCAACTTCAGGACATATACAACCGCTCCATAACCAAACCAACTTCAGGACATACACAACCGCTCCATAACCAAACCAACTTCAGGACATATACAACCGCTCCATAACCAAACCAACTTCAGGACATACACAACCGCTCCATAACCAAACCAACTTCAGGACATATACAACCGCTCCATAACCAAACCAACTTCAGGACATATACAACTGCTCCATAACCAAACCAACTTCAGGACATACACAACCGCTCCATAACAAAACCAACTTCAGGACATATACATCCGCTCCATAACCAAACCAACTTCAGGACATATACAACCGCTCCATAACCAAACCAACTTCAGGACATATACAACCGCTCCATAACCAAACCAACTTCAGGACATATACAACCGCTCCATAACCAAACCAACTTCAGGACATACACAACTGCTCCATAACCAAACCAACTTCAGGACATATACAACCGCTCCATAACCAAACCAACTTCAGGACATATACAACCGCTCCATAACCAAACCAACTTCAGGACATATACAACCGCTCCATAACCAAACCAACTTCAGGACATACACAACCGCTCCATAACCAAACCAACTTCAGGACATACACAACCGCTCCATAACCAAACCAACTTCAGGACATATACAACCGCTCCATAACCAAACCAACTTCAGGACATATACAACTGCTCCATAACCAAACCAACTTCAGGACATACACAACCGCTCCATAACCAAACCAACTTCAGGACATATACAACCGCTCCATAACCAAACCAACTTCAGGACATATACAACCGCTCCATAACCAAACCAACTTCAGGACATATACAACCGCTCCATAACCAAACCAACTTCAGGACATATACAACCGCTCCATAACCAAACCAACTTCAGGACATATACAACTGCTCCATAACCAAACCAACTTCAGGACATATACAACTGCTCCATAACCAAACCAACTTCAGGACATATACAACCGCTCCATAACCAAACCAACTTCAGGACATACACAACTGCTCCATAACCAAACCAACTTCAGGACATATACAACCGCTCCATAACCAAACCAACTTCAGGACATACACAACTGCTCCATAACCAAACCAACTTCAGGACATACACAACCGCTCCATAACCAAACCAACTTCAGGACATATACAACCGCTCCATAACCAAACCAACTTCAGGACATATACAACCGCTCCATAACCAAACCAACTTCAGGACATACACAACCGCTCCATAACCAAACCAACTTCAGGACATACACAACCGCTCCATAACCAAACCAACTTCAGGACATATACAACCGCTCCATAACCAAACCAACTTCAGGACATACACAACTGCTCCATAACCAAACCAACTTCAGGACATATACAACCGCTCCATAACCAAACCAACTTCAGGACATATACAACCGCTCCATAACCAAACCAACTTCAGGACATATACAACCGCTCCATAACCAAACCAACTTCAGGACATACACAACCGCTCCATAACCAAACCAACTTCAGGACATATACAACCGCTCCATAACCAAACCAACTTCAGGACATACTGTACACAACCGCTCCATAACCAAACCAACTTCAGGACATACACAACCGCTCCATAACCAAACCAACTTCAGGACATACACAACCGCTCCATAACCAAACCAACTTCAGGACATATACAACCGCTCCATAACCAAACCAACTTCAGGACATAATTATACAACCGCTCCATAACCAAACCAACTTCAGGACATATACAACCGCTCCATAACCAAACCAACTTCAGGACATATACAACCGCTCCATAACCAAACCAACTTCAGGACAAATACAACTGCTCCATAACCAAACCAACTTCAGGACATATACAACTGCTCCATAACCAAACCAACTTCAGGACATATACAACCGCTCCATAACCAAACCAACTTCAGGACATATACAACCGCTCCATAACCAAACCAACTTCAGGACATATACAACCGCTCCATAACCAAACCAACTTCAGGACATACACAACCGCTCCATAACCAAACCAACTTCAGGACATATACAACCGCTCCATAACCAAACCAACTTCAGGACATACACAACCGCTCCATAACCAAACCAACTTCAGGACATATACAACCGCTCCATAACCAAACCAACTTCAGGACATATACAACCGCTCCATAACCAAACCAACTTCAGGACATACACAACCGCTCCATAACCAAACCAACTTCAGGACATATACAACCGCTCCATAACCAAACCAACTTCAGTGTTGTGGCCATTTTGTTGGTTCCAAACATTTCTACCATAGCCAACAAACCCACTGATGCACTCAGGGATTAAGGATGTACGCAGACATAAGAAACAGATTGTCCACAGGTTCAATGTCCTTTTGGTTTGCATTTACTTTCCAAAGTGCAGTGAATGATACATTACAAACAGTCACATATTCTCTTCCTTGTTATGGCATGATCTCTGTTCTGTCTGTCAGGTAAAAACCATTTGTCCACCAGGTGCATGCCGCTCCCCAATCACCCAGGCCTACTTATACCCTCTGTCAAGCAATTAGGCCTGGGGAGGCGTGCCCCTGTTGTCCAAACAATAATTCAATTATAGCCCATCAAACCAATGCTGTAGCTACAACTATTGTGATAATAATAATAAATAGACATACACCAGTGAGGATGGCTTCTACATTCAGGACATACACAACCGCTCCATAACCAAACCAACTTCAGGACATACACAACCGCTCCATAACCAAACCAACTTCAGGACATACACAACCGCTCCATAACCAAACCAACTTCAGGACATACACAACCGCTCCATAACCAAACCAACTTCAGGACATATACAACCGCTCCATAACCAAACCAACTTCAGGACATACACAACCGCTCCATAACCAAACCAACTTCAGGACATATACAACCGCTCCATAACCAAACCAACTTCAGGACATATACAACCGCTCCATAACCAAACCAACTTCAGGACATATACAACCGCTCCATAACCAAACCAACTTCAGGACATATACAACCGCTCCATAACCAAACCAACTTCAGGACATATACAACCGCTCCATAACCAAACCAACTTCAGGACATATACAACCGCTCCATAACCAAACCAACTTCAGGACATACACAACCGCTCCATAACCAAACCAACTTCAGGACATACACAACTGCTCCATAACCAAACCAACTTCAGGACATATACAACCGCTCCATAACCAAACCAACTTCAGGACATACACAACCGCTCCATAACCAAACCAACTTCAGGACATACACAACCGCTCCATAACCAAACCAACTTCAGGACATACACAACCGCTCCATAACCAAACCAACTTCAGGACATATACAACCGCTCCATAACCAAACCAACTTCAGGACATACACAACCGCTCCATAACCAAACCAACTTCAGGACATACACAACCGCTCCATAACCAAACCAACTTCAGGACATATACAACCGCTCCATAACCTTACCAAACCAACTTCAGGACATACACAACCGCTCCATAACCAAACCAACTTCAGGACATATACAACCGCTCCATAACCAAACCAACTTCAGGACATATGCAACCGCTCCATAACCAAACCAACTTCAGGACATATACAACCGCTCCATAACCAAACCAACTTCAGGACATATACAACCGCTCCATAACCAAACCAACTTCAGGACATATACAACCGCTCCATAACCAAACCAACTTCAGGACATATACAACCGCTCCATAACCAAACCAACTTCAGGACATACACAACCGCTCCATAACCAAACCAACTTCAGGACATACACAACCGCTCCATAACCAAACCAACTTCAGGACATACACAACTGCTCCATAACCAAACCAACTTCAGGACATATACAACCGCTCCATAACCAAACCAACTTCAGGACATACACAACCGCTCCATAACCAAACCAACTTCAGGACATACACAACCTCTCCATAACCAAACCAACTTCAGGACATAATTATACAACTGCTCCATAACCAAACCAACTTCAGGACATATACAACCGCTCCATAACCAAACCAACTTCAGGACATATACAACCGCTCCATAACCAAACCAACTTCAGGACATATACAACCGCTCCATAACCAAACCAACTTCAGGACATACACAACCGCTCCATAACCAAACCAACTTCAGGACATAATTATACAACCGCTCCATAACCAAACCAACTTCAGGACATAATTATACAACCGCTCCATAACCAAACCAACTTCAGGACATATACAACCGCTCCATAACCAAACCAACTTCAGGACATATACAACTGCTCCATAACCAAAAAAGACAATTCAGGTTTACAATGATTCTACCAAGGGTTACAAGACTTACAAAGAGTTTGTGCCAAGCTGCTTTTGACCTTATAAATAAGAAAATGTTTAAATGGTTCCACCACCTAATCCCCACAGCCCATGGTTACTGTTGCTGCGTTATGTGAATGTATTTTATAATTATAGTATTTTAATGCATTTGTGTATTTTTTTTTATGTAATGTTTTATTGTTGTAAACTGAATGCCGGTGTGCCAAAGACAAATGTCCATTTTATGTCAACTTTAATGGACAATAAAGTTTTCTTTATCTTTTATTTACCTTAAATGTAACCTAGCCTGGGAGGTGTACTATGTTGAGCGGATGTTAACCCATTCAGACTTGAGAACAGTTTAGTCTTCGAACAGTTTTCTGAAAAACCTCATGTTTCTATGTCAGTTGGTGCTCAACCATTTTCACGTCAAGGACCCCCAGAGTTATCTGTATTTAGCCGTGGACCCCCATCTGAAAATATGTTGTTCCAGGGAGGGACCTCCCCCAGAAGCAAAGATTTGAGTTAAAAACGCTCTGAAAGAATATATATTCAAAGATCTACAAGCTCGTAGTACGGCATGCCGCACTAAATATGTGGCACCGCTTGTAAATCTGATATTTTTATTTAAAACACCAAAAGGGGTTCCCGCCCCGAATGGTTAAAAGCCAATAAGCTCAGTTTCACCTTCCTTGAGCGTAGTTACTTCAGGGCAGAGAGTGCTTCTCCAAACTGGACCCCCAAACTGAACATACTGTGTGCCCCAGGAAGACACCCGGAAGTTGGAACAGACGTGACTTTCAAAATTATTTCGAATTATTAAAAAATGTTCCAAGATTTTTCAGAAATCTTCAAAAGAAAAACAAGTTTACTAAAACATGTTGAAAGTGCTAATAAGGATAGTAGACCCCTGGGGGTCCCCGGGGAACCACACCTTCCTAAGGTCACTCAGCGTGAACAACTTTCAATCTGGTGTCCCTATTTTTGGGAACATTAACAGACTTTCAAAAACTGCTAAAATATCCGATCTACAAGCTCACAAACTGACTGCGTTCAACCTGTGTGAAGTAACTGGTGCAACTCCGTGTGGGGGTCGCCGGGGGTCCCCGGAACTTCCAGACCTGCAGCAACGCACCCAGGGTGCCGGCCCGGTTCTGGCGAGCCGCCCCGCGTCCGAAACGGTCGAGAAATGACAGTTACCGTGTGGGGGTCCCCAGGGGATCCCTCTACTGTACTACTGTCACTGTACTGTACTGTCACACCTGAAATCATCATATATACAGTTTATATGTATGTGTGTGTTAGGCTGCACAACAGTACGACACTTGGTTTTGAAAACCAACCAAATGCTATAATTACAACCAAACCACCATCACTATAAAATCATTGTCAGGAAGACTTTAAAAAAAAATGTTTTAAGCAAGGGGGGAAAAAAAATAAAACAAGACAGGAAAGTCCCCATGGGATGCACACATCACAGGTGTTTGTGTTTCTGTAATTGCCATAGCTCTATAAAAAGTCCAAATGTACACTTCATAATACTCTGCTGAGGAGGAGTGTCATTTTACATCTCCTTAACCCATTCTGACCTGAGATCAGATTCATACGAAGGTTTCCACTGGACACACACTGGTCTGATTAACCCATTCTGACCTGAGATCAGATTCTAAAAAATGTCAGTCGTTCTTCGATTTTTCAAAAAATAGCAGACCTACAAGCTCAAATCGCGCCACTCGGTGGCGCGATATGAGCTTGTAGATCTGCTATTTTTAAATAGCTAAAGCATAACATGATGCTGACACCAAAATGGGTGCCCGTTCAGAATGGGTTAAGACTGCACTATGTAACTTTCCTCTAGGGGGGAATTGCGCCACTCAGTTCACACGGGTGTGATCTTTGCTACAAGAGAGAGACTTTATAAGAGATTTAAGTCGAGCACTTTGATGTTGTGTGTTTAAAGCCACAGTAGTTATGGCTCTGGGTGCCCCATTTTGTAGTATGTAGTAAATGTTCAGAAACTACAGACTAAAGACAATACTAATTTACAAGAATGGTGCAGCACTATCTTCTACCACGGACTTGAAGCTGGTTAATCCTGTCACTGTGCTGACGGACAGTTTCGTTTTACAATTTTACAATTCCTCATGACGAAATGTATATAGCAGTGCTAAAGTATCGATACTGCAACGTAGAAATGCTCTGTATAAAAAAAATACTCCAGTAAAAGTACAACAATATTGGTACCAAAATATACCTAAAGTACCAAAAGTAAAAGTAGTCGTGGTGCAGAATGTCACAAGTTTAAAATGTGTAAAAGATATTTTGAAAATAGCCAATCTACAATATGAGCTTATAGATCTGCTAGTTATATATTGTAGATCTGCTATATAATCAAAATCTACCAAGTAACTAAAGTTTTCAAATAATTGTAGAGTGGCGTAAAGGTACGACATTTGCCTCCGAGATATAATGGGAGTAGAAATAGATATTACTGGGAAATACTCAGTTCAAGTATACAAATACCTCACAATTGTAGGTAGGCTACAGTGCTTATGTAAATGTACTTAGTCACTTTCCTAAATGTATATAGCTCGTAGAAAGTCCTTCCACAGTCCTCTTTATTGTAGCTTACTATATAACAGCGTGTAATCAAGCGGCAGCTACACTGTTCACTATGGATGCGTCTCCGTGAATGATTGCGTCACACAGCCAAAGCATGGCTCCCCGGCCAGCACTTTGCTGTTGAGTGAGGAGACTTTAATAGCACTTAATGTCCCATTGTAGGAACACTCTCAACTGGATCTTAACAACTTTACATCCTCTCTGTGTGTGTGTGTGTGTGTGTGTGTGTGTGTGTGTGTGTGTGTGTGTGTGTGTGTGTGTGTGTGTGTGTGTGTGTGTGTGTGTGTGTGTGTGTGTGCGTGTGCGTGTGCGTACGTGAGTCTAGTAGTCTAGTATAAGTATAAGAATTAATACATATGTACCCATCATCACCCTTACCCATGCGGAGCAACCCCAGCCTACATCTGCAGAATTCACCACACCTACTTAGTACACTTTTCAGTCATACAGAGACAAAGAGTTATTATAATTGTCACGCACCCCTAACCTTTACCTACCTCACATCATACCTACCTACCTACTTACCTACCTACCTACCTACCTACCTATGTATGTACCTACCTACATACCTACCTACGAATGTACCTACCTACCTACCCATGTATGTACCTACCTATGTACCAACCTACCTATCTACCTATGTACCTATGACACAACCTACCTACCTATGTACCAACCTACATATCTACCTATGTACCTATGACACAACGTACCTACCTATGTACCAACCTAACTACCTACCTACGTAGCAACCAACCTAACTACCTATGTACCAACCTATCTACCTACCTACCTACCTATGTACCAACCTAACTACCTACCTACGTAACAACCAACCTACCTACCTACCCATGTATGTACCTACCTACCAACCTACCTAGCTACCTATGACACAACCTACCTACCTATGTACCAACCTAACTACCTACCTATGTAACAACCAACCTAACTACCTATGTACCAACCTATCTACCTACCTACCTATGTACCAACCTATCTACCTACCTACCTACCTACCTACCCATGTATGTACCTACCTACCAACCTACCTATCTACCTATGACACAACCTACCTACCTATGTACCAACCTAACTACCTACCTACGTAACAACCAACCTAACTACATATACCAACCTATCTACCTACTGTACCTATCTACCTACCTACCTATCTACCTGCCAACGGTATGTATCTATATGTACCAACCTACGTACCTACCTACCTACCTATGTACCAACCTACCTACCTATGTACCTAACTACCTACCTATGTACCTACCTACCTAAAAACAGTACATACATACCTGTACATACATTCCTACCCAGGTACTTGATGGTGACATATAGAGACAGACAGACAGACATCAGTTCCTACCCAGGTACTTGATGGTGACATAGACAGACAGACAGACAGACAGACAGACAGACAGACATCAGGTCCTACCCAGGTACTTGATGGTGACATATATAGAGACAGACATACAGACAGACATGAGTTCCTACCCAGGTACTTGATGGTGACATATATAGACAGACAGACATGAGTTCCTACCCAGGTACTTGATGGTGACATATAGAGACAGACAGACAGACAGACAGACATAAGGTCCTACCCAGGTACTTGATGGTGAACCCTCGCGGCGGGTTCAGCGAGCGCCTCATCCAGCCCTCCCTCAGCACCTCCAGGTGGTCCTCCTTGCCCTGGATGAGCAGCACGTGCTCGTCGATCCAGCCCAGGAAGAAGCTCTCGGCCACGGCCTCAGCGATGCGCCGGTTCCACAGGTGGTGCTGCTGCAGCGTGTTCTCCGCCTTGAAGTCGGCGAAGATCTCGTAGCCGGTGTGGTGCCGCGGCAGCTCGTCGCTCTCCGACACGCCGCCGGCCCGCTCTCCCCCTGACCCCGTCCCGACCACCCTGGACAGCACGATGGCCAGGGAATGAGGAGCGATCTGCAGGAAGGACTCCATGGCTTTATGGCTTCCCTCCTCCTGCCTTCCTTCCTTCCTTCCTTCCTTCCTCCCCCCCCCCTAACTCGAATATATCGATATCGACGGTATCGATATCATCGTGTTGGCACGATGATGACACAAGGTAGGTAGGCGTGGCTCCTTGACAAAGAGGCGGACCATGTTATCTCTTTTTTTTGTTGTATTATTCCAGCGGGGCGTCAGGCTACAGAGGCCGGGGCTGACCGCCTCTATGCCCGCCCGGTAGCCCAGCACCGGTACTATGAAGGCGCTAGCAGCGCATCCCTCCTCCTCCACAACCGAACCGCACACACACACACTTCTTTATGTATCGTAAACGTCGCGTGACTGGCTTGACTGAAAAGCGGCTCGCTCGAGCGTTTTTTCTTTTAGCAACGACGGTCCATCACCATCATCATCATCATCATCATCTTCTTCTTCTCGAGCCACGCACGCTCCTCCGCTCGAGGCGAACGATGCATGCCACGCGCGGGGGCGGGAGGGAAGGGAAGGAAGGATTTTTTTTTTTGTCTGAACACCTCGACAGGTCGGTCGGTTAGGTTAGGTTGGTTTAGTTAGCCGCTTGCTAACGGACACCACCACCACCATGCACACACAGCACGGCAGCGGCTGCCTACAATTCATTCACCCAGCCACCCAGCCAGCAAGACAGGCAGGCAGGCAGGCGAGCCCCCTTTTTTTGTCCTCCTCTCCTCCTCTCCTCCTCCTCCTCCTCCTCCTCCGTACGGACGGACGGTCGGTCAGTCGCCAGGCAGCAGCTCGAGCGTCGCCGCGGACGGACGGACGGACAAGGTCTCGCGGGACACCTGTCCTCCTTTTTCTGGTTCACCAAAACCCACCGTCCTTCTCCTCCTCCTCCTCCTCCTTCCTCCTCTCTCCTCCTTCAGGGCTTCAATATAAAAAAGAGAGCGGCACGTGTGAACGATGCCGTCACGTGAAAAATAAAAACGCTTGTCTTTCTTCTCCGTGCCTGTGCTGTGCGGTGCGGTGCGGTGCGGTGCAGTGTGACGGCAGGCAGGCAGGCAGGCAGGCAGGCAGAGGCAGCCAGCAGCTGGATGGATGAGGGGGGAGGAGGGAGGGAGGGAGGGAGGGATGTCGCCAGCAGGTACAGTACGGTACGGTACGACAGGAGGGTCAAGTTGAACACCGTAAACACACTGAAACTACGTTGGTTTCCGCCCTAGGACGGTTTTCATAATAAATGTCTACAAACATGGGAGTTAATGTTATGTTTAATAGGCTGTGTTTTTTTTTTGGCTATGATGTTGTTGTCGTTTTTTGTGTTGAGCGGCGCTATAGTCGCTCCTATATGCTCCTATCAATTCACACAAGTGTGATTTTTTTCTTTCATTTTACCTGTTTCATTTTTAGGAGAAAGTGATGTCACAGAGTAAATAAATAAATAAAATAATAGACATATAGAGCCACTGCCTGCAGGGGCCCTTATAGTAGGCTACCAGGCGCCCCTGACCAGGCCAGGGCCCTTTAATAACATGGGCCCTTGACTAGTACCAGGGGCAGGGCCCTTGAATAACAGGGGCCCTTGACTAGTACCAGGGGCAGGGCCCTTGAATAACAGGGGCCCTTGAATAACAGGGGCCCCTGACTACCAGCCAGGTAGGCATTTAGCAGATCAAATAATGATGTACGTCCCTCAGTCTATACAGTAGTACTGTAGTAGACTGCCTATGACCGTAACACAGCCCTCGGCCTCCGGCCCTGTTACAGGGCCCCTAAAGGTAGGCTATATTCAGTGATTTCACTTAATTCAAATATCACTTATTTTTTCGTTTTGTTGTGATTATCCTCCCTATACTAGAGTGTGCTGACCATATAAGGAGTTCCTTCCTGTTTTTGAGTGGCGCAACCACTCCTACAACCAGCAATGTCCGTGTTCACCTATGTGTTCACCTATGTGTTCACCTATGTATGTATTAATGTGCACGAGTATGACTGAGTACCAGTAGGGGCGCTGTTTGCCAGAAACAGAGAGAGAGAGATAGTATTAGTGCTGCACTGTTGCCTGCCAATGAGAGAGAGAGAGAGAGGGGGGGGGGGGGGGGGGGAGAGAGGGGAGTTGCACCACTCGGTTCACACGGGTGTACAGTTGCAACTATTGAGCCAATTAGGAGCAGGATAATTCAACTGTAGCCTATAGTGTTGTGCACACCTTCAGTATTTTCCAGTTCTGTAATTATATGAGCTGCAGTGCTTATATCTACTCTGAGGTAGGCCTACCTGTTCTGTCTGTGTAAGTAAGGCTATAAGTTGGGGCGGCTGTGACTCAGGAGGTAGAGCAGGTCATCCAATGATCCCTGGGTCGGCGGTTCAAATCCCGGCTCCTCCTGTCCACATGTCAAAGTGTCCTTGGGCAAGACACTGAACCCCACATTGCCTCCAATGAGTTGGTCGGTGTGAGCTCGCCACCATTGGTGTGTGAATGTGGGAAGTGAGGACGCTGGTGTCGACTGTTCGCCGCTTCACCTCCCAATTTATGAATGAATGAACCATTGTAAAGCGCTTTGAGCATTTGGAAAAGCAAACAAAAAATGCAATTCATTATAAGTAGCCTATACAGGTATGTGAGTCGGTCCCATTATTCTATTTTGAAGCCAGAACTCCACAGACAGGATGTGGTTGCTGTTGTGTTTTGGCACAGCTGGCAGGCCCATAGGAGGCAGACCAGGTAGACCTACGTACAGTGGAATGGAAGAGGATTTTACATTATCTCCACCAGGTCGAAGGCATGGGGAGGGAGTATGTCTGTCTGTCCGTGCATGTGTGCGTGCGTCAGTCCGTCCGTCTGTGTAGAGCTAATCTCCGGCACCGTTAACCCGGTAGATGCCACATTTTGTATTTTGCACACACACTCCCTGGATGCCAACGATGAACCTCTGCCCCACATTTTCCAGAACGGCCTTTTATTGTGGCATTTTTTTTATATTAGCCTACTCCTCCAGATTCTGTCCAAAAGTCCCGCAAATCGGTAGGCTACACACTATCTCTATAGTCATGTGCTCAAGACGGATCTGTCTGATATTTCATATACCATCCTAATTGGCTTTCAAAGTTTGCAGGATTGGCCGGTTTTAACAAAAAGCCTCGAATCATGAACGCAGCGTGCAACTTACGTGAAATCTTTCAGACTTTCCTTCTAGGCTGAGGAATATATCCTAACCTTTTCACATTGGCCTAGCAGGCGGACTTGACCTGGCCTGGTGGAGACCTGTGCCCCGAGGGGCACTTTTTCTATAGTTTCCCTTATATGTTCTGATGAATTAAATGGCGGACCCCGATGTAAACACATCTAAGTGCTTTTTGAGGGGCCTATGTCCAGCTTTGAGTGTTTGTGCAAAAACAAACATTGTCCTAAAACAATTAAACATTGAATGCCATTGACAATGAATGGCCAGCTTTATGAGTGTTTGTGTAAACACAAACATTGAAGACAAAAGTGAGGATGCAAAATTGTGATTGGCCAGAATGAGATGATGTTTTATCCTCTTAGCAGTTGTTGTATTGACCCGTAGGCCTATACTTTCATTTAACTGTTATTCTACAAACTGACTTTTCAATCAATTTCAAACATTTTCAATCAATATGCTCTGCTCTGCTGCTGGTCATGTTGAGGGAAAGATGGCACACTGCGACATCTACTGGCCACTGATGAGCAGGCTGCAACGGCAACTAGTAGAAAGTTCATTGTGGAAATGTTTAAAATTGAAATGGTATTTCAATTTCAACCATTATGATAAAATGTATCTGAGTTTGTTTTATTCATTTTTGTCCCACCCCCGAATATATTGCCATTGTCAATTATTTATTCTGATAAATATAAATAGATAAAAGTGTTGTTGCTGTTTTGTTGTTACTGTTGTTTATGAGACCAAAGACAAATTTCCACATTGTGGACAATAAATGAAACTAACTAACTAACTTTGATCAGTGTGTCGTCCTATATATAGAGTCTGGAACTACACCTCCTGAATGCTATAGTCTGGAACTACACCTCCTGAGTGTTATAGGCTATAGAGTCTGGAACTACAGCTCCTGAGTGTTATAGGCTATATAGTCTGGAACTACAGCTCCTGAGTGTTATAGGCTATATAGTCTGGTACTACAGCTCCTGAGTGTTATAGGTTATATAGTCTGGAACTACACCTCCTGAGTGTTATAGGCTATATAGTCTGGAACTACCCCTCCTGAGTGTTATAGGCTATATAGTCTGGAACTACACCTCCTGAATGCTATATGTCTGGAACTACACCTCCTGAATGCTATAGTCTGGAACTACACCTCCTGAATGCTATATAGTCTGGAACTACACCTCCTGAATGCTATAGTCTGGAACTCCACCTCCTGAGTGTTATAGGCTATATAGTCTGGAACTACACCTCTGAATGCTATAGTCTGGATTAACTACACCTCCTGAATGCTATATAGAGTCTGGAACTACACCTCCTGATAGAGTCTGGAACTACACCTCCTGAATGCTATATAGAGTCTGGAACTACAGCTCCTGAATGCTATATAGAGTCTGGAACTAGCCTACACTGTGGTCCCTTTTCCACCGGTTGGTTCCCAGTGGGAACCGGTTCAGTTATTTTTGGTTCTTAGTCCATGAGCCAGAGCTCCGAAATTGGAACGTTAATTATGAATTGAGTGGGTAAAACTATACCTATATTAGATCGTTATCACCATGAAACTTCCCCAGTTGACTTACACGAAGACAATGATTTATTGTATTACAAATTTTAAATTTTTAAATATGCAAATGAGGCATTATGTAGGAAAATATGCAAAATAATAGACCATATGAAAAAGCAACTATACTGTGGAAGGGTTATCATGTATTAATTTACTTGTATTGATCCTATAAACAATTTAATATAAGTCTAGTTTTTCCCACCAATTTTGGAGCTCTGGGTCATGGACTAAGAACCCAAAAGAACTGAACCGGTTCCCATTGGGAACCAACCGGTGTAAAAGAACTGAACCGGTTCCCATTGGGAACCAACCGGTGGAAAATAACTGAACCGGTTCCCATTGGGAACCAACCGGTGGAAAATAACTGAACCGGTTCCCATTGGGAACCAACCGGTGTAAAGGGGATCACAGCGTGATGCCTGCACAGTTCCAACCTATCAACCATGGAGGTGCTCACTGCTTGGACATCCTGTCATATGCGTTATTTATTTAATCAGCACAAATAGCTTAGCTGAAACAATGTAAACATGTACTTCTCGTTGTTGTAGTTTTTATTCAATGTCGGGTTGTAAATTAAAACGACCGGGTTGTCGTCAGACAGTCACACATCATCATCAGGAGGATCAAAATAATGACGCTCCTTTCCAAAAAAAGAAAGAAAAAGAAAACGGCTCCCGACGCTGAAGCACGAAGCTCAGGCGGGACAGTAGTATGAACATTACGTCATGTCACCATTATTGTGGCAAAAATAACTGCGATCGCCGATCGATATCGCGATAATCAAAATGCACTTAAGTTAAAATGCCACGTTTGTTTAACCACAGCAACCCTATTCTTAGGAGAACGTTTGCCAAACAACTGCCATTTTTGGCGAATGGATTTGTGTGAAATCAGAGCGAACCAAATGTACATATAACTTCACAGGGTATATAGATACCGACCCTTTAGAACCAAACGGACCCTTCCTCGGCGGTCCGTAGCTCTAGAGGGTTTAAATGGTACCGAATTTGCAGCTCAACAAAACGCTCATTGCGAGTGTACGACGGAGGTCAATTTCACGCTACATTGAAATCTCCACGACACGGTTATTGTGAGTAGGAACTAGGGATGCACGATTAATCGGAATCTGCCATAGAAATAGAAATCGGTACGTCCTCAAAATAATACAGATTATTTCAATCGGTTTTCACCAGCAAAGAATATATAAAAAATAAATAAATTTAATTTGTGTACTCATCTCAATCAGTGGTCATTCAGTTGTGAAAACAGACACTTGGAAGAGAGTATAGGCTATTATTTATTGATTGATGGAATACTTTATTAACAGGCTGTGGTCCTCCTGTATAATATCGGAATCGGTCAGAATCGGTATCGGCAGATATGACCCTGCAAATAATCGAAGATCGGATATCGGTCATAATTTCATAATCGTGCACCCCTAATTGTGAGCGTTCTTTTTACCAGGATAAGCGACAATAACTATTAACGTGCCACCCCCTAACGGACCACCGTCTGTCAACACAAACCGTCTTTCAACACAAACAAGGAACAAATGAACCTGCAACAATTAACGTGGTGCGAGCGTCAGCTATTATGAAACTTTTTTATATATCCCTATTGTTTTAAACGACCGACCCTTTAGAAACAAACGGACCCTTCCTCGGCGGTCCGTAGCTCTGACCGTCGTGGTGTGGCAGTGGGGGGGGGGGGGGGGGGGGGGGGGGGGGGGGGTTTGAGAACCACAGCCATTACTGAGGTGTAATCAGCACTGATTAACTACACCTGGGACCAGCTCTACCATTGTTTTTATGTGGTTTCATTGTACTGTTGGGTTCTTGGATTGCGTGTGATTCATGATGATGACTTAATTGTTTTTGTAGTATGTGATGTGTTGCCATGTTGTTGTTTTTGGCTTGCTGTAAATCACTCTGGGATTCAGAGCGTCTGATAAATGCCTTAAATCGCCGTGATTGTAATCGTCGTCGTCTCCGCTGCGTCATCGACCACGATGTCGACGTCGGGATGTCCTGCAGAGCTACCGGCGGCCATGTTGTTTTGTCCTCCGTCGTCTAGCAGCGGCTCCGGCTGAGGAGACGCCGATGCCGCCGCGAGGGCAGCGTGGTCCTCGCCGGCCACGGCAGCCTGTTGTGGTTTCCCTCCCGCGATGGCGTCCTCTTTCCACTGGAGCACCTCCTTGTCGTAGGTGTCTCCCATCTCCTTGACCTTGGTCAGGGTCTGTTTGTAGGACACGCACAGGCCCTGCGTGCGGAAGCGCTGGAAGCAGCGCTTCTTGTCCCCGGCGTGGAGCAGCAGCGAGTTGCGCACCATGGGCGCGCGCATGTGGCGCGAGCGCGCGTGCAGCACCATGGCGCCCGCCATGGCCGCCACGCGCTTCTTGGTCTTGGCCTCGGCCGTGTCCGCCTCCTTGCTGCTGTTGGCTCCTCCCCCTCCTCCGTCCAGGGACACCGAGGCGGCGCTCTGCAGGAAGCGGAGGAAGGTGGGGGCGGAGCGCCGCCACTCCTCCACCAGATCCTCCCAGCGGAAGTTCTTCAGCGACTGGAGAGACGTCTGGCGGAGCACCGAGCCGAAGGCGCTGCGCGTCACCTGGAAAAAACAATCATATGAAGATGATTCCTAAACATTGCAGTCCTGCTTCTTCCTGATCCGTTTAACTTTATCAATAAGGATTAAAAAAAAATCTAATAGCGCACCCTGGCACACTCCTCCTTGACGCGCTTCATGACCTCCGTGACCACCTGGTCGTAGAGGCCGGGCAGGGCCATGATCTCGCCCGGCAGCTTGTTGAGGTGACCCAGCTTGACGTAGTGGGCGATCTTCTGCAGCGGGCCTTTCTTCACCACCTTCCTCTGAGGTCTGATGATCCTCTGTCTGAGACGCAGCACAGCCAGAGAGTCCTCCGTCTCCATCTGGGCAGCCACGGCACACAAAGTAGAAGAGACTTTATTAAGCATTATTATTTATTTTTTTAAGATATCGTTTTGCGGCTTACGCCTTTTTTATTGTTTTTTTTGTTTTGTTGAAGGGACAGACAGTAGGCTGACAGGAAACGGGAGAGAGATGGGGGAAGACATGCAGTAAAGGCCGTGTCGGGCTCGGGAGTCGAACCCGCGGCACACTGCGACTGGATTACCAGTCGGGTGCCCAGACGGATATAGAAACATAGGTCTTTTCAGAAAACTGTTAGGATTGAGAAGACTTTTATTTATTTTTAGAATGGGCCTCAGGTCTAAATGGGTTAAAGACCTCCATGTAAGTTATGTGAAGTCCACAAGATGGACACATATTTCGGCAGGTCACCAATTTCTACAGCAGAGTGTAAGTGAGCGAGTGGCTGAGATTTTGGGTATTGGAATTTGGCTTAAGCTTCCTTGGTTACAAACAGGAAGAGAGACTAACCTCTGTGGTGCCCGATGAGGACGACGGGGCAGCTCTCTTTGCTACGAGGGACAGAACTCCCTGAAAGAACAAGAAACACACCTTAGACCCCCTGGTTAGAACACCCTTTAGGAAACACACCTTAGACCCCCTGGTTAGAACACCCTTTAGAACACCCTTTAGGAAGACAAACACACCTTAGATCCAAATATAACCCCCTGGTTATAGAACACCCTTTAGGAGGAAAAACACACCTTAGACCCAAATATAACCCCCTGGTTAGAACACCCTTTAGGAAGAAAAACACACATTACACCAATATAACCCAGACTATAACATCAAATTATGCGACTGTGGCTCAGGAGGTAGAGCAGATCATCCAATGATCCATGGGTCGGCGGTTCGAATCCCGGCTCCTCCTCCTGTCTACATGTCAAAGTGTCCTTGGGCAAGACGCTGAACCCCAATTTGCTCCCGATGTGCTGGTTGGTACCTTGCATGGCTTCCGCCGCAATCGGTGTATGAATGTGTGTGTGAATGGGTGAATGTAATGCACAATCTATGTAAAGCGCCTTGGATAAAGGCGCTATATAAATGCACCATTTACGCTGTACCCAACATGACAGACATGTTGTTAACTAACACACAATGTCATTTAACTAAAACAACATGCTTTCAAGAATGTTTTTTGAAAACATTTGAAGCGAGAAAAATAGACGATGCTCTATACCCGAAAATGTATTCCATTTGATCAACATCTCACTTCCTTGTTTGTGAGGCGACTCGTTGCCAACTTGGAATGCTTTTATTATCGTAAGCAAGACAATACTTTGTTTTGTTGTCGCTTTTGGATCAATTTATTAATTTGTGTATTAAGTAGCCATGTGGGATAATGTCTGGCTACTTCGCGGAGGTGGTTAATCACCCTGAAGGTGAATTATCTCCCAACAATGACCACCAACGCTACGCCAGACATTATCCCTTACATACTGTATGTGACCAGTTTGACTGAGAGCCTGCCATCGTGCAAACTCCAGCTTTTCACCACAGGAGAAAAACCTTATGTTTTTGTGATTGATTGAATAGTTTATTGAACATAAAAAAGGAGCAACAGAGTACATTTAAACACTCAGTCCAAGGAGACCATTACCAACCTTGACTTTCTCGGGAGACCACGTGACAGGAACCTGTGAGAACGTCTGTCTTTCGTCAGCTTTCTGAAATTGTGTAAAGCAAAACAAAACAAAGATGTACGCGTTTAACAGACTCCAATCCCTTTTTTTACTATACAACACATACAGATGTGTTGTATAGTAGTGTGTTTGCAATGAAGCTCTTGTTTTACAGGTGAGGACGAGGTCTTTAATACATTTAAGCCTGACGTCCAAAAAAAAGGTCTTCTAAATTCTGACAGTTTTCTGAAATACCTATGTTTCTATGTTAGTGGTGCTCAATATTTTATGTCAAGGACCTCAAAAATTATATGTATTTGGCCGCCGACCCCCATCTGAAAATATGTTGTTCCAGGAACCCATTTTAGTTAAAAACGTTTGCTCTGGAAGAATATATTCAAAGATTTGTGCCGCATTTTCACGATAATTTTTTTTTAGCAGACCTACAAGCGAGTGGCGCGCTATGGGATTGTAGATCTGCTATTTTTAAATAGCTAACATAATGTTTAAAACACCAAAAGGGGTTCCTGCACTCTGACAGACAACAACATTAGACCAGGGGTTTTATTTATGTCAGGCCTTTCTAATAAAATGACTAAATATCTCCATCTACAGGCAGTATAATGTAAGTGCAGCACGGTGTAAGGGAGACTAAATAAAAGGCTTAAGGCAAGTCAGATTTAACTTTAATACCTTATATTTAACATTGTGAGCTTGTAGGTCTGTTTCCCGAGATGTTACTTTGGGCTTGTGTGAAGACAATCAGTCCGATTAATAAATCGATTAATAAATCGGACCGATTGCAGACTAACCCATTTTGGGTGGGAACCCCTGTTGGTGTTAGCGTTATGTTATGATTTAGCTATTGAAAAATAGCAGATCTACAAGCTCATAGCGCGCCACCGAGTGGCGCGCTACGAGCTTGTAGGTCTGCTATTTATTTATTTTTTATCGTGAAAAGTGACATGAAAGTGTTTGAGAACGACTGACATAGAAAAACTGCTTTTTCAAGAAAACAGTCAGGAATTAGATGACATTTGCAGAATCGTTCCCAGGTCAAAATGGGTTAAATAAAACTAGAAACGACCGATACCAATGTGTTTCCGGATTAATCGCCCATCACTATTTGAAAAAACCCCCCCAAAAAACAGGGCCTCAGCGTTACTCTAAATAACTTTTGCGAAGCACTGCACCAGATGTTACACAACAGGAAAACAAGAACACCGACCTGGATAGACTGTGTGGAGGAGAGAGGGTCCGATGTCTTCGCTAAAAGGCCCATGGTCGCACCCTGGAGGGACACAGAGAACACATTAGACCTAGCCTGGGCACCATTTCATTTCGGTATGTGATCCGGGCGGGGGCGGATGATATCGTTACGTCATGTTGTAGTATTGTTTTGTAGTCGAGACAGACAGGAACAACAGGCGGCGGCAACTTCCTTTTCCCTCAATAAAAGCTACAGGCTACGAGAGCTTTTATTGAGAGGGAAAAGGAAGTTGCCGCCGCCTGTTGTTATTGTTAACGATATCATCTGCTCCAGCCCGGATCATACAGACTTTTGAAAGAGAGACCAGGCTTTCCTCCGAGGTGGTGGAAAGCCTGGTGAGGCGAGGTTACATTAGACCAGACCCAAAGTCACCTGGAATGAATAACATTACATATTAACATTACATATTAACTGCAAAAAGCAGTGTTTATGTAGTGATGAACAGTGTTGATTTCAGTCGACTAAGACTAAGACGAAAAATGTTCGACGACTACCTTTTTTCACTGACGAAAACTAAATGGAAAGTTGGAAACCAAATAAAAACTAAGCTATGATGACAAAAATAAGACTAAATATACTGACAATTTCGTCGACAAATAAAAACTAGACTAAAATGTTAGGAAGGAAGGTTTGGCTGCCCCTTGTCCATTACCTGAGTAGAAACAATTAATAGACAGGATACCATTGATATGGTTGACTGTACGCCATTTTCTTTTCAGATGTTTTCCATGAGCTTTCTATCATCTTATTAGATAGTATGCGGTGTCACTGAGCAGTATGGGTGGGAGGGTTAAGGGATTTCTTTCTCTTTTTTGTCTTGTTTATTTTTTCTTTCATTTTGTTTAATAAAAAAAGTATTTCATATCATGTTTGTAATAATGTATAATCTGTTCAATAAAAACATATTTGACAAAATAAATGTTAGGAAGGGACTAGTGGACAAGAGATCCAGTAGTACAAGTCATTTTACACTTAAATAGCCGATCTACAAGCTCAATCTTGTAGATCGGCTATTTTCAGCAAGTGTAAAATCAGCCGTTGCGACGGCATACATTTTAGTCGACTAAATCAACTGTAGATTTAGTAGTGGACTAAAACTAGTCACTAAAACATTCCAGGTGACTAAAATGTGACTTAAACTAAGTGAAAACCATTCAAGAGAGAATGACAAAAACTAAAATAGAAATTTGCTGCCCAAAACAACAGTGGTGATGAAGTCCGGAGACACACCTTGACCTTCTCAGCAGACCACGCCACCGTCTGTCCTCCTCTATCGGCGGCTCTTTTCACAGCTCTCTGGAAGTGAAGAAGGTAGAAACATGGACGCCCATTTAGGCCTGAAAAAAATGTCTCCTAAATCCTGACAGTTTTCCGAAATAACCTATGTTTCTAGGCCTATATCACTCAATATTTCATGTCAAGGACCCCAAAAATTATCTGTAATTGGCCTCAGAAACCCCCATCTGAAAATATGTTGTTCCAGGGACCCTCCAGAAGCAAAGATTTGAGTTAAAAACGAGGCACAAAATTTGAGGCACATTTTCACGATTTTTCAAAAATAGCAGACCTACAAGCTCGTAGCGTGACACTCGGTGGCGTGCTATGAGCTTGTAGATCTGCTATTTTTCAATAGCTAAATTACAACATAATGTTTAAAACACCAAAAGGGGTTCCCGCTCAAAATGGGTTAACCTAGTTCATCATTTGGTCGTTTCAGCTTGAGGTCAAAGTCACACCGGCGCGCATCCTGGTGGAGGGGCATATAACGTGTTCCTTCCACGCGCTACGATCAACCGGGGAAAGAAGCAGCTTGGGACTCCTCATGCATAGAAGGAAGCATGAGGTCAGTCCGTTGCTCTCCCCAGGTTGACAGAGGGAGTGTAGCACCCAGGATTACACTGGACAATAAGACACTGGGTGAAAAAACGGGTTGCAAAAAAAGTTGTGGGCCAAAAATATAAAAGAGGTCCCACCTGGTCTGCTTGCTTCCCAGGTGAGGAGGAGGAGGATGGGGGGACAGCAGCAGGCTTTAAGGAGCGGCTGGCAGCAGGTCTGGCTCCCTGATGGGAGAGACAACACATGGTCACCCTTCTTAAACTAATGGCATTGGTTTCTTTTGTTGAGGAAAGTGTTTTTATTTTGGCCTAAGTCAGCTCCTCATGACACTGGTTGCCCACCTGCCCCTGGGAGGTAAATAAAACACTGAGGGTTGCCCACCTGCCCCTGGCAGGTAAATAAAACACTAAGGGTCGCCCACCTGCCCCTGGCAGGTAAATAAAACACTAAGGGTCGTCCACCTGCCCCTGGCAGATAAATAAAACACTAAGGGTCGCCCACCTGCCCCTGGCAGGTAAATAAAACACTGAGGGTCGCCCACCTGCCCCTGGCAGATAAATAAAACACTAAGGGTCGCCCACCTGCCCCTGGCAGGTAAATAAAACACTAAGGGTCGTCCACCTGCCCCTGGCAGATAAATAAAACACTAAGGGTCGCCCACCTGCCCCTGGCAGGTAAATAAAACACTGAGGGTCGCCCACCTGCCCCTGGCAGATAAATAAAACACTAAGGGTCGCCCACCTGCCCCTGGCAGGTAAATAAAACACTAAGGGTCGTCCACCTGCCCCTGGCAGATAAATAAAACACTAAGGGTCGCCCACCTGCCCCTGGCAGGTAAATAAAACACTGAGGGTCGCCCACCTGCCCCTGGCAGATAAATAAAACACTAAGGGTCGCCCACCTGCCCCTGGCAGGTAAATAAAACACTAAGGGTTGCCCACCTGCCCCTGGCAGGTAAATAAAACACTAAGGGTTGCCCACCTGCCCCTGGCAGATAAATAAAACACTAAGGGTCCTGCCAGATGAGGTCTATTTGAGGTCTATTTTGCAGAATTGCAAAATAGCAGACCACAGCAGCTTGGACTCCTCATGCATAGAAGGAAGCAAGAGGTCAGTCCGTTGATGTCCCCAGGTTGGCAGAGGGAGTGTAGCGCCCAGGAGTACACTGGACAATAATGACACTGGGTGAAAAAAACGGGTTGCAAAAAAATTGTGGGACAAAAATGAAAGAAATAAAGAAGTCACCTCTGGCATGTCTATTTAAATGGGGGTCCGCGGGCTAATTTGTGTCAATTTGGAGATCCTTGACATGAAAGATCCAAGGTCCAAACAAGCTCGTAGTGCGGCACCGAGTGCCGCACTACGAGCTTGTAGGTCTGCTATTTTAGAAAAATCGTGAAAATGTGGCGCAATTCTTTCACAGCGAACGTTTTTGACTAAAACCTTTGCTTGTGGGAGGTCCCTGGAACAACATATTTTCAGATGGGGGTCGGCAGCCAAATACAGATAATTCTGGGGCTCCTTGACATGTAATAGTTTGAGCACCACTGACATAGAAACATGGGTTTTTCAGAAAACTGTCGGATTTAGGTGGTCTTTACACGAGAATGCTGTTCATATAAAACGGCAAAATGAAGTATCGTTTGCTGATGTCCTTTTACACGAGAACGGTGTTTTCAGGAGGTGAAAACGCAACAAAGTGAAACCACCTCCCAGAGTGGAAATCTTTGAGAACGCTGTTTTATCCTTTCTCCATGTAAACAGGCAAAACGGTGAATCCGCGAAACTTATGACATCATGGCTCACGTTGGTTCACAGCGCATATGTTTATTACATTGATGCAGAGCCAGATATGATATGATATAGTTCCTAAACAAGCCTCCCTCCTCGCCGACAAAGTGCTGCTCATCAGCGATGGTGAATGTAAAACCATGATGTAAATGAAATGCCTTGCGATAGGCGGCAGCAGCGTTTATGTAGCCTAATGTATTATAAAATATATATCCATCCCGTGGCGCGCTCTGCCTGCATGCTCTGGGCTGCCTGTTGCATGAAGGGGGAGCTGGCTCTTCTTCTTGTACATAACGTGGGCGACTGGTCTATGTGGCAGCCCGTTAGCGCCACCTAGCGACATTATAGCGTTTTCATAAAGTGTGCGTTCTCGTGGAAAAGGGTCAATAAAAAATGAGAACGCAACGGGACTTTTAACGTTTTATCTGGAGATGGTCGCCGTGTAAGAGGCCTTAAAAGACATTTTGTAGAATCGAGCTCAGGTCTAAATGGGTGAATCTATGTGTGTGTGTGTGTGTGTGTGTGTGTGTGTGTGTGTGTGTGTGTGTGTGTGTGTGTGTGTGTGAAGATGGAGGGAAGAAGTCAGACCTGTGCGGGCGGCGGGGATTCAGTGCGTTGCTTCACGGCAGCCGAGGATGTCGATGCGCCGGCGATGGGTCTGGTTGCTAAAAGACCCATGACTCTACCCTGATGGAGAAAACACTATTACTACTATCATCATTAAAGACCCATGACTCTACCCTGATGGAGAAAACATCCTTACTATCATCATTAAAGACCCATGACTCTACCCTGATGGAGAAAACATCCTTACTATCATCATTAAAGAACCATGACTCTACCCTGATGGAGAAAACATCCTTACTAACATCATTAAAGACCCATGACTCTACCCTGATGGAGAAAACATCCTTACTAACATCATTAAAGACCCATGACTCTACCCTGATGGAGAAAACATCCTTACTATCATCATTACAGACCCATGACTCTACCCTGATGGAGAGAACATCCTTACTATCATCATTAAAGACCCATGACTCTACCCTGATGGAGAAAACATCCTTACTATCATCATTAAAGACCCATGACTCTACCCTGATGGAGAAAACATCCTTACCATCATCATCATTATACAAGTTATGATTATGATTTGGTCTAATATAATGATGTTTGTTCTTTCAGGGTAGAGTTATGAATCATAACTCTACTCTGATAGAACAAACACGTTATTAGACCAAATCACAAACGGCTCCCCCAAAACATAACCAATTAATAATTTATCTATATTTTATGTAAAAAAAAAAAAAAAGAAAAAGGTCAAAATTCAAAAAGTAAATTCCAAATATACTGCAGAAAGCCAATCAGTAGGCCTACACTCTGTTTCTGATTGTTTGACTAATTGAAAAAGTATATATATATTTTTTTTTAAATTTAACCAGTAATTTGGAACAGCAAAATAGAACATCCATGATACACCTCAAAGTACCTATGAAATAAATACAAGGAATCAGAAAAAATGCTAATCTTTTAGTTGCAGGGCAAAATACACAATGTACAAAATATAAACAGAAATAATAAATCTAGAGGTCTGAACAAAGGCTAGAAACATATCCAAACATGTGCAGGTGTTGGACTGTACATCTAGGATGATCCTTTTGAAACTTCTCAATGGAACTTTCAAAAGCCAATTTTTGTCTGGACTGCAGGTCGTTCCACGACCACCAGGGGGCCAAAGAAGGCCAGACATCTTTTATCCCCCTAGGATTTGAATGCTGGTACTAAACACGTAGCCACGCATTTGACCAGAAAAACACACTTACCTCACAGAAAACAGCTCCCGTCACCTGTAACGATAATTAAGAGCAAAGTTAGAAATTAACGTATTTTGAAAAGGATTCTGTATAGAGCGTCGCAGTCCCGCCCCCTACCAGGGCCCAGGAAATGATTCCCCGTTCATTTTCCTCATAGACATTTCAAAAAGTATTTATTTAAATAGTTTAATTATTATTATGATTTTTCTGCTTTTAACTGTGTTCTTGTACTGCTTTTAATCTGTACGGCGACCTTGAGTGCCCTGAAAGGCGCCTTATAAATAAAATGTATTATTATTATTATTATTATTAAAGACCTTTTTTTAAGCCTCATACAAAGCCAACTCGAGTTGTGACAAAATCATGACAACAAACACAATTTTTCAGGCCGAACAAATAATTAGAAAGAAGAAAACGGCAGGTTACAACACTTTTTTTGTTGTTTTTATTCTTTGTAATTATTTGTTTGGTCCAAAATGACGCTTATAAAAAGGTCTTTAAATCAAAACTTTTTGAAATGTCTATGGGGAAAATGCATTGGGAATAATTTCCTGGGCCTGGCGTCGTCATGAAAGGGGGCGGGACTGTGACGCTTTGAGGAAACAGACGATGCAGTGTGTAGCGATTCATTCATTCTGATGGAGACAGACGATGCAGTGTGTAGCGATTCATTCATTCTGATGGAGACAGACGATGCAGTGTGCAGCAATTCATTCATTCTGATGGAGACAGACGATGCAGTGTGTAGCGATTCATTCATTCTGATCCAGACAGACGATGCAGTGTGCAGCGATTCATTCATTCTGATCCAGACAGACGATGCAGTGTGTAGCGATTCATTCATTCTGATCCAGACAGACGATGCAGTGTGTAGCGATTCATTCATTCTGATCCAGACAGACGATGCAGTGTGTAGCGATTCATTCATTCTGATGGAGACAGACGATGCAGTGTGTAGCGATTCATTCATTCTGATCCAGACAGACGATGCAGTGTGTAGCGATTCATTCATTCTGATCCAGACAGACGATGCAGTGTGTAGCGATTCATTCATTCTGATCCAGACAGAGGATGCAGTGTGTAGCGATTCATTCATTCTGATGGAGACAGACGATGCAGTGTGTAGCGATTCATTCATTCTGATCCAGACAGACGATGCAGTGTGTAGCGATTCATTCATTCTGATGGAGACAGACGATGCAGTGTGTAGCGATTCATTCATTCTGATCCAGACAGACGATGCAGTGTGTAGCGATTCATTCATTCTGATCCAGACAGAGGATGCAGTGTGTAGCGATTCATTCATTCTGATGGAGACAGACGATGCAGTGTGCAGCGATTCATTCATTCTGATCGAGACAAACCTTGAATTTCGAAGGGGAGTTGAATTTGGGAGCCGACCGCGCCGTGTTAGCCTTCTGCCTCGCGTCACCTCGTCTGTCGTAGGCCTTCTGGAATTATGTTAATAAAATAATTATTTACTACAAGAGATCAATTATATTGTTCTTAACAGCAAAGGCAAAGTATTGTACTAAAATACATTTCAGGCCTACAGCAAACCTTTAAAAGGAAAATATTGTAATATTATGTTTCTATTCCCAGAGTTCGTATTAATGAATGCAACAAAAATATTGTCTTATTTATGTATTTATTTATGTTACTTAAAAAAAAGGCAGTCCGAGTATGTGTCTGTCGATAGGGAATAATTCTCATCACTGTGTGTATTTTGGGCCAACTCTGATCAGGAAGAACACAAACCTGGCCAGACTTTGGGGACGTCAGTGGAGAGCTGGTCCCTTCTAGTTTAACTTTAGAACGAAACTGAGAAGAAGAAGAAGAACATAAATAAATACATCATCCGATGGTACGGGTAGATACAATTTGGAAACGTAATTTTTTTTTTTTTTTAATATCGTACCGTCTTGCGGCGCATTATGGCCGGCGAGGGCTGAGCTGCTTCCGCCGCCTTGTTGCGCCTCGCGGCGGCAGACGAGGCCGCCGACCCGGCGTTCCTGGGGGGGCGGGGCTTGTAACGACGCATGATGGCGGGAGAGGTGGGAGGTTCCGCCGGCCTGTAGCGCCTCATGATGGCGGGAGAAGCGTCTGTCAACGCTTTTATCTGTCCATCAAACACAGATAAATACAGTCAACGCCTTTATCTGTCCATCACACACAGATAAATACACCTTTATCTGTCCATCACACACAGATAAATACACCTTTATCTGTCCATCACACACAGATAAATACACCTTTATCTGTCCATCAAACACAGATAAATACACCTTTATCTGTCCATCACACACAGATAAATACACCTTTATCTGTCCATCAAACACAGATAAATACACCTTTATCTGTCCATCACACACAGATGAATACACCTTTATCTGTCCATCACACACAGATAAATACACCTTTATCTGTCCATCACACACAGATAAATACACCTTTATCTGTCCATCAAACACACAGATAAATACACCTTTATCTGTCCATCAAACACAGATAAATACACCTTTATCTGTCCATCACACACAGATAAATACACCTTCATCTGTCCATCACACACAGATAAATACACCTTTATCTGTCCATCACACACAGATAAATACACCTTTATCTGTCCATCACACACAGATAAATACACCTTTATCTGTCCATCACACACAGATAAATACACCTTTATCTGTCCATCACACACAGATAAATACACCTTTATCTGTCCATCACACACAGATAAATACACCTTTATCTGTCCATCACACACAGATAAATACACCTTTATCTGTCCATCACACACAGATAAATACACCTTTATCTGTCCATCACACACAGATAAATACACCTTTATCTGTCCATCAAACACACAGATAAATACAGTCAACTCCTTTATCTGTCCATCACACACAGATAAATACACCTTTATCTGTCCATCACACACAGATAAATACACCTTTATCTGTCCATCAAACACAGATAAATACACCTTTATCTGTCCATCACAAACAGATAAATACACCTTTATCTGTCCATCACACACAGATAAATACACCTTTATCTGTCCATCACACACAGATAAATACACCTTTATCTGTCCATCAAACACAGATAAATACACCTTTATCTGTCCATCACACACACAGATAAATACACCTTTATCTGTCCATCACACACAGATAAATACACCTTTATCTGTCCATCACACACAGATGAATACACCTTTATCTGTCCATCACACACAGATAAATACACCTTTATCTGTCCATCACACACAGATAAATACACCTTTATCTGTCCATCAAACACAGATAAATACACCTTTATCTGTCCATCACAAACAGATAAATACACCTTTATCTGTCCATCACACACAGATAAATACACCTTTATCTGTCCATCACACACAGATGAATACACCTTTATCTGTCCATCACACACAGATAAATACACCTTTATCTGTCCATCACACACAGATAAATACACCTTTATCTGTCCATCACACACAGATAAATACACCTTTATCTGTCCATCAAACACACAGATAAATACACCTTTATCTGTCCATCACACACAGATAAATACACCTTTATCTGTCCATCACACACACAGATAAATACACCTTTATCTGTCCATCACACACAGATAAATACACCTTTATCTGTCCATCACACACAGATAAATACACCTTTATCTGTCCATCACACACAGATAAATACACCTTTATCTGTCCATCAAACACACAGATAAATACACCTTTATCTGTCCATCAAACACAGATAAATACACCTTTATCTGTCCATCACACACAGATAAATACACCTTTATCTGTCCATCACACACAGATAAATACACCTTTATCTGTCCATCACACACAGATAAATACACCTTTATCTGTCCATCACACACAGATAAATACACCTTTATCTGTCCATCAAACACAGATAAATACACCTTTATCTGTCCATCACACACAGATAAATACACCTTTATCTGTCCATCACACACAGATAAATACACCTTTATCTGTCCATCAAACACAGATAAATACACCTTTATCTGTCCCTCACACACAGATAAATACACCTTTATCTGTCCATCAAACACAGATAAATACACCTTTATCTGTCCATCACACACACAGATAAATACACCTTTATCTGTCCATCAAACACAGATAAATACACCTTTATCTGTCCATCAAACACAGATAAATACACCTTTATCTGTCCATCACACACAGATAAATACACCTTTATCTGTCCATCAAACACAGATAAATACACCTTTATCTGTCCATCACACACAGATAAATACACCTTTATCTGTCCATCACACACAGATAAATACACCTTTATCTGTCCATCAAACACAGATAAATACACCTTTATCTGTCCATCACACACAGATAAATACACCTTTATCTGTCCATCACACACAGATAAATACACCTTTATCTGTCCATCAAACACAGATAAATACACCTTTATCTGTCCATCACACACAGATAAATACGCCTTTATCTGTCCATCAAACACAGATAAATACACCTTTATCTGTCCATCAAACACAGATAAATACACCTTTATCTGTCCATCAAACACAGATAAATACGCCTTTATCTGTCCATCACACACAGATAAATACACCTTTATCTGTCCATCACACACAGATAAATACACCTTTATCTGTCCATCATACACAGATAAATACACCTTTATCTGTCCATCACACACAGATAAATACACCTTTATCTGTCCATCACACACAGATAAATACACCTTTATCTGTCCATCACACACAGATAAATACACCTTTATCTGTCCATCAAACACAGATAAATACGCCTTTATCTGTCCATCAAACACAGATAAATACACCTTTATCTGTCCATCACACACAGATAAATACACCTTTATCTGTCCATCACACACAGATAAATACGCCTTTATCTGTCCATCACACACACAGATAAATACAGTCAACTCCTTTATCTGTCCATCACACACAGATAAATACAGTCAACTCCTTTATCTGTCCATCACACACAGATAAATACACCTTTATCTGTCCATCAAACACAGATAAATACACCTTTATCTGTCCATCACACACAGATAAATACACCTTTATCTGTCCATCACACACACAGATAAATACACCTTTATCTGTCCATCACACACAGATAAATACACCTTTATCTGTCCATCACACACAGATAAATACACCTTTATCTGTCCATCACACACAGATAAATACAGTCAACTCCTTTATCTGTCCATCACACACAGATAAATACAGTCAACTCCTTTATCTGTCCATCACACACAGATAAATACACCTTTATCTGTCCATCACACACAGATAAATACACCTTTATCTGTCCATCACACACAGATAAATACACCTTTATCTGTCCATCACACACAGATAAATACACCTTTATCTGTCCATCAAACACACAGATAAATACACCTTTATCTGTCCATCAAACACAGATAAATACACCTTTATCTGTCCATCAAACACAGATAAATACACCTTTATCTGTCCATCACACACAGATAAATACACCTTTATCTGTCCATCAAACACAGATAAATACACCTTTATCTGTCCATCACACACAGATAAATACACCTTTATCTGTCCATCACACACAGATAAATACACCTTTATCTGTCCATCACACACAGATAAATACACCTTTATCTGTCCATCACACACAGATAAATACACCTTTATCTGTCCATCACACACACAGATAAATACACCTTTATCTGTCCATCACACACAGATAAATACACCTTTATCTGTCCATCAAACACAGATAAATACACCTTTATCTGTCCATCACACACAGATAAATACACCTTTATCTGTCCATCACACACAGATAAATACACCTTTATCTGTCCATCACACACAGATAAATACACCTTTATCTGTCCATCACACACAGATAAATACACCTTTATCTGTCCATCACACACAGATAAATACACCTTTATCTGTCCATCACACACAGATAAATACACCTTTATCTGTCCATCACACACAGATAAATACACCTTTATCTGTCCATCACACACACAGATAAATACACCTTTATCTGTCCATCAAACACACAGATAAATACACCTTTATCTGTCCATCACACACAGATAAATACACCTTTATCTGTCCATCACACACAGATAAATACACCTTTATCTGTCCATCACACACAGATAAATACACCTTTATCTGTCCATCACACACAGATAAATACACCTTTATCTGTCCATCACACACAGATAAATACACCTTTATCTGTCCATCACACACAGATAAATACAGTCAACTCCTTTATCTGTCCATCAAACACACAGATAAATACAGTCAACTCCTTTATCTGTCCATCACACACAGATAAATACACCTTTATCTGTCCATCACACACAGATAAATACACCTTTATCTGTCCATCACACACAGATAAATACACCTTTATCTGTCCATCACACACAGATAAATACAGTCAACTCCTTTATCTGTCCATCAAACACACAGATAAATACAGTCAACTATTTTATCTGTCCATCACACACAGATAAATACAGTCAACTCCTTTATCTGTCCATCAAACACACAGATAAATACAGTCAACTCCTTTATCTGTCCATCACACACGGATAAATACAGTCAAAGTCTTTGGTCTGTCCATCACACATTTAGTCGACTCAAAGCTCAAAGGCCTGGGCCGTGGCTCAGCGGTCCAGGCACCTTGGCTGGTAATCCAGTCTGGCAGTGTGCCGCGGTTTCGACTCCCGATCCCGACGGCCTTTACTGCATGTCACCCCCCCCCCATCTCTGTCCCCATTTCCTGTCAGCCTACTTACTGTCTGTCCCTCCATAGAAAATATAGAATAAAGACTAAAACATGAATATTTACCTGTTTTGCATAGCTGTGTCTGGCGGCTCGCTGCTTGGCATCGGACGAGGAAGCCGGGGGAGGGGCGGTGGGTGGGGTCTTTGCTAAAAGAGGAGGGGCCGGGGGCGGGCTCTTTGCTAAAAGGCCCATCGCTGCGCTCTGATTGGACAAGAACAGAGCACATACACACAAACATCAGTGGTGGAAACTAAGTACCCTGAATCAGCCTATAATCCTGTCCTAACATACATGTACCCTGAATCAGCCTATAATCCTGTCCTAACATACATGTACCCTGAACCGACAAATTGGGTCAACACGGTGGAACGAACCAGGGCAGCGACGGCGGCGTCCGAACACAGTCTGGCCATCTTAGCGGGAGGAGCGCCATCTTCAGAGATGTTCTCCTTCATCTTGGAGGGAGGAGCATCTTCAGAGATGTTCTCTTTCTGTGGACAAGAACGTTGAAGAACATTTAGCAAAAAAAGGGTTCTATTTCAGGAAGTCAAAATGGTTGCCGTCAAATTAGTTAACCAATTTAAGCCTGACGTTGAAATTAAAAAAAAAATAAATCTTCTAAATCCTCACAGTTTTCTGAAATAAATATGTTTCTATATCAGTGCAGTACACTCGGTGGCACGCTACGAGCTTGTAGGTCTGCTATTTTTGAAAAATCGAAGAACGACTGACATAAAAGCATAGCTTTTTCAGAAAACTGTCAGGATGTAGAAGACATTTGTAGAATCTGATCTCAGGTCAGAATGCGTTAAAACACCAAAAGGGGTTGGAAGACCAACCTGCGGAGATGAAGACAGATCGGGGGGAGGTCCTGTCCTGTCCGGGGTCTGTCCGGCTGGTTGGGAGGACCACCTCTTTGCCAGAAGGCCCAGAGCTGCACCCTGATCACAGATAGGAGAACTATTAATCAACTAATGTTCCAATAATGTCCCAAAGTTTGAATGAATGGATCATTGTAAACGCTTTGAGTAAGAACGTAGTGCACAGAGAAGTGCTATAAAAATGCAATCTATTATTATTATTAATGTCATCTTTGTCACTTCAAGGTCCAACAAATTAAGCCCTATATGTTAAAGAATACATCTTTTACACTTTTTTTGTGTGTGTCTATGAGATGCTCAAAGTAATACAGCAGGTTTTAAAATGGACAAGTTAAACACTTAAACTAAACCAACATATTGTTATAATCTAACCTGGGTATTAAATGACATCTCCATCTCTTAGTTTTTACAGCATGTTGGACTGTAGTGTTAGTGTGGACTGTTTCTGGCACACAGCCTTTGTTTATTCCAGAACCCCTTTTGGTGTTAGCATCATGCCACCGAGTGGCGCGCTATGAGCTTGTAGGTCTGCTATTTTTCGAAGAACGACTGACTGAACGACTGACATAAAACTGTCAGGATGTAGAAGACATTTTTTTAGAATCTGATCTCAGGTCAGAATGGGTTAAAGGTAGCTACAGTGTTCCTTCTATATCCCAAAGCATGTGGAGTGGACCAACCATGTGGAGTGGACCATGACGGACAGACCTTGACTTTCTCTGGAGACCACATCACGGGGATCTTTGACACCGTCTGTCCTCCTCTTTCAGCTGGCCTGTTGTTAGCTTTCTGAAATTAATCACAGAACATGACATTATGAGCACACATTGAGACAGTAAACGACATATCGGATGATAACATGTTGTTCGGATGTGATTTAATCTCAGTCATCAGCTTTTTGATTGATTGATTGATTGATTACTTTATTGAAAAATACATTTCAAAAGGATAGAGTCACAAGAACTCTTGTTTCCGTTGTGGTCCTCTTGGGGAAAGGGGAAGAGGAGCAACAGTACAATACAGACAAAAACACCTTTGTTTTTTGCCAGGAGACAAAAAAAACCTAATTTGTGCTATTTATCTATTCTACACTATAAAAGTCAGTATACTTAAAAATAAAAATTATGACATGTTTTCGGCCAACCATCTTTTTAATGTGGATTTAAAGTTTCCAAGGGAACTGATCACCTTGAGACTGGAAGGCAAGCCATTCCACTGAACTGCTGCCGAGTATAGAGCGTCGCAGTACCGCCCCCTCGAGAGACCCGGAAAATAAATCCCTGTTCATTTTCCTCATAGACTTTTCAGAAAGTATTTATTTAAAGACGTTTACGCCGCGGACAAAGCCAACTCTTGTCGTGACAAATCAGACAACAAACACAATTTTTCGGGCTGAACAAATAATTAGAAAGAAGAAGAAAACGGCAGGTTACAACACTTTTTTGTTTGTTTTTATTCTTTGTAATTATTTGTTTGGTCCAAAATATTGTGTTTGTTGTCATGATTTGTCACGACAAGAGTTGGCTTCGTACGACGCTTATAAGGTCTTTAAATAAATACGTTTTGAAATGTCTATGGGAAAAATGCATTGGAAACTATTTCCTGGGCCTGGCGTCATCATGAAAGGGGCCGGGACTGCTACACTCTATAGGAATGATGTTTTTCCCATATTGTTGTGAAAATGGCAGGGTTTGAAATCAGTAGGGCTCCCTCTGGTGTAGTGTCTGAGTATCACTAACCTTTGAAAAGTAGTCACTGAAATATTTGGGTGCTACATTATTTCTAATCCTGTGAACTAAGACGCATTTTATCAATGTCTTATCAAGACCATGCAATGCAGCCAGTATGGACTTTTCCTACATGTTGGCGTTGTTGTCGGCCATTGTCCGACTAGTAACTACTAACCCTAACCTCAGTCTTAACCCTGACAGTCTTCTGAAAAACCCTATGTTTCTATGTGTCAGTGGTTCTCAAACTATTTCATGTCAAGGACCCCTAGAATTATATGTATTTGGCCCTATGTATTTGACCCTCAGTTTAACATGCATTAGTCTATACGGACCTCCATTTAATCACATTTCTATCTCTGGGACCCCAGTTTATATTGTAAAAAATAAATGTTAATTTAACTCTGAGAGTGTATAAATGGAAGCAAATGGTCCATTTGGTTCCATTTGTACACTCTCAGAGTTACAGACCCAAAAGGGTCCATTTGGTCCCCTGGAACTCCCTCGAGGACCCCTGGGGGTCCCCCCCAGTCCCCCCAGACCCCACAGACCTGCACAGCGGTTGGGGACACCTGTGAGGTGGTTTGTGTCCTCTCCGCTGGACTCCCCAACGAGGATGAAGGACCCACAGCTGCTCCCTGACGGAACAGAAACAACACCTTTCATATGAAGGTCCATTACTTACTCTCAGTCAGAACCAAGACTTTGAATATTTTGTTATCATAGGATGAGATTCTGTCTTCTAAATCTAGTCAACCAGGCCTGCAGTAGGCTATGCACTGGACAAATTTGCATGGCATTATTTAAATAAACTAGAAATACAAGGAAATGACAGAGGGAGAAATCAATTAACGACCACCCGACAGGAGTTTTCATGTTGCACGGTAAGACTACGGTCATTAGTATTATTTCCATCACCTGGGTGGGTCAGTCGTGTAACTTTCTCAACGTTAAGCTGCGTTCAACAACACAGCCATGCAAAATAACGCTGACAGAGCTCTATGAGGTGGCGAAAGCTTGACCTGCACAGTTGCTAAACTATTTGGATTGGCATTGGACAATCGCTGTTTGGGGTGGGATTTAGCGAAGGGCTAATTCCATGCTGTATTGATGTCGGTACCATTAGGAGAGATGACAGGCCAACGTTGATCAAATAATTCTTCTACGTTCTCCAATTGTGTAGACATCTTGTAAATTAAGTAATGAAGATGTTTGACAATAATGTAACTTGAGAGTAACATTGAACCAGATGGACCCGTAACCAACTCTCCATCAGTTAGCTGGGGACCACCTGGAGCCTCCTCAAGAACCACAGGTTGAGAACCACTGATTTAGACCAAACCAAAAACATCTCTTCACCTGTAGGCTACTAGAGACCAACCTGTACTAGTAGAGACCAACCTGTACTAGTAGAGACCAACCTGTACTAGTAGAGACCAACCCATAGCAGATGTTTGGGTCCAATGCTGATCCCCATTCTCAAACCCTCACCCTAACCCTAACCTCCCACGGGGCAGCACACCTAAACCTAACCTTAACCCTCTCCCAACCCTTAACGCACCCCTCACCAACCTTAATCCGGTCATTTTAACGCACCCCGCATCAACCTTAATCCAGTCATTTTAACGCACCCCTCATCAACCTTAAACCGGTCGTCTTAATGCACCCCTCACCAACCTTAATCTGGTTGTTTTAACGCACCCCTCATCAACCTTAATCCGGTCGTTTTAACGCACCCCTCACCAACCTTAATCCAGTCATTTTAACGCACCCCTCACCAACCTTAAACCGGTCGTCTTAATGCACCCCTCACCAATCTTAATCCGGTCATTTTAACGCACCCCTCACCAATCTTAATCCGGTCGTTTTAACGCACCCCTCACCAACCTTAATCCGGTCATTTTAACGCACCCGCATCAACCTTAAACCGGTCGTCTTAATGCACCCCTCACCAACCTTAATCTGGTTGTTTTAACACACCCCTCACCAATCTTAATCCGGTCGTTTTAACGCACCCCTCACCAACCTTAATCCGGTCATTTTAACGCACCCCTCACCAATCTTAATCCGGTCGTTTTAACGCACCCCTCACCAACCTTAATCCGGTCATTTTAACGCACCCCGCATCAACCTTAAACCGGTCGTCTTAATGCACCCCTCACCAACCTTAATCCGGTCATTTTAACGCACCCCTCATCAACCTTAATCCGGTCATTTTAACGCACCCCTCACCAATCTTAATCCGGTCGTTTTAACGCACCCCTCACCAACCTTAATCCGGTCATTTTAACGCACCCCTCACCAATCTTAATCCGGTCGTTTTAACGCACCCCTCACCAACCTTAATCCGGTCATTTTAACGCACCCCGCATCAACCTTAAACCGGTCGTCTTAATGCACCCCTCACCAACCTTAATCTGGTTGTTTTAACGCACCCCTCACCAATCTTAATCCGGTCGTTTTAACGCACCCCTCACCAACCTTAATCCGGTCATTTTAACGCACCCCTCATCAACCTTAATCCGGTCATTTTAACGCACCCCTCACCAACCTTAATCCGGTCATTTTAACGCACCCCGCATCAACCTTAAACCGGTCGTCTTAATGCACCCCTCACCAACCTTAATCTGGTCGTTTTAACGCACCCCTCACCAATCTTAATCCGGTCGTTTTAACGCACCCCTCACCAACCTTAATCCGGTCATTTTAACGCACCCCGCATCAACCTTAAACTGGTCGTTTTAACGCACCCCGCATCAACCTTAAACCGGTCGTCTTAACGCACCCCTCATCAACCTTAATCCGGTCATTTTAACGCACCCCTCACCAACCTTAATCCGGTCATTTTAACGCACCCCTCACCAACCTTAATCCGGTCATTTTAACGCACCCCGCATCAACCTTAATCCGGTCATTTTAACGCACCCCTCACCAACCTTAATCCGGTCATTTTAACGCACCCCGCATCAACCTTAAACCGGTCGTCTTAATGCACCCCTCACCAACCTTAATCTGGTCGTTTTAACGCACCCCTCACCAATCTTAATCCGGTCGTTTTAACGCACCCCTCACCAACCTTAATCCGGTCATTTTAACTCACCCCGCATCAACCTTAAACCGGTCGTTTTAACGCACCCCTCACCAACCTTAATCCGGTCATTTTAACGCACCCCTCATCAACCTTAAACCGGTCGTTTTAACGCACCCCTCATCAACCTTAAACCGGTCGTTTTAACGCACCCCGCATCAACCTTAAACCGGTCGTCTTAACGCACCCCTCATCAACCTTAATCCGGTCATTTTAACGCACCCCGCATCAACCTTAAACCGGTCGTCTTAATGCACCCCTCACCAACCTTAATCTGGTCGTTTTAACGCGCCCCTCACCAATCTTAATCCGGTCGTTTTAACGCACCCCTCACCAACCTTAATCCGGTCATTTTAACGCACCCCGCATCAACCTTAAACCGGTCGTTTTAACGCACCCCTCACCAACCTTAATCCGGTCATTTTAACGCACCCCTCATCAACCTTAAACCGGTCGTTTTAACGCACCCCTCATCAACCTTAAACCGGTCGTTTTAACGCACCCCTCATCAACCTTAAACCGGTCATTTAACGCACCCCTCACCAACCTTAATCTAACCAAAGGATGCCTCCCGACAGGGTCCTAGAAATAAACTGTCGTGTAATATTGCTTAAATGAAACACTTGGTAAACTAAACTAAACTAAAAAAGAAAGGGTCCAATTAAATCACAAAGCACATAAACAACTCTTACCTTTTTGTTTGCAGCAGGTGAGGAGGGAGTGGCAGCAGCAGATAACAACATAATAATGGCGTCAGACAACTTCTCCTTCTGTGCATTAAAGAGATATATAAAATAACGTTAAGAAACGTGAAAGGTGCTGTGTGGTATATGTTTTAGAATAACATTAAGAAACGTAAAAGGTGCTGTGTGGGATATGTTTGGGGGGGATAAAGCAAAATGTGTATTGTTATAAAGGTAGAGCTCTGTATTCCGACAGTAATCATAGAATGTTCAGTAACAGGGTTGAGTTCTCTCTGTTCATTGTTTACCTACCAGGTATCCTATAGTTTCTAATGTACAGTATTAACAGGGTTAGCATGCTGTCTTTGTTCTCATTGGCACTCTACTTAAGTGACCAATTAAAAAGTCAAGAGACTAAATTGAATCACCTTAGCAGACCTTGTATTGAACTGTACTCTTTTATGCCCCACCCGCAAACTGTTAAAAGCATTAAATCAATCAATCAATCAATACCCTTGTTATTTGACTAGAGTTCATGTCCACTCTGTCTGTACACTTGAAACTATAGGACAGTAAACAATGAAGCTAGCAGCTGTCTTAAAAACAACACGCCATCTAAATTACATTATGTGCATTTGAAACTACATAAAAATCAACGTTAATTTCAATTCCGACAAGAACACCAACCTGGCGGAGAGAGTGTGGGGATGACAGATCCGTGGCAGTGTCTGTGGTGGCTGCTGGCGTTACAGTTGTGGTGGAGGAGGGTGCAGGGGCGGTCTTTACAGGTGAGGTGGTGGCGGTGGGCACTGGGGGGGTGGAGGTCTTTACAGGTGAGGTGGTGGAGGTGGGCACTGGGGGGGTGGAGGTCTTTACAGGTGAGGTGGAGGAGGAGGCTGGGGTGGTGGGGGTCTTTACAGTTGAGGTGGAGGTGGGCGCTGGGGTGGTGGGGGTCTTTACAGGTGAGGTGGAGGTGGGCGCTGGGGCGGTGGGTGTCTGTGCTGAAGGGCCTGCCGCCGCAACCTGATGGAACAAACACACACGAGATTAGACCACAAAATAAATATTTGAGATAATCGCAATTATTTTTGCACGTCGTCATTCTATGTTGAAAGATAGATACATTTTCAAACATTTTAGCAGAAATAACTGATCTACAAGCTTACAACGCAGCTATCAGCTATTTCAGCTAATTTGACATATTTTGAAAGTATACAATTATTAGAGATGTCCTGATACTGTATCGGATCGGCCCATATTTGTCATATCGGTATAGGTGAATATGCCAGTCTAACCACCGATCCGACACAGGGGTAAGGGCTTGACACTAAGGGCCGATTCATACTCCTACAGTATTTTAGAGCCGAATAAAAGTCGGTTCGGCTCTGTAGTGCCTACAATGTGACGTCATTTGAGGTTCAGGGGGGGCGGGTACCGTCCTAAAGTCGGCTCTTCGGTGCTACTGAAAATATCTGACGAGCCGAAATCATTTCGGCACTACAGCGCCGAAACAGCAGTAAAATAGGAGTATGAATCGGCCCTATGGCAGGTAGATAAAATGCTGGGCATGTATGTGCATGCAGAGTTTGCTTTGGAGTTGCCCAAACTGCAAGTGCACATTTGAGTGAGGAGTCTGCTATAAACACAACATGAGATATATAGCTAGATAGCTATAAACACAACATGAGATCACGACACTGGTATCGGTATTCGGTATAGAAATTGAGGTATCGTGATCGGATTGGAAGCGAAAAAAGTGTATCGGGACATCCCTATTTTTTTTTTTAAATGTCAGTAATTTCTTTGTTATTTGTCATATCTGCCCCATGACTTTTTTTTACAACGATTAAAGCCTAAATATGAATGTTACATTGTGCAATGCTAAAAACACAATTAAATTGTTCATCGAATTTCTAATCGTGATAGTCCTACCACCTTTTCTGGCTCAGGGTTCACTTAAATGTCTTGAACATTGATTGATTGACATTTTTATTTCACAGTATGTAGAATAGGTACATTTCAAACAAAAGCACAGGTCAATACAAAAACTTGTACTTTGAGGACGGCACCGAAAAGCAGTTGTACACTTGTTTACATCAGGATCCTCCATTTTCAATTAATCAGATCATTTAAAGATGTACTGTACAGATTTACACTTCGATGAAAAACAGGACATCGCGATGGAGACTTATGCCGATGAAGAGCTGGCATGCAGAGAAAGGAGTGTCAGCGGCGCACAAAAGCAAGAACTGCACATGCTTCTACAGGACATGCTTGTATTAAACATTGCAGAACTGGCACTTCCCAGCACAGAGTCACTGTACAGCTGCACGACTTCTGACTCCAGTCACAGGAGTTAATATTCTGAGGTGGTTGATAACATTTGTATTTTGTTCTCATTGGAAGACATTTTTATGGACACTCAAGTGAGCACCATGGCACAGGCAAAGAACATTTTACAAGTCATCTGTGATCTCTTTCATGATGTAGAATCTGGAATTCCATAATTCTATGCATATTGCATGTGTGTTGTGTGCTCATGCATCCTGTTGTCACCTACGGGGGTGCTAGAATACTGTAAGCTTTGCTGTGTACTCTGAAATAAAACATCTCATCACTCCATCTGCCGTCGTGCTGTCTCACAAACTTTCTTCAGTGCTCTCCCAGTTTTAACAGTATGGTATGAACCAGATACAACAATGACATAGCTTGAATGATGATAGTGCAATTGTGTGAATTGTTTGTTTTGTTTTGCTTGCTGTAAAGCACAATACGGTGGAGGACTCTAAGAGGAAAAAAGCAAACCTTGACAGACAGTGGGACAGTGACTGGAGTGCTAACTTCCTGTTGCATTAGAGCTGGCAAGGAGGATGCTGTAGAAGTCTTTGCTGAAAGGCCCGTAGCAGCTTTCTAATAGAACAAAAATATGATATTACACATACAATACAAAATCTCTCCAAATATAAATACAGTAATATATTCGATATGGCTCAATGGTGGCACAACACACACACACACACACACACACAATAACAATTCTCACCATCTATATAAAGACTGTAAGTGGTTGTTACTCAATGTGCTTCTTTGGTGGCTCAGATAGAAGTGTGTATAACACCAAGAGGTATACGCAAACACAGTGACAGAGAACATCATGCGATTTGGGAAAACGTGGCAGAGAATTCATGTCAGTGGCACATGAATTCTCTGCCGCGTTTTCCCAAATCGCATGATGTTGACATGTAAAGCGCTTTGGATAAAGGTGACAAACCTTTACTGTTCTCGGAGACCACATCACTGGAATTCTTGAGCTTGTCTGCACTCCAGAAACTGGTCTGACGTCAGCTTTCTAATAGAACAAAAATATGATATATCACGCATACAATACAAAATCTATCCAAATACAAATACAGTAATATATTCGATATGGCTCAATGGTGACACATACACACACACACACACACACACACACAAATTGTTACTCAATGTGTCTATGGTGGCAATGTAATAAGTGGTTGCTTACCATGCCCATAACATCAAAGGTACCCAAACACAGACAACATCATGTGATTTGGGGAAATGTGGCAGAGAAATCATGTGTCACTGCATTTTATCAAGACAAACCTTTACTTTTGGAGGAGACCACATCACTGGAATATCTGAGCCTCTTTGCACTCCGGAAACTGCTTTCTGAAATATGAAAACAATATAAAAATATGAACAAAACAGAAAATACTTTTATGTGACAGACTTTTGTTTTAGCTTACTTTGAAACACAATGCAGATGCCAACTCTATACAGTGAAAATTCAAACCTGGGCAGACTCTGTGGACGTCGTCAGTGGAGTGATAACTTTATCAATGTCCTGTTCTATTACAGCAGGTGAGGGCGGGGCTGCTGGAGGGTCAACAGGTGTTGCTAAAATGCGCCGAGTTTCCTGAAATAATAAAAAGACGTAAAAAGACGTGGCACGAGGAGCAGCAGGTGAAGCAGGAGCGGTCTGCAGTGAATACACCGGTAGAACAATTAAAAAAATGACAGCCACCATAGTGCATGATGAACTAATGCCATTCTCCATATTCAATATATTGAATTTAATTTGTCACTTACTTTCACTGTTCTCCTATGTCTCCACCGAAAAATAGTAGGACTTGGAACAGGCTCAGTAGAGGGAATCTCAATCTCCATCTGTACATTAAGTACAACAGTAGAATAACATGTAGAACACAGCACATACATTACACCACGATGTTACATTATGGAAAGTTACTAACCTGGACACCCTCTGTCATGTCTTGTTGCATTACAGCAGGTGAGGGGGCTGCTGGAGGGTCAACAGGTCTTGACCTTGTCCTCCAATCTCTCCGCTGAAAAATAGTAGGACTTGGAACAGGCGGAGAGGGAGTATCCATCTGTACATTAAGTACAAAAGTAGAATAACATGTAGAGCACAGCACATACATTACACCATGATGTTACATTATGGAAAATTACTAACCTGGACACCCTCTGTCATGTCTTGTTGCATTACAGAAGACGAGGTTGATGCAGTAGCGCCCTAATAGAACATAAATAAAAATAACCAATAATAGTAATAGCAAAAGGCGAGGATTTAACATCAGTTTCCCAATCTACAAAAACTAAAATAATAAATAAAACAGTGTAAGTAATGAATGTTATTTGTACAGAAATTGATGTTGTGCATCGTCTAAATTAGAAAAACAAATCATAGTGGCATTTGTTGTTTGACTCAGTTTCTGTGGATTATTTTTTATAGAAGTCAAGACATTTCATCAACAACTGCATGGCTGCATAAAATAAACTATAACCTTTATATAGAATGACCACTTTCTATCCAGGTCCATTGGTCTTGCCCACTTCCATAAATGTTTTCATTCTTTAAACATATACACATAAAAACAAACATCAGAAATTAAGAATGTAATATAAAATGCAAAAAGAACATAATCTCGTGGATGTGGAAGTAGAGAGAGAGAGAGAGAGAGAGAGAGAGAGAGAGAAAGGGGGAGGGGACCCTCCATAAAAGAAATAACAGTAATGGATCCTATATTATAGCCATACCAGATCAACTCTGGAATTTTCTGTACATTGTTGTTATTGTATTGCATTAACTGTTAACTGGCCAATCAATGTTTTCTTTGCTTTTTTTCATTGACCAACCCCCTTCTTCCATTTTTTTCTATGTAGAAATGTAAATAACAACACGTACGATGTGAATTATGCACAAAACATTTCACACAATGTCACCCATTTTTTCAATTATGTAAACCTTGATGTTACAAAGCTGATTATGATGTAAGGCCTATCATTTGTGAGCAATATGAAATAAAAACAGAAAATGAGAAAAAGGGGGAAAAGTTGGCCTATTAAATCTATTTTGTCATGATTGGGATTTTATAAAGTCATATGGCATTTAAATGTAGTACACAGTATTTTATAATGTTTCCAATTAGGCCTATAATGTCCACGCTTAATGCATTAATATGACATTATACACGCGGTTTAAAGTATATTACATTACCGTTAATTCAACCTTCAAGGGTGAATCTTCTCCAAAAAGTGCATGTGGTGAACGAACCAATTCCTTTCCGCATCTTTTCCGTCTTGTTGGGTCTTTGAAACAGAGACCAGGCTTTCCTCCGGGGTGGTGGAAAGCCTGGTGAGGCGAGATTAACTGGGACGTAAATCGGGACTTGATCACCCCGGCTGGGTCACCTGAGTGAGGGGTATGATGTTGGGAGACCCGAAACCCCGATGACCTTGGGATACATCACTGAGGATACGTCCCAGTTGCATCCATGTATGTATGTATTTTGTTTTTTTAGAGACATATATGTCCTTTTTATCCACATATATGAAGTTATGAACCTGAATATGGCATAATATATGCAGCATAGGCTATATTGGCATAATATGTTAATATATTTAAAATAAAACCATAGCACCACCATTAGACTTTTCATGTCGCGCACCCCCTAGAAGGCGCTCGCGCACCACAGTTTGGGAACCACTGGACTATCACTAGTATATCACTTTTGTATTTTACTCAAGTACATTTTGATTACCATACTTTTACTCGTTTTACGTAACTTTTACATTGCAGTATTACTCTATTTATACTTTTACTTTTGTTTATTGTTTTATTGTTTATTTGGATCCCCATTAGCTACTATACATTAGCATAGCACATAAAATACTAGCCCTGGAACATGACTGCCATGATGATTATCATGACAGTCATGCAGAAACTTTGCCCTGTTTTTTGCGCTCGCTGCATTTACAAGATTTCCGTATATATAAACATTCAGATTTCAAATATAAAGTACTCACAAAGTGTCCCACGGGTGTTAGTTAGTAGCAGCGCCAGCGATTAGAATTGCTGCATCCTGCGTTGTTTAATAAAAAGCATTTTTGTCCGAGCTCCCCGGCTACTTTTTTCAAACGGGGTTCATTGGGAAAACCACAGTTGCACACCGGGAGCGCACTCGCCTATTAGTCTGTATTGGCAGGGCGGTCAGCGTACCTATATCGAACACACGAGTGCCACCCTCCTCCCGACCGATAGGGGCGCGTAGTTGAAAGCCAATGGCAAAATAACACCTCGGATAAAAATGCTTTTTATTAAACAACGCGGGATGCAGAAATTCTAATCACAGGAGCTGCAACTAACTAACACCCGTGGGACAAATTGTGAGTACTTTATATTTGAAATGTGAATGTTAGTATATACGGAAATCTTGTAAATGCAGCGAGCGCAAAAAACAGGGTGAAGTTTCTTCATGACTCTCGTATGAATACGAGAGTCATGAACCATGGCTAATAAAATACATGACATAATATGAAAACATTTTACAAAACAGTAAAGAAACGTAGGCCTACAGTTAAAAACCTCAAATACAAAAAAACCAATGCATGTAAGTGAAGCATCATGAGTAGCCTACTTTTTCCAACACTGCCTACTAACAAGCTAGGGTAGTAGGCCTACTAGTGATACTAGTGGTACTAGTGGCAAACAAATGTAGTTAAACTAGTACTAGTAGCATGACTACTAGCTTAACTTAACCACATATTTCTTAGCCACACTGCAGGCTAGCCGCAATTTGCAACTCTAGAGTTGCAACAAGCTCCATCCACTTCCTATTCATCATTTTTGGTTTGTGATCTGCTTGTCTTAAACGACGTTAAACTCACCAACATTGCAGCTGTAGTCCAAGCTTGAACTATCCTCTTTCAATCTGCCGAGCTTGTTTTTCATAAAAATCCACCGTAGAGATGTTATGAGATACTTTCTGTCAAGACATCCTCTGCAAGTGATTCTTTTTCTAAGTGTTGCAGTTTGGAAGCACTCGTTTTTGTTAACGGGTCGCGCTGCTGCCTCCTGCATTATGTGCAATTTCGAAACAGGTGGAATGCAGGGCCGTTCAGTGACGTACGACGAGTGCTTCCAAACTCCAGCACTTAGAAAGATAATCACTTGCAGAGGATGTCTTGACAGAAAGTATCTCATAACATCTCTACGGTGGATTTTTATGAAAAACAAGCTCGGCAGATTGAAAGAGGATAATTCAAGCTTGGACTACAGCTGCAATGTTGGTGTGTTTAACGTCGTTTAAGACAAGCAGATAACAAACCAAAAATGATGAATAGGAAGTGGATGGAGCTTGTTGCAACTCTAGATTCAACCCATTGTAAAAAAAATCTAGAGTTGCAAATTGCGGCTAACTGCAGGCAGGATAGTATTTTTTTTAAATACAAATAAATATGGAAGGGGCTGGGGCAATAAAAACAGAGCATTTTATATTTAATTTAGTCATAACAAATTTTCATTTTTAAAATACCTCTGCTGGATTCCGTCGCCCGCCACATAAAAAAAGAGTAGATCTACAAGCTCTACAGCGCGGCGCGCTGCACGCCCGCCGTCAGCTTGGAGATCTACGGTCCTGTGTCAAGACGTCACGACGTTAACGACGTAACGCCGTGACAACACGCGTTGAATCATCGCGAGTTTGCCAGAAAGGACAGATCTACAAACTATCAACGCGTAAGAGCGCGACGCGGTGATAGTTTGTAGATCTGTCCTCTTGTTGTGTGAGCGACACCGTCGTACCGAGGAGCATTAAAATAACAGTATTTCTTTACCAGGGTTGCCATGTCTGAGTATTATAAGCGACTTGTGACTTTTTTCTTCTTCTGGGAAGTTGCTTGTAAATATTGGTAGTTGCGGACTGCAGTTTTTTAGTTGCTTCATAAATAAATGTTTAAACTAGTGGTCCTTAAACATTTCAATGTAAAGGAACCTGATGAGTTAATATGAAACTGTTAATAAAGAATCAAGCAAGCAAGCAAGCTAGTTCCATACTAGATTTAGTGTTGTTAGCCTATAATCATGGTTCAAAGATTATATTTCAGCTGCCCCCCCCCCCCCCCCCCCCCCCCATCGGGACAGGTTTTAAACTAAATTGTTTCATGATAACTACTTTGTATGTATGATGTATTGCCATGCTTTTGTACTTGCTTGTAAATCGCTCTGGATTAAGAGCGTCTGCTAAATGCCTAAAATTGTAAATTTTGTCTAAAACTTGTCTACTACTACTAGTTTTAGGCTCGGTTTTTCCTTTTCCACAGCCCTGTTTCGCTTATTTCTCTCTCTCAAAGTGACACAATGTGGCAACAGGGTCTTACCGTGTCGTACTCGTCGTCTCCTCCTCCTCCGTCCGGCTGTGGCTGTGTTGTAGGCCCGCTGCTGCTGCTGCTGCTGCTGCTAGCGTCTTCTGTTCCCCTCGACGCCATGACGGCGGCCCCGGCGTTTGTTTTCAATCAAAGCACGAGTCAAAGTGGTTGTAATCTCACGGACAGAGTTTAGTTTGTTCGCAAACTGAGCTACTTCTTCTAGTGTCTCGCTCTCTCTCTCTCTCGGCCGTTGGTAACGGTTGGCCCCCTTTCGGCTTTGTCCGTCTGCACATCCGCTCTGCAGCGGATACGGAAACATCGGCCGTGCGTGTCGTGTGGCGTAGGCGGGGTCTAAAATGATGATACAATAATAATATTATTATTTTCATTAATAATAAGACAACAATACTTGTATGTTTATTGTAACTGTAATTATGTTGTGCCTTTCGAAAAGCCTCGACAATAAACATTCTAAATGATGTGAATAACAAGTCTTCTCTTTCAAAATGTCATGAATTTGCATATATAAATAATAATTGTGAGGGTAGTTTACTTGACATGAAAACGTTTGCGAGTACCCTGCACCGCTGATACCTGATAGGCTATAGATTTAGTTTTCTTCAGAAAACTAAAGATTTAGGAGACATTTGCATAGAATCAGCCTCAGGTGTGATACAACTAAGTAAAGTACATTAAAGACACTTGTCGTAGCAAAATACATCACATATCTGAAGAAAAGGAAAAAAAGAGACAAAACTATCCTTAGTAAAATGTAAAAATAATTTAAAACTCCCTACATGTTCATTCCGACCTTTTCCACCAGCCAGGATGTTTCTGTTTAAAATGTCAGGTTTAGTCAGTTTGTATGCAGTGCCCAGACTGTTCCACGAGGTGGCACCAATGTATGTATCAACGAATTAGCAAAAACGCTAGAACAATCTACAGCTCCAGGCATCCTCTTGGCAAACACAGAAATCAAATGCTTACTTTACGCAGATGACCTGCTGCTGCTGTCCCCAACCAAGGAAGGACTACAGCAGCAACTCGATCTCCTAGACAAATTCTCCCAGACATGGGCCCTGACAGTGAACCTAACCAAGACTAAAATCATGATATTTCAAAAAAGGCCCAGCCGCCAAAACCACTAATTTTTCCTAAATACAATCCCACTAGAACAAACTAAAAACTATACCTACCTTGGCCTAAACATCAGCAGCACAGGGAACTACAACCAAGCTGTAAAGGACCTGAGAGACAAGGCAAGAAGGGCATTCTATGCCATCAAAAGAAACATCAAAATAGACATCCCAATTAAAACATGGCTTAAAATACTGGACTCTGTGATAGAACCAATTTCCCTCTATGGTTGCGAGATCTGGGGACCATTAGCAAACCATGACCTTGAAAAATGGGATAAACACCAAACCGAGACCCTACACACAGAATTCTGCAAATCCATTCTCCGTACCCAGCGAAAAACACCAAATAATGCATGCAGGGCAGAATTAGGACGATACCCACTCATAATCAAAATAAAAAAGAGAGCACTTAAGTTCTACAACCACCTAAAAGAAAGTGACCTAGATGCACTCCATAACAAGGCACTCACACACAGTGAAACTCTAGAGAGATGCCCCCTCAGCCAGCTGGCCCTGGAACTCCGGGCACAAACACAAACAGAGCCACGAGATAGAAAACCCATTGGACTAAACCAAATTATAAAACAGCAAAAGGAAAACTATCTGACACACTGGAAAGTGGCAACACAAAAGCAGAGTAAACTAGAATGCTATCTGGCCCTAAACAGAGAATACACAGTGGCAGAATACCTGAGCACTGTGACCGACCCAAAACAAAGACAAATCTTAACTAGGTACAGACTCAGTGAGCACAGTCTCGCGATCGAGAAAGGCCGTCATAGGCAGACCTGTATCCCGAGAGAAGACAGACTATGCACCCACTGCACACTAAATGAAGTGGAAACCGAGCTACACTTCCTAACCATCTGTCCATTGTACCAAGACATCAGAGACACATACTTCCCACAGATTACAACCACACACGGAGATTTTGAAAACATGACCAATGACAAAAAACTCCCATATCTGCTGGGCGAAGTACAACAATGTGCAAACACAGCAGCAAGATTTGTGAGTTGCTGTGATAGGAGAAGGATATCAAATGGAACACAACCACCGTAAAGACTAATCATTGTGTATATGCCTGCACTATACCTGCATCGAGTGATCTTGAACATAGAAGTTGATCTATTGAAGAATCTGACAAAGTACATAATTTTTGTTTTTGTTTTGATTGTATTGCTGTATTGTTGTACTGTTCTTTCTGCTTTGGCAATGTAAACGTATGTTTTCTCATGCCAATAAAGCCCTTTGAATTGAATTGAATTGTATGTGAAGTGAATGTTTCTTTATGCCTGTCAGTCAGTCATTCAGTCAGCAATACTATAGCCTGATTTTTGTGTGCGTCACTGACCAGAATATATTATTAAAGGACCAAGCAGTCCTGAAAGGACTTGGTCCTTTATTGTTTTTGTAGTTTTTTTTCTTCCGCCAAAAATAGCAGTTCTGGCTGAACCGTGCTGAACCGTGGATATGCATTGCAAAGGCAACACATGCATTTCATTGGCTGTCGCCTAATCGCTCGCTATTGTGCCCAATAGATACATTATTTTCAGGCGACATGCCTCCGCCCACTTTGACCATCGCCAGCTGTTCGCCTTCTATCGCCAGTAGTTGCCGGGTCTCATTGACAAATAATGCACTTCCGGAAAATTCGGACAACACACTGCAGGCACAGTTCAGCTTCAGCAAGGAGTTTCGTCTTTATTAAACAAATCATCATCGTTGTCATCATTGTCATCATTTTCATCATTATCATCATCATCATCGTGTTTTCTCTCCAGCTCAGCCACCATCTTGTTTCCCTCCTCCCTGGCCATGTGACTCTTTAGCAACCAATCAGCATGAAGTTGAGGAGGGGGACACAACTGGAACGGACGAACGAACGAACACACAACACGCACACACACACACACACACACACACACACACACACACACACACACACACACACACATTTTAAATGTTTATTTATGTCCACATAATGAGAAGTACAGGAATACCTTGTACAAAGGACATAAACACTGCCAGTGCAGTTTGACAATAGGAGAGCAGCCAGTTAATTACAACGTGCATGGATGGCAAAGCATCGTTACAGTACAGCTGACATGTCAGACACAGGACAGCAGACATAAATCATGGATAACGGAAACAACGCCTCCTCCAAATTGAGCGGCTTCCTATAATGGTTGAAACTGAGCAGTACCTCGCTAACTGCTTGGCTTTCCTTTTGGAAGGGTCAGCCATTTGTAAGAACCTCACAACCAACTTATGCACATGCCCTAGGCTGCCAAAGATAAAAACTGTAGCCTGCTGTGAGATGGTCTGCACTAGCTGCTGATACTTCAGCACTTTGGTTAGAAAGGCTTCTTCCAGGCTATAGTCAAAGGTACAGCCGACCTCGAGAATGAACACCTCTCTTTGGTTTTCATTTACAACAATGACATCAGGGGTGTTAGCTGAAATGTTAGAGAACACAGGATCATCATTACACAGGTTAAACATCCTCAGCTTCACAGTAGAATGCTTATAAAGCACACACACAAGTGAAATACTCAAGTAAATGTAATTAGTCTAGTCCCGCACAGTCAATAAGTTCCTTGGTGTTGTACAGTAGGCTATTGGTTCCCAAAGTAGGGGTACTTGAGGGAGTTCTAGGGGGTACCAAGCTCAATTAGAGATAGTTAGTAACCAAATGGACCCTTATGGGTCTGTAACTCAGAGAGTGTACAAATGGACACTTGGAAATATCCTACCAATTTCATATGACATGCCTTTACAAAAAACATATTTTTCACATGTATAATATTTATTAGTTTTATATATATATTAGAGTGAATACATATGTTTAGATGCCTGTGACAGCCTATCAGCTCGTCAGTCAATGCTGCTCCGCTTGTGTACAATAGAAAAACAGGTGAGGATAAAGCCTACGACAGCTCCCGACCTGACGTGATATTTGTCCTGGCGCACGTTCAAGTTCAAGGTTTTGCGGAAATAATAAAAGCCGATGATAGCCATGTGGAAATTGACGCCAGCAAGCAGGCATAGAAGTGGCAAATAAACCACACGCAGCAATGACACCGGCATGACGACAAGCATCGTACAACACCGCGGGGACCCCCCTTATACGCGGACCCCCACGCAGTATCCCACGTTCCATTTGTACACTCTCAGAGTTAAATTATAACAGCGGTTTTACAATATAAATCGGGGTACCAGAGATAGAAATGCCATTAAATCGGGGGTCCGTAGCATAATGCGTGTGAAACTGGGGGATCCATGAAATTAATGTTTCGGAATCACTGCTAGAGCCGTAAAAATCCTCTCTTATCGGGGTCACTGGGCATATGTTTTCAAATGTTTTCAAATGTTGATTTGGGGGTCCTTGACAGGAAAAAGTTTGGGAACCACTTGTGTACGCTATACCTGTATGCTGGCAGCCTGGGTTTGGACTACTTCCTGTGTTGTGGCGGCCTGGCCTTGGACTACTTCCTGTGTTCTGGCAGCCTGGCCTTGGACTACTTCCTGCACCGTCTCCAGGTATGACACGGTGCTCTCCAAAAGGGTCACCATGTTGACGCGCCGCCCGCAAGGCATGCTGGGTAGCAGCTGCCTCAGCCTGTTGCAGCTGTGGGTGATGCGTTTCCTGTTCAGAGTGATGACATCATTAACAAGAAACTATATATAGATCTCTAGCACTGCAGGTTTTTGAGGGGCTCCTCCTATACCCAGCTTTGTGTGTGTGTGCACGCGTGTGTGTGCGTGCGATCACTGCGATGATTACATTGGCTGAGCCATGTAATCTTACTTACGTCCCAGTAGCTACACTCAATCAGAACCACTAGGGAAAGACAGGGCCGCACAATCCGTTGGAACCACTCCGGAACTATACTATGCCGGGACTGAGAGGTACTATTCTGGTATGTGGATACAATAACTGCTTGAGCTATTGCATGACTTTTTTTGTTGAACTTAGATATAAAACAATTCTTCCACATATTTATTCGCAGGATAATTTTCCAAACGGATGGTGCGCGCGCACACACACACACACACACACCTGCGGTGTCTCTCCAGGAGGACGTTGGTTTTGTGTGCGTTGCTCTGCCTCTTCATCTCCACGTGCGCGCCCTTCCTCTTCCTCCTCACCTCTCTGGGGGTTAAAGGTCAGGTCAGGGGGGTCACGACACAGACTCCAGGACGTCTCCCCTGTCCACGTTAACAGATTCACCGCCATTGGCCGAGATCTATTTATCAATGTGTCGACATGCCTCAATTGGCCAATTGGCCAATTGGCCTGTAGGCCACTGGTGTGGGCAATCAATGCTGAGGTGTCAAGCTGCGCTTAATGCGACACCTCAGCTATGGCTGCGCCCAGGGCAGCCCTCCGTGGATTTGTGAATTTCCAATACCCAAAATTCTCGGCCACTCACTCACTCACTCACTCACACTCGCTCGCTCACTCCAGCATGGCGGTGAAATTGGTGACCTGCCAAAATATGTAACCATGTCTTGTGGACTTCAAATGTCCTGTTGTCAGACATTCAATTCATTCAATTCATTCAGAACACCACCAGCGATCAGCAATCAAACACAAATGTTTGGTCAAACCTGTGACTCCCATTGGAAAAGCATTGTGGTGGCCTAAAAAAACAAAAAAATACCAAACATTTGTTTGATTGTGTTTGATATGTTTAATGCAGGCCTCAGTCAACAATAATGTCTGTATAGGAAACTAGGAACACAACCTGACATCGATCAAAAAGGGACATATTAGCCTATACTTACCCTACAAGATCTCCCTCCACACAGCTGGTTCAAATGGACGATCAATACTTATCAAGGGCTGAAGTGTACACCGTACAGGCACCACGCATTGAATCCACACAGGACAGGAGGAGGTATAGGCTTAATTGTGTCAAGAGACTAGAGCCATTGATCGTGCATTGGAATCAGCGGTGTCTGTGTGATTTTGAAAAGGTTTGTTCTTGGCAAAGAAACCAGTTTTCCAGCTGGGGTTCCCAAAGTTGGGACCCCACAGTGCAGGGTCGCGAAATGATCAAAAGTATTTTACACACCTGAATAGAATTCAACAGCATGGGTGAAATACAAATGTAGAAATGATTACAAATACATTTTAGCCATTGTTACAAAAACACCCTGCCATTTCATGACCTATAGGCACCTACATGTGCGGACATAATTATGTGCATGAAATGACCTCCGGTCGCGAGTCAATGGCAGCATTATTTTGGGGCCGGGGGCTGAAAGGTTTGGGAACACATTCAATAGACCACATCACAGCCATGCTATTGTCACAGCCCCTGTAGTTGGCCTACTAGGGCCTATGTCTTTGCTTGAGGAAGAAATAGTGTCCGCAACACAGTGGTATGAAAAACTCAGTGCCACTGGTTTATTGATTCAACATTTCGATCACTGGGATCTTCTTTGGACATTTTCAGACTGGCCCACCACAACCAGCACGCAGATACTCTAGCCTACTGACTTTTCAGGGGTCGAGGCCCATATACAAATACCTGAAATACAAGCCCTTAATTAATACCTCCTCAGGAATTCGTGGCTAGAGTGGAAGTGCATATGCACTATTATTACCTTTGTTAGTTTACTTTTCTATGTCTTTGCTTCCCACAGATTCTGAGTTGCCAATCAGTGCATTGGGAGCACCTGGCCAGTGTTCCCAGTCCCAGTGTGCTCTATAAAGGGCTGGGAGTTGGCCGGCCTCACTCTCTCTCTCTCTCCTTCCATGAGAGCAAGTACCGGTATTTAAAAATCAGGTGCTTAAGGTCGCATTCATACCAGAGAGCTTTGCTGCGATTAAAACGAATCCTGCTGCGCATTGTCAGAAAGTGCGCTTCGTTTGGCAGGTGTGAAGGCTCATTCGAATCCTAATGCGCAGCAAATAACCGCATTTTACTCCGCCCAAAAACGTGGGTTTCGCTTCGCTTCGAATCGCACTTGACTACGATTCGGTGCAGGTGTGAATGCAATCCGCAGTAAATAAAGGAAATGAAGCAAACATAATGTGGCGGGTGAGGAGCTGAACACAGTTGGAGACGGAGAAGGCATATTTTACGCAGCGCAAAGATGTCCCGTTACTGTGGATAGACGTGGTCGAATAAGGAGACTGAAGCCCTGATCGAAATGAGGACGTGTACATTAATCAATTGCTTAAGAAAACACATAAAAACACTGCAGTGTATTATAGCCTACATAATATTCTGTCTGTCTGTCTGTCTGTCTGTGCGTGCCGTAAACATGGAGTGCTGTCACTGTGTGGGACTGGGGAGTTATATCAGTGCGCTCATGCAGCGCTGTGCCTCCATGCCCAAAAGAACAGTGTGTGGCGGCTGCGTGCGTAGAGAGAGAGAGAGAGAGAGGGGGAGGGGGGGGGGGGGGGGTCCCAGACGGCACGACACATGCACGTTATGAGTGTAATTTTGTCACCATAGATTTCACTGTGTAGGCTAGTTTATGAATGGAACACATTGATAAAGGTCCCCCCTGCTGCGTTTCCAATTGCTGCGAATGACAGTGTGAAGGCAAACCGCAGCCAATTAAATATGCAAGAACCTCAATTCCCCGCCCATACGGATCTGAGTCTACCGAAGTATTAGGTGAGAATGTGACCTAAGAAAGCCAAGTCCATTTGTACGGACAACTCCTGTTACTGCAGCCATGTCAAGGTTTTCATGTTTCTGTATGTGTCCTTTTGGGGGCGCTCTCAGTGTGTTCTATGTGTTGAGGGTTCTCAATTATGTGTCTTGGTTGCGTCTGTGTTCTGATAATTAAGCTTGTTGGTTACACCTGTTTGTGAGTGAGAGAGGGCAGAAGTCTCATTACATTACTGAAGGAGAGTGCACTGTGCAGATCACTGAGAGAGAGAGAGAGCTCTGTGCAAAAGGAAGAAAGCAAAGTAGACCATAAAGAAGTAAAGTAAACTAAGGGCCGATTCATACTCCTATTTTACAGCTGTTTCTGCGCTGTAGTGCCGAAATGATTTCGGCTCGTCCGTTTCAGTAGCACCGAAGAGCCGACTTTAGGACGGTACCCCGCCCCCCCGAACCTCAAATGACGTCAACAGCAACGGCTCTACAGCGCAGAACAGACTTTTATTCGACTCTAAAATAGGAGTATGAATCAGCCCTAAGAGAAGTAAAGTAAACTAGAAAAAGTGCCCTTCCGGGCACAGGTCTCCACCAGGTTATCCACAGATCCGTGCAGTTAGAGGTAAAAACATTTTTCGGCCAGTTATAGCGCCACCTTGAGGCTGAGTTGAAATTGTTCATGTGGCATTTCGTCCTCGGCCTAGTGGGAATGTGGGTGCACAATTTCACGGAAATCACGCGATGTGTTCATGATTTGCAGCATTGTGTTTGAAACTGAGCACTCCTGTGAACTTTGGAAGCCAATCTTAACCAATCAGGATGGAGTCTGATAAATCTGAAAGACCCGTTTCGTTGAATGGCTCTAGAGAGACTGTGTACCAATTTGCGTGATGTTTGGACAAAATCTGTAGGTGTACTGTGCAAAAACTTGTTTTGCACAAAGCGGCCTCCTGGTGGCGCTATAACAGGCCGTTCTGGAAAGTTTGGGGCAGAGGTTCATGGTTGGCATCCAGGGAGTGTGTGTGCAAAATATGGCATCGACCGGGTTAACGGTGGCCGAGATTAGCTGTTCACGGACACACGGACACACGGACGGACACGCGGACGGACGGAGTGCAAAACATACTCTCCCCACATGCCTTCGGCCTGGTGGAGACAACTAAGAGAAGTAAAGTAAACTAAGAGAAGTAAAGTAAACTAAGAAGTGAAGTGAACGAAGTAAAGTGAACTGTAAAAGAAAGTTAAGTTAAGTACAAGAGATGTACAAGTAGAGAAAAGAAGAGGGGCACGGTGGCACAGTTGGTAGTGCTGTCGCCTCACAGCTAGAAGGTCCTGGGTTCGATTCCCGCTCGGGGTGCTGTGGGTGCTGGCGGCGTGTTTCCTCCTCCGCGTCATCAGTGCCCATACCCGAAGGCGGGGTTGGCGAAAGGGCCTTTCTGTGTGGAGTTTGCATGTTCTCCCCGTGTCCCCTAAGGTAGGTGCCCTCACAAAAACATGCAGTAATCCTGGTCTCTAAACTGCCTCCCCCTGGCCAGCCGGGGCGCCTGATGGAGGGGAAAGGAACTGGTTGGAATAACGTGTTCCTTCCACGCGCTACGTCCAACCAGGGAAACTCCCCCCTGTCAGGTGTAAAGGAGCAACTTGGACACTCAAGCATGAAGGAAGCATGAGTTAAGTCCGTTGCTCTCCCCAGGTTGGCGGAGGGTGTGTAGAGCCCAGGATCACATTAGATGATTGACACAGGGGTGAAAATGGGTTACAAAATCGTGGGATAAAAAATATATATATAAAAAAACATGGTGCCGTGTCATTAGTCAGAAGGTTCATTGTTCCAAAATTACTATCCCTATCTCTAACCCTAACCTAAATCTAACCGCAAGCACGGGAGCAAACCTAAACCTAACCGCAAGCACGGGAGCATTGCATGTTCGGACTAACGGGACTTCAGATCTATGGGCAGTTCCCATCAAAATACCCAATTTCTGAATGGACAAAACTCCAACCTTTTGATAACCTTTGGGTGGCGTGAATCATGATAGGGGATTTATTTATTATTATATACTATTGTTTTACAGTAAAAGAGTTGAGAGCTAAAGATGTGATGATCTTATCGTGTAGAATAGATGACACTGTTTTCTTTCCCGTAACAAGTCAAGTTGTCTCTGTTTCCTCGTCATGCCACAGAGAGATAAGAGGGCTCGCTTCTCTGCTGATCTCTGTCAGCCATTATCACAACCATCACACTGACGCGCGCGCGCGCGCGCACACACACACACACACACACACACACACACACACAGCGCAGCTATTTCTCTGTAGGGAAAGCAGTGCAGACCAGGTACGGAGCCTGTGGTCAAGTTTACTAAGTATTGAGGGTTTAAAAATACACTGATAGTGCTGTGAGCTGTCTGAAACTATCCATGAATTCTATATGGAAAAGTTTAATCTGTGACACAATTTTCAGCTAAGGAGTCCCTGCTTCATCTGTCTCCCAGCTATAAGGGGTCCCTGGTTCATCTCTCTCTCAGCTAAGGGGTCCCTGTTTCATCTGTTTCAGCTAAGGGGTCCCTGCTTCATCTCTCTCTCAGCTAAGGAGTCCCTGCTTCATCTCTCTCAGCTAAGGAGTCCCTGCTTCATCTGTCTCCCAGCTATAATGGGTCCCTGCTTCATCTCTCTCTCAGCTAAGGGGTCCCTGCTTCATCTGTCTCCCAGCTATAATGGGTCCCTGCTTCATCTCTCTCTCAGCTAAGGAGTCCCTGCTTCATCTGTCTCCCAGCTATAAGGGGTCCCTGCTTCATCTGTCTCTCAGCTAAGGGGTCCCTGCTTCATCTCTCTCTCTCAGCTAAGGGGTCCCTGCTTCATCTCTCTCTCAGCTAAGGAGTCCCTGCTTCATCTGTCTCCCAGCTATAAGGGGTCCCTGCTTCATCTCTCTCTCAGCTAAGGAGTCCCTGCTTCATCTGTCTCCCAGCTATAAGGGGTCCCTGCTTCATCTGTCTCTCAGCTAAGGGGTCCCTGCTTCATCTCTCTCTCTCAGCTAAGGGGTCCCTGCTTCATCTCTCTCTCAGCTAAGGGGTCCCTGCTTCATCTCTCTCTCAGCTAAGGGGTCCCTGCTTCATCTCTCTCTCAGCTAAGGGGTCCCTGCTTCATCTGTCTCTCAGCTAAGGGGTCCCTGCTTAATCTGTCTCAGCTAAGGGGTCCCTGCTTCATCTCTTTCTCTCAGCTAAGGGGTCCCTGGTTCATCTGTCTCCCAGCTATAAGGGGTCCCTGGTTCATCTGTCTCTCAGCTAAGGGGTCCCTGGTTCATCTCTCTCAGCTAAGGGGTCCCTGGTTCATCTGTCTCTCAGCTAAGGGGTCCCTGGTTCATCTCTCTCAGCTAAGGGGTCCCTGGTTCATCTGTCTCTCAGCTAAGGGATCCCTGCTTCATCTGTCTCCCAGCTATAAGGGGTCCCTGCTTCATCTCTCTCTCAGCTAAGGGGTCCCTGCTTCATCTCTCTCTCAGCTAAGGGGTCCCTGCTTAATCTGTCTCTCAGCTAAGGGGTCCCTGCTTTATCTGTCTCTCAGCTAAGGGGTCCCTGCTTCATCTCTCTCTCAGCTAAGGGGTCCCTGCTTCATCTTTCTCTCAGCTAAGGGGTCCCTGCTTCATCTCTCTCTCAGCTAAGGGGTCCCTGCTTCATCTGTCTCTCAGCTAAGGGGTCCCTGCTTAATCTGTCTCAGCTAAGGGGTCCCTGCTTCATCTCTTTCTCTCAGCTAAGGGGTCCCTGGTTCATCTGTCTCCCAGCTATAAGGGGTCCCTGGTTCATCTGTCTCTCAGCTAAGGGGTCCCTGGTTCATCTCTCTCAGCTAAGGGGTCCCTGGTTCATCTGTCTCTCAGCTAAGGGGTCCCTGGTTCATCTCTCTCAGCTAAGGGGTCCCTGGTTCATCTGTCTCTCAGCTAAGGGATCCCTGCTTCATCTGTCTCCCAGCTATAAGGGGTCCCTGCTTCATCTCTCTCTCAGCTAAGGGGTCCCTGCTTCATCTCTCTCTCAGCTAAGGGGTCCCTGCTTCATCTTTCTCTCAGCTAAGGGGTCCCTGCTTCATCTGTCTCTCAGCTAAGGGCTCCTTGGTCATTGTTATTTTTGTACAGTGAGTCAAGAGTTACTATAAAAAACCTTCCCAAGTGACTGCCATTAACAGACTGCTTTCATTTCTCTCTCTCTCTCTCTCTCTCTGTAGGTCAAGGTCGAGTGCCCTCTATCAGAGCAGCTGACTCAGAGAGGACACTATAATAGACATGCTAAAACCTTCTGTGGAACAGAACCAGAGCAGGGCGCCCCCTAGTGTTCACATTGAACCTTACATTCAATTATTTTATGCAGGTGTATTTACAATGTATCATCATGGGACAGCACAATGGAAACAAGGCCTTTTGTGTTATCCTTTTAGCAATAATTGTAAGAACCATACCACTAATTTGTATTCAAGCCGTATAGGGCCTATAAGGTGCATGTGTGTGTGTGTGTGTGTGTGTGTGTGTGTGTGTGTGTGTGTGTGTGTGTGTGTGTGTGTGTGTGTGTGTGTGTGCGTGTGCGTGCGTGCGTGTGTGCACTGACAGTAAGTGGGTCACTGATCAGCTTTTGGTCAGATGTCAGAAGGAGATCCAGGGCTCCAACGAAAGCATGCACGGACTCAGAGTAAACCCAGACCCAGCCATGCAGGTGAACATGGGACAGGCACAGAGGAGCCAGTAGGAATTAACCATCCCAGACTCCACAGAGCCAATAGGAACCATCCCAGACTCCACAGAGCCAGTCGGCGTTGGGCCTTTTGCAGAAAGCGTGATTCGGTAATCAATCAATCAATCAATCACATGCTGGCCTGAAAAAACAACCATCTGTCAGGAGGAGAGCACAAGAAGAGGTGAGTGAATTCACTGCCGCCGTCTTCCTTTGTAGTCTACTTGCCATGGACATGTTGAGCACACCAACGTGTTATGTTAGAAATGTTGAGTATGGGTCCCCAGCATGTAGAAACTGCCGGGTGCTAACTTGCATTATGTTGAGACATTTTCATAATTGGCATAATATGTGACCATATACCATTAACAACCAATAGAAGGCAAAATATTCAAAATGTCATCATGCTTTGTGCATGGCATGTGACGTGTCAAACTAGGGGGTTTTCATGATGCTGAATCCATTTCAAGCATTAGTTTAGCAAAAGAAAACACTCATTGGGCTAAAAACACGGCCATTGCCGTCATCACAAATGTGATGATGTCAGCACAATAGAGCGTCGCAGTCCCTTCCCCTTTCAGAACAACGAATGGCCCAGGAAATAAATTGCAATGCATTTTTCCCATAGGCATTTCTTAAAGTATTTATTTAAAGACGGTTACGCCGCGGACAAAGCCAACTCGGATCGTGACAAATCCTGACAATGAACACAATGTTTTGGGCCGATCAAATAATTTATAAGAAGAAAAACAAAACAAATAGTGTTGTCTCCTGCCTTTATTTTCTTCTTTCTAATGATTTGATCGGCCCAAAATATTGTGTTCATTGTCATGATTTGTCACGATCCGTGTTGGCTTAGTCCGCGGCGTAACCGGCCTGCACTTGTCTAATAGAGCGTGTGGACAGTGGACAGACACATCACCCTGCTGCTGAGGACATCTTTAATTTCTCAACCCCTTTATAATTATTTCTGCTATTATGTGATCGACAAATTAAAGGGACCTGCAGATCCCTTCTTCTTCGAAGCCAGAGGGGGGCACTGTGATCACCATATGGGTCTCTGCACCAGCCGGACCAGTGTCTCCCTGGAGGCGGGTACCCCGGGTACCGCCCAGGGTAGGGGGGGTGCCCCGGGAGCCACGGAGCCAGCTGCACCCAGGGCACTACACCCCCGACCAGAGACCCCCAAGGTTGGCGTCCTTTTGCACTCCTTTGTATTTCCTTGAAATACCTTAAAACCTTTTTTCTTTTGCCTTTCAATGTTTTAGTTTGATTCTTTTTACGGCTTGATTCAAACGGCTTAGTTTTTTTTAGTTTTAGTTGTATTTTGGAAATATGGATCAATCGGAGGCAAAGATTAAACAACGTCACAAATAGGAGATCTATACAAGGCATTTTCATAAACCTGCCACAGCAATAAAATGTTTTTGTAACATTTCATATCCACCCTAAATGTTAGGTATGAAATATTGACAAAGACTAAAACTAAAGACATTGTGCTCCATTTTCGTCACCGCTAAACCCCCTATCCCTAAACTTCTTTGCCTTTTTTTTACTATTTTGAAAAACATTTTTGAATAGTTCAACTAGACAATCTACATGGATACGTTGTGAGCTTGTAGACTGGCCATTTTAACTATTCAAAAATGTTTAGCAAAATAGTAAAAAAGGCAAAGAAGTTTAGGGATAAGGGGTTTAGCTGTGACGGAAATGGAGCCCATAATGTCTATGGTTACAGTTAAATTTATTTAATTCTGTCACACAAATTACTATAGTTATAATGTTTTTGAGAGGCGTTACCCCTCCTATATCCAGCTTTTGGTGTGTGTGCACAAACTTTGTCCTCGGCTATTTTCAGCACGCAACCAAGTGTAAAATAACTTTACTGGATCTCTTGTCCACTGGTCCCTTCCTAACATTTTAGTCTAGTTTTTATTAGTTTTTTTAGTCTTATTATAGTTTTAGTCATCATAGCTTAGTTTTCATGTAGATTCCATTTAGTTTTCGTCAGTGGAAAAAGGTATAGTCGACGAACAATTTTCGTCTTAGTTTTAGTCGACAAAAACAACACTGGCTATAAGACAAAGATTAGACTAAAATGGTCCAAAGTGTTTGAGAACCAGCTGCTTTAACTTTATCCCCGCCCCCTTCCCAGGAAGAGGGCATCCTCATGGTCCAGCCAATCAAGACGAAGACCAAGGAAGGGGGAGGAGTCAACCACACCGCCAAGGGCTACCTGGAGGTGGGGGGGAAGGGAAGGGGAGAGGGGGAGGGGCCGACCGCCAGGGGGGAGGTGAAGGAGCAGGGGGAGGAGGAGGAGGGGGGCGAGGAGGAAGAGGAGAGAGAAGGAGTGGACGAGATTATCACGTTCTGTGTGACCGAGGGAAGTCTGAGGAGTGAATGTCTGGAGTAGGAGGGGAGGGGAGAGGAGAGGAGAGGAGAGGAGAGGAGAGGAGAGGAGAGGAGAGGAGAGGAGAGGAGAGGAGAGGAGAGGAGAGGAGAGGAGAGGAGAGGAGAGGAGAGGAGAGGAGAGAGAGGGGATCTATGGATTTTTTTTCAGTAGCCTATGTCTTGACCTTCGCACATGGAAGAAAAAGTTAACTGACCAATACCAATTGGAATGTGTTTGGTGAAATGTATGTGTTGAGTTGTGTACGTCATGATTGTAAAGTAAGATTTCAAGGTTTTTTTTCATTGATTTAATTACCCGGTCAAATCATTTCCCCAAATTCAAGATACCAAAAGTCAACTCTGAACTAGGTAATCATGCCTTTAGCTTCTGTGGCCCTAATACATGGAATGACCTGCAAACCAAATTAAAATTGACCACATTCGTTCCCTTGCATCGCTTTAAAACCTTGGTGAGCACACAGACCCCCACAATGTGACACTGTTTTTAGATCATTTTGAAATTTGTGTTAGCTTTTTATTTGTAAACCTATGTAATTTCACATGTATACCTTTTGTTTTTATTGTTCTGATCTTCTGATGTATTGTGATGTTTTTGTGTTTACTTTCGAGAATTTATAAAACTTGAATGAAAAAGGCACCATTCTGGGAAGGTTTCAGTGATGCGAGCCACGAGGAATCTGAATTCCGTCTTACCGTTTATATTCTATATTGTGATGTCTGTTACGGTCCTATGTGGCCCTAGTGGTGTTTGGTCTGTGTATAATCCACTGTTAGGCCCTCATGTATCAACCGTGCGTACGCTAAAATATGGGTGCACGCCGAAATTACCAAAGTTTTCGGCATTTACCATTTCCGCCAAAGCTTGAAATTGAACTTGTGCCAAGACAAAAATGACGTATGGTCGGGAGCTGTCATACGCTTTGTCCTCACCTGTTTTTCTGTCGTAGAACAGACAGACAGTGACAGAGACAGACAGAACAGGAGCGGAGGAGGAGATGTAGCCCTAGAACGGCTCTTGTTGTTACAGTATGTACAGTATTTCACATACAGAGCAGACGTCATCACTGATAAGTGCAGGAGGGCAACCCAGTGCTGTCTCCAGGCACAAATCAGCAGGGGGGCATACTTTTTTTCCCGAAAGGGGGCACTTCATTTTTCAAACCCCCCCTATGTATAACAAATAATCACCTATTGACAAAGTGATGCTTGAAAAAGGCTACAAGTAGGCTACAATTATGCAGCAGCACCAACAACAAAAAAAGAAATACAACTATGTTGAGCATTATAATGTCTTCTGCATGCATATATTACCTTGTATTTCTATTAACTATTCAATTAATTTGAACATGTAGCCTATATATTTACAATAATCATGGTAAACATATAGATTTAACATTGGAAAACATTAAAATATTGGTAGGGTAGGGTACTACTGGCCAATCTGGACTGGAGGGGCACAAAATCCAATCTGGGGGGGCAATGCCCCCCAATGCCCCCTAAAAAGACACTGGCACTGCAACCCTCTGTGGTCATGAGACAAAAGTGAAATCCCGTTTGTAGATACCTAGAAAGCATGAGGAAGTCACCCAGCTTTACTATCTGTCACGCTATCATGTCTGTGTGTCTTCCCTCCGTCAATCTGATCCAGTGACGTATTGTGAGACCGTCACTGGACTCCGTGTGATCCAAAGGTTGGGAAAGCCTGTTTCCATCTGTTTATAGGCCAATCTGTTCGCTGTCCGTGTGATCCAAAGGTCGGGGAAGCCTGTTCCGTCCGTTAACCACTTTACCACATGAACTGCGAAAGCATGCATCGCTCTTCCTGGAAGGTAAAATGTTGCCGGAAAATGAAAGAGAAATGCATGTGACGATATTAATGAAGCCTATAGGATACTTCACCGATTTTCAGGCCAGGATCCCCTTAGATGAGAGAGAGATGAAGCAGGGACCCCTTAGCTGAGAGAGAGATGAACCAGGGACCCCTTAGCTGAGAGAGACAGATGAAGCAGGGACCCCTTAGCTGAGAGAGACAGATGAACCAGGGACCCCTTAGCTGAGAGAGAGATGAACCAGGGACCCCTTAGCTGAGAGAGACAGATGAAGCAGGGACCCCTTAGCTGAGAGAGAGATGAAGCAGGGACCCATTTGCTGAGAGAGAGATGAAGCAGGGACCCATTAGCTGAGAGAGACAGATGAAGCAGGGACCCCTTAGCTGAGAGAGACATATGAAGCAGGGACCCCTTAGCTGAGAGAGAGATGAAGCAGGGACCCCTTAGCTGAGAGAGAGATGAAGCAGGGACCCCTTAGCTGAGAGAGACAGATGAAGCAGGGACCCCTTAGCTGAGAGAGAGATGAAGCAGGGACCCCTTAGCTGAGAGAGACAGATGAAGCAGGGACCCCTTAGCTGAGAGAGAGATGAAGCAGGGACCCATTAGCTGAGAGAGAGAGAGAAAGATGAAGCATGCAGGCAGTGTTTTGACTTATATACTGTCTGTAAGCACTTTGATATCCCTGATATGATGACCATATGCTGCATCAACTACAGTATATCTGAGAGACTGATTATAATGTCTGTGCACAATGATATGAGATGCAGCATGCTCTGTTCCTGTTCATTCTGTTCTCATCTTTGTTTCCATACAGTATCTGCTATAGCGGCACGTCATTGTCCACACAGTGGACACATTGTCATGTGTCCACTGTGTTCAGAAACGTGCTGGCCATTGACATTATGTGTCCACTGTGTTCAGAGACGTGCTGGCCATTGTCATTATGTGTCCACTGTGTTCAGAGACGTGCTGGCCATTGTCATTATGTGTCCACTGTGTTCAGAGACGTGCTGGCCATTGGGGAATCCGGAACAACTCCCGAACGGCCGGTCCAGTCCAGGCCGGTCTGGGCCAGCCGTTTTCTTTCTTTTTTTTTTAATCATATATTTAATTTCGTAGATACACAATTAACTTTTAACAAGGTAACAAACAGCCTATATAATCATGCATTTCAAAGATGGCTTCAATTGTTGTCTAAATCAATGTTTATTTTTTTGTTGTTGTTATACTTTAGCTATATTGAAAAATAGCAGATCTACAAGCTCAAATCTTTACAACATATTTTGAGATTTGTGTCTGGGGCCAATTATACATACAATTCTGGGGGTCCTTGACATGAAATACTTTGAGCACCACTGACATAGAAACATAGGACTTTCTGAAAACTGTGTAGGATTTAGAAGACATTTGTAGAATTGTCCTCAGGTCAAAATGGGTTAACACCGTCCATAAACCCTCAATACACGCTGACCTTTGACCTTTGTGTGAAAAGTGAAAGTGAAAAGTGAAAAGTGAAAGTATTAAATCGATCAAATCAATCAAACAAAAGTTTTTACCGTGGGTTTGTGTGGTCCGGTGAGTAACGAACGTAATTCGGGAAAGGTTCTGCTCGTACATGTGTGTGTGTGTGTGTGTGTGTGTGGGCCTTCGGGGGGGTGCCCCATGCAGTGGGTGCTGTGGAGCTTAAAAGATGCCAGGCTAGAGCTACAGGGCTACATATCCATCCATCCATCCATCCACATTCACACATGCATTCACACTACACTCCACAAAGCTTGCATAAGAAATACTAGAATATTAGGACAGCAAATTGTTTGAAATTCTTTATTTATAGGAATACTCCATTGAGATATAGTATCTCGTTTTCGAGAGGGTCCTAATTCTTGATTTAGTCTCTGCAGCATTCTTTAGTGTCTCTATAGACATATATACACTAGTAATACTATACTAATATTGATTATATTATACAATCATTTAACACTAATATAGGCCCATATATTTACCACTGCTAAATCCACTGCTAAAATCTAGCTTTATAGCTTTATCTCTGCTACTACCTCAGCTTATCACTACCAGTGAGTTTCTTTTTATCATGGTGCTCTGTGGCTGTCTGCTGTGGCTGGGTGCACCGGCACCACGCCGCCTGATGGGGGCGCTGCTGATGCTGCTACTGGGCTGCTGCTGGAGGCTGGCCGAGGCAGCGCCTGCTGCATCACCTCCGGAAGCATCCTGCTGGGACTCTGAGCTCAGCACGGACCTGGGACACATGAGGGAGAGCCTCAAGGTAACACACACACACGACACACACGTACACGTGCACGCACACACGCACACACACACACACACACACACACACACACACACACACACACACACACACACACACACACGGACCTGAGACACATGAGGGAGAGCTAGCCTCAAGGTAACACACACACGCACGCACACACACGCACGCACACATGATGGGTGATTTGTCTGCCCGTGTTTTTGATTGTCTGTTGATGCTACTGTCTTTGTCTTGTTTTTCCGTTTGCCAGTCGTGTCATGAAGACTGCAACTCCACATCCATCACTGTAAGTCCATTCCTTATTTTGTTTGTTTGTTTATTTATGTATTTATTTATTACATTTTTAATAGTGATATATTTGACTCGTTTTAGGGCTGCATATGCCTATAATCTATTATCGATTATTTCTTCATCCTCTTGATCGAGAATTCCAATATTTCTTAATTGTTTTTAATAATACTTTAGGCGTATATTTCGCACTTTGTTTCTTGCAAAAACAGTGAAAATAGCTTTTTTTGTGTCATTGTCTTACTTTTAGGAGACAAAATGTCGCTGTCTCACCTTCAGCAAGTCCTATGAGGTGAGTCACAGAAAGATAGGCTACACTGATGACATAATAATGGAATTTTCATAAAACGTGGAATTGAACGGTTGTAATAATAAGAATCATAATCAATAATATGTGCTTGCTTTTGATAGGGGAAATGCTCTGCAGAATACTTTATAGAAGGCCTGTCGAAGTTGACATTCGAGGATCTGGCCGACAGGATTTATGCAATAAATCAGGTAGGTGTCTGCACGCCGGTGACAATGAACACAATATTTTGGGCCGATCAAATCATTAGAAAGAATAAAATAAAGGCAGGAGACAAGACTATTTGTTTCGTTTTTCTTCTCATAAATTATTTGATCGGCCCAAAATATTGTGTTCATTGTCATGATTTGTCACGATCCGAGTTGGCTTTGTCCGCGGCGTAACCGTCTTTAAATAAATACTTTAAGAAATGCCTACGGGCAAAATGCATTGGGATTCATTTCCTGGGCCACTCGTTGTTCTGAAAGGGGGAGGGACTGCGACGCTCTATATAGCTGTTTAACGGGAAAAACAATGCAATAATAATGAAGCAGAGTGTTTGTCTTTGTGGTTGATATCGTTCTGTGTCCCCACAGACCAGCTGTTTGTCTCCATATAGCTGTTTAATAGGAAAAACAATGCAATAATAATGAAGCAGAGTGTTTGTCTTTGTGGTTGATATCGTTCTGTGTCCCCACAGACCAGCTGTTTGTCTCGTCAGCACTACCGGGTGTTCCGATGTGACGGCCACGTCTCTCCTCGGAGATTCCTGAACACTCTCACCGACCTCGCCCACCTGCTGGCCTCTCAGAGGCGGAGCTAAAGCCCATGTCCCACCCTCCTCTCCCAATGATGGCTTCTCAGAGGCGGAGCTAAAGCCCACGTCCCACCCTCCTCTCCCAATGGCTGGCCTCTCAGAGGCGGAGCTAAAGCCCATGTCCCACCCTCCTCTCCCAATGGCTGGCCTCTCAGAGGCGGAGCTAAAGCCCATGTCCCACCCTCCTCTCCCAACGGCTGGCCTCTCCGAGGCGGAGCTTAAGCCCATGTCCCGCCCCCTCTCCCAAAGATGGTTTCTCAGAGGCGGAGCTAAAGCCCACATTCCACCTCCTCATCACATGACCCATGTCCCGCCCCCTCACTTCACACAAGTGTGACTTTTTGTATTATTATTATTTATTAAAAATATTTTTATAAAATCATTTTTTTATTAAATACTTTAGAAAAATGTTGGAATTGTATTTAATTTATGAAAAATTGTGATATTTATTTTTTTATCTTTTGAAATAAATAATATATTTTATATAAAAAAGGGTGAATATTGACTTCTTGCTACGCATTATAATTGGTCTGCGACCCAAACATGGGTCCCGAGTCTCCGACCAGTGGTGGGAAAAGTACTAACGTGTTTTAGTGAAGTAAAAGTATCAATACTGTTGTAAAGTCCGGAATTCAAAATGTACTAAAAGTAAAAGTTAGGGATGTCCCAATCACATTTTTTGGGGGTTGCATTCGTTTGTTTTCATCATGGGTGTTTATACATCTTTCTTTGAGATTTACATTAGACACAAGCCTATTTAGACACACTATTTTATTTAAATAAAAATGCGATGTATTTCTCCCGATCCCCATCATTTGAAAATGACATGATCGGCTCTGATTTCCGATCACCCGATCCGATCGGCCGCACATCCCTAGTAAAAGTACAAAAGTAAAGTTGGTAAGTTGGTATGAAAATGTACTCATTGTGCAGAATGTATACCATTTAAAGTTTTCAAATGTTTATAAACATCTTTTGAAAATAGCAGATCTACAAACTCTCAATGCATCGCATCACGACACATTGTGAGCTTGTAGATCGGCTATTTTCAAATGTTGGGCTGAAGTGGTTTATGTAGGCTATTTTTTATATAATAAATAATCGATTTAGTCACATTTGTTATATAGGTCTATAGCCTATTGATTGATTGAAGTATTTATTCAGAATTACAGTACATTTCAAGCACAACTCAATACAGAAACTGTTAACTGTGAGAGGACGACACCATAAAAGCATTATACACTTGTTTACAGTAGGCCCACCATTTTCAATTAATCAATTCTACTGTTTTGCTTTTGCTACAAAAATTACATTTGTGAACTGATGTACTTACTAACTGTGAGGACAGTATTCATGTTTTATATTGATGTCTGTTTCAATTAACTTACATTGTATTTATTTTGCTTTGCTCGTGTATAGCATTACGCGGAAGCAGGGATTGAACCCGGGACTCCCACTCGCCAGACCAACGCGCATCCTACCGTGCCAATCGGGCTGGCACGGTATAGGTTGTGGGCTGGGTCTTGGCTGGGGGCTACAATAGCTAGAGAGAGAGTACAACAAACCATGTGCAACCCAGATTCGGCACAAACTAAATAAATGTTGCTCCTATGCCACCAAAATGTGGAACGCCCTACCAACAGTCATTAAGACATGCAAATCCCTTGACTCCTTCAAAACTGCTCTCAAAGGGCACCTAAAACTGGCCCCCCGTGAAATCTGAATCCCCCTCCCACCCCTTTTCCCCCTATATGTATTTTTTCCCCTTTTTGATTTCCTGTTTTGTGTACATTCGTCATCTCTAAATGTTTTGATGAATTGAAAATGGTGGGCCCTCTTGTAAACAAGTGTAATGCTTCATGGTGTCGTCCACTCACAGTTAAAGATGGAGCGCCACAATTTTTGTATTTTTCCAGTTTTTCATGTGTGTATGAGGTGACAGTACTTCATTAGACACCCTGGAGTTGTTTTTATGTGCAATGGTGTATAGAGCGGCGCAGTCCCTCCCCCTTTCAGAAAAACGAACGGCCCAGGAAATGAAATGCAATGCATTCTCCCATCGGCACTTCTTATTTAAAGGTATATTCAGTGATTTCACTCAAAAAACCTTAGGTTTTGTTTTTGGCTGTGGGACCCAGCCTTTCATCCAATCAGGATAGAGAGTCAAAAACGAAACCTAAGGTTTTTTGACCCCCAGGGGTTAACTGGGGACAGGGAGGAACTCGATCCTTATATGGCCAGCACACTCTATAGTAGGGAGGATTATCACAACAAAACAAAAAAATAAGTGATATTTGAATTAAGTGAAATCACTGAATATACCTTTAATTAGTAGTATTAATAGTGTTGTCTCCTGACTTTCTTTTCTTCTTTCTAATGATTTGATCGGCCCCAAAACATTGTGTTCATTGTCATGATTTGTCACGATCCGAGTTGGCTTTGTCCGCGGCGTAACCGTCTTTAAATAAATTAAATAAGAAGTGCCGATGGGAGAATGCATTGGGTTTTCATTTCCTGGGCCACTCGTTTTTCTGAAAGGGGGAGGGACTGCGGCGCTCTATTGACTTTGTATTTAGGGTTTCTTCCTGGAGGCTGAACCCTTGACAGTCAAACGGGCCAATGAAGTAAACAGTAATATAGTGACACCACACTATCAGCCCCTCCCCTAACCCCTCCCCCTTTATCATACAACTACAGCTGTGGGTGCGGCTTCAGTTCAGGTGGAGTCACCACCCAATCACCGCCCACCAGGCAAACCAGGCATACTTAATGAACTGGTGGGCGTGTCCACATAAAAGCATGATTTTAACAAATACTGTACACTTTTTGGAAAAAGTTCTTCCCCCTTATATTGTAATAATACCTGATGATCATGATTTAGGGTGGAAAAGAATGGTGGCACTCCATCTTTAACAGTTTTTGTATTGAGTTGTACTTGAAATGTACTGTGATTCTGCAAACTGTTAATAGATTAAATCTTCATTTCACACAGGAAGGGTTCCACGGAAGCTAGAGAGAGAGAGAGAGAGAGAGAGAGAGAGAGAGCGTGGGTGTGTGTGTGTGTGTGTGTGTGTGTGTGTGTGTGTGTGTGTGTGTGTGTGTGTGTGTGTGTGTGTGTGTGTGTGTGTGTGTGTGTGTGTGTGTGTGTGTGTGTGTGTGTGTGTGTGTGTGTGTGTGTGTGCAAACAGGAGGTGCTAGATGTGTCAAAGTGGTTGAGTGCGAGAGGAAGTACTGTTACTTTACTGCAGCCACAGACACGTCAGACAGACACACGGATCTTTGAAACAGGAGATGTCATAAACAATAAGAATAACAGTGATAATATTCAACATGATGATGATGCAGCCTCCGCCCAGAAAGGTAAGCTATATGCTGCTTAATAATTTGTAATCACAACTGGATTGTTCTTTATAGTATTAGTATAGTTTGTTTATGATTAAAGGTGTCTTAACATTGCGTTACCGTTACAGTAAACATTTGAATGAAGCATCTATAGTCCTGGTTCCTGGGTCTGTAACTCTGAGAGTGTACAAATGTGCCATTTGTACACTCTCAGAGTTAAATTAACTTTGATTTTACAATATAAATGAAGGGGTGCCGGAGATAGGAATGCCATGTCTGTAGACATTTTTTAATCCCAAGTCCCAACTCAAGACTCACCTCTTCACTCTTGCTTTTAGTTGAGTTTTAATATGTGCGTTCCTACCCTGTCCTGACTGATTTGCTGCATGTGGTGTTTTTATTTATTGTTTTTATTTATGTGGACTATAGTGGTTTATTTTTGAGTGGTGCAACCACTCCTACATCCAGCAATGTCCGTGTACCTGTTTGTTTACCTGTATGTGTGAGCACGAGTGGTGTGTGAAATTGGAACGAGAAAGTATGTGACATGGCTGCCACCTGCTGGATGCAAATCCAACTTGGATTGATATCCATAATAAAGCTAATCTGACGGAGCAGAGAGAGAGAGAGAGAGAGAGAGGAGTTGCACTATTCGGTTCACACAGGTGTGATTTTTTTATGATGATCTGATTGGCTGTCTGGCTGAGCATGTGACCACGTGACTGTGCAGCTGAGTATATAATGTGGCAACAAGCTGAGACAAGCCTCACAGCTCAGAGCCTCACGGCTCAGAGCCTCACAGCTCATCAGAGCCTCACAGCTCAGAGCCTCACATCTCATCAGAGCCTCACAGCTCATCAGAGCCTCACAGCTCAGAGCCTCACAGTGTCAGAGCCTCACAGCTCATCAGAGCCTCACAGCTCATCAGAGCCTCACAGCGTCAGAGCCTCACAGCGTCAGAGCCTCACAGTGTCAGAGCCTCACAGCTCATCAGAGCCTCACAGCTCATCAGAGCCTCACAGCTCAGAGCCTCACAGCGTCAGAGCCTCACAGTGTCAGAGCCTCACAGCTCATCAGAGCCTCACAGCTCATCAGAGCCTCACAGCTCAGAGCCTCACAGCGTCAGAGCCTCACAGTGTCAGAGCCTCACAGCTCATCAGAGCCTCACAGCTCATCAGAGCCTCACAGCTCAGAGCCTCACAGCGTCAGAGCCTCACAGTGTCAGAGCCTCACAGCTCATCAGAGCCTCACAGCTCATCAGAGCCTCACAGCTCATCAGAGCCTCACAGCTCAGAGCCTCACAGTGTCAGAGCCTCACAGCTCATCAGAGCCTCACAGCTCATCAGAGCCTCACAGCTCAGAGCCTCACAGTGTCAGAGCCTCACAGCTCATCAGAGCCTCACAGCTCATCAGAGCCTCACAGCGTCAGAGCCTCACAGTGTCAGAGCCTCACAGCTCAGAGCCTCACAGCTCAGAGCTCCTTCATTTCTGTTTCTGTGTGGAATGTGACATTTCTTTGGGAATTTCTGTGTGACGTGTGTGACGTGTGTGTGTGTGTGTGTGTGTGTGTGTGTGTGTGTGTGTGTGTGTGTGTGTGTGTGTGTGTGTGTGTGCGTGTGTGTGTGTGTGTGTGTGTGTGTGTGTGTGTGTGTGTGTGTGTGTGTGCGTGCGTGCGTGGTGCAGGTGAATGAGAGCCAGCAGGTGAAGCAGGTGTTCTCAGAACAGATCAGTAAGCTGCAGAACAAACAGCAGCAAGACACTGATCTACTGGAGGAGATACGGTATGCACACACGCACACACGCGCACGCACGCACAGCCACACAAGCACTCATGCACGCACGTCGCACGCACGCATGCATGCATGCACGCAAGAACGCACACACACAGCCACACAAGCACTCACACACGCTCGCACGCACAAACAACAACAAACATGACAAAACAAAACCAACATTATTTAACACATACCCACCCACCCGCTAGCCCTGAGGGGAGAATAGATATACAATAATAAACAATGCAAGAAATGACCATGTAAAAGGACAAGAAAGAAGAGAGAAGGATATTAATCAATTGCAGTTAAATTATTAATATATAAAAGACTCTTATCAATGAGCCTCTAGAGTTGAGAATTAATTGTTTTCTAGGTGGATGAAGGATGACAGGTATTTTAGCCAGGATGTCGTGGCAGGGGGTGGGCTAGGATTTTTCCAGTGTAGAAAAATGCGGCGCCTCGCTATGAGGGAGGCGAAGGCAACTGAATCTGCCTGACACCTACTGAATCTGTCCACCACAGGAGACACACCCAAAATAACAACTAGGGGACATGGAGGTACGGGAAAGCCAAAGACTGCTGGAGAGTGTATCAAAATAGTGTTTCCGAAAACGTTTTGGGCAGAAGTAAAAAGTGTGTGTATGGTCTGCAGGTGAGTGAAGAGTAAGACACCCTGGTACACAAATCCTTGTGTAACTGGAGGGATCTGTTAAGGCTCATACATAGTCTGGATTTTCGGTGGTTAGGTGACCACCGAACTACAACATGACGTCACGAGCCGCGGTGAAGAGCAAACCACCGCCACCGCTCCAGCCCTTCTCTCTGTTTTTACTCACCACCGCTCAACGTTATTTCAGCTCCGGTGGTCAGCTCACCACCGGAGCGGTGGTCACCTCACCACCGAAAATCCAGACTATGAATAGGCCTTTAGACTGTTAGTGGCTCTTAGATGAGTGCTCTTTGGTGATACAGGTAAAACCATATAGACAAAAGGTCCTTCCTCCAAGTTGTACTGCTTGTCAAAATGTGAATTGCAGACTTGAAAAGAAAAGAATCCAAGGTACTCCGTCTTTGGTGAAAAATTAAATAGTTTATTTGATGATGAGCAAGGCCTCGTGTAACTCTGGCCCAAGTTCCCTCTCCCATGTATACCTCACCCCAGACTAGAGAATGTGGTTAATTCAGAAGAGATAAGGGCATTATAAAGATGTTATTCTGGAGACGTTTTCTACCGGGGAGGGGAGGAGGGGTGAACCAATATTATCCAGCGCATAAATAATATGCGCTGGATAAAGACCTGGAGGCGTGATCAATGCTCTTTGGCCACTCAGAATAGCCAAATGGCATTGATCACGCCTCCAGGTCTTTAGTTTACTCAAGTTAGGGAATAAGACCTGGTACTTAAGACACGCAAAATACAGCCCAGAGTCACCACAACCTTATTCACTGCTATGTATGGACTTATATCTCCGCCAGGCCGGAAATGCCGGGAGATTAATTTTGTGCGTGTGTTTGTTTTCTGCCTGTGTGTATCTGTAAGGCCTGACTCACACCTTCACAACAGATTGATGTATAGCTGATGCATGAGACTTGTTTACTGATGCAAGCTCGTGTGTGTCAAAGGTCCTTCAGTAAACACAGGGCAGCTATAGAAAAGGATTACGGTCAGGTGAGCACACACACACACACACACACACACACACACACACACACACACACACTAATCTAATTTGTTGTGTTACTGGTATAGCTTCCACATAACTGGAAATATAATAATTTATCGATGAGAGGAACTATTTTAGGACCTGAGTGCCTTCTGCTTGTTCTGTGCGAGCATGTGTGTGTGCATGTGCATGCGTGTGTGTGTGTGTGTGTGTGTGTGTGTGTGTTTCTCTCTCATTCAAACAGTGCAAATGTAATCATTACAGAAATCCTGCTCATGGCTGTCGGTTGTCCAAAACCGTTGCCGGTTGGATTCTAATTGGCGGAACGCTCCGTCATGCTCCGTCATTAGCCGAGCTCTAGGGATGTCGCGATACACTCATTTCCCAATACGAAACACAATATCACGACATCGACACGATATTTTTTTTCATTATCATCAACATTGGACTTCAGTTTAAAAGTGCTTCATCCGTCTATAAATGGACCAAGTCTCTGTGCGTCTGTGCGTCTGTACGTCTCTAATCCACGTAACCGTTCGCCCCGCCGGCTTCAAATTCGACACGTGCGTTCCACCCCGCCACAGGGACTGCAGTGCCCGGTGTCGAGTCGGTCGGACGCACGCACAGTTGTCCAGATCCGCCACAAAAGGCCTCTCTGCCCAGGCTTTCTACAGGGCCCCTGCCCAGGGTCCGTAGTATATGGAGCTGGCCTCTTCTGACATCACAACACTCCATATTTGGGCATGCCTGACTCCATATATAGCAATAAAGGAACACAGAGAGACAAATACAGAAATCTCCATATATGGGCATAAAAGGGACACAGACAGATGGGTGACATCACGGGTACAACGGGTACAACGGGTACAACGGGTACTGCATCGCCGGGTGGGGCATGGATCTCCAACTTCCATCATTATAGACTCTGTGCTCTACACAGCCGGGCAGCGGTCTAGGGACTCTGTGCTCTACACAGCTGGGCAGCGGTCTAGGGACTCTGTGCTCTACACAGCCGGGCAGCGGTCTAGGGACTCTCTGCTCTATACAGCCGGGTAGCGGTCTAGGGACTCTGTGCTCTACACAGCTGGGCAGCGGTCTAGGGACTCTGTGCTCTACACAGCAAAAAGTCTGGTGTTGAATTGACTCTCACAGAGTCCATTTCAACTCTTTTTCAGACTCTATATATGTCCACACTGTCTAGAGTTAAATTAACACTTTGGAAATAGTTCAACATTTAACACTAGCCCAAGAGTTCCTTCTTTAACTCTTTATCAGAGTTAAAGTGTTTTGACAAATAACACTGTGCTGAGTTAAAGGTTTACTCTATATCAGAGTTAGATAACACTGCTCTGAGTTAAAGGTTTACTCTGTACCAGAGTTGGATAACACTGCTCTGAGTTAAAGGTTTACTCTGTACCAGAGTTAGATAACACTGCTCTGAGTTAAAGGTTTACTCTGTACCAGAGTTAGATAACACTGCTCTGAGTTAAATGTTTACTCTGTACCAGAGTTAGATAACACTGCTCTGAGTTAAAGGTTTACTCTGTACCAGAGTTAGATAACACTGCTCTGAGTTAAAGGTTTACTCTGTACCAGAGTTAATAAATTGACTCTCACAGAGTCAATTTCAACTCATTTTCAGACTCTATATATGTCCACACTGTCTAGAGTTAAATTAACACTTTGGAAATAGTTCAACATTTAACACTAGCCCAAGAGTTCCTTCTTCTTGAAGTAATTAGACAAATAACACTTTAAATCAGTTTAAAACATTTATTAATTGTCATTCATTCCAACATTATAAACACTATTTAAGCACTTGAAGCATCACTTTATGATCTATTATCCTTCTATTAGGACAACTGGCCCATTTACAGCATACTGTTGTGTATGAGGTCTGAAGCTAAACACAAGATTATAAAAATAAAATATATAACAAAATCACTGGCTAAAATGCATGATATGGCCCTTGTGCATTACGGGGAAACCTCCTTTTTCCCTCAGTGGTGAGAATGGGGTTAACAATGAAAATCTATGGTTTCTTGGGTTGAACTTGAGTGTCGAGTAGACAACTGGACATTTATTGTTTGTCATGCAAGCTATTTACAGAGAAGTTTTGATGAGCATCATGCATTCAGAGTATCAAGAAGTGAGGCATGACATGTCCCTGGGAAAAAGACCACCCGAGGCCCCGGCACCCATTACATTGAAAAACTATTTAAATCACTGAAGACACATTAAACACAAAATGTGCTTTGAAAGTTCAAATGTCCCGAGTGAACGGTTTGCCTGGCATGGGATGAGGTGCTGATCCATGACGATGTAGAAGCTGCCGATCTTGCTCTTCTGACGCCCAACAGCAAGGAGGTACTGCCGTGCATTCTCCTGGTTGCGTAGATGCTCTTCCAAACTGCAGCATAACTAGGGTTGAGATAAGGAAACATTAGACACGAGCTAAGGTGCAGATGTGAATATCTTGCCACTCTCTCTATAGTAGGCTACATCGCACTCTGCGAGTTGACATACTACCAATATGCTAGACAGTAGACACAGATGATAGTGTAACAGGGCTGTTATAAACCAAGAATGAAACACAGCAGTGAAGTCTAGGAAAAGCAGCATTTATCAGAAGAGAAGAGGAGGAATTACTTTTACATGAATGAAAATCACATCCCTGAAGACTGACATTATTATTATTTTTAAATCTCCATAATATCATTACCTTAAAGACATCACAGGGATTGACCTTTGGATACTTCGGGCCCCAAGGTGATGGTGGAAGAAGATGAAGCAGCATCATCATCAGGGAGGCCATTTCTGGGCCGTAGGCTAAGGACAGTCACAACAGAGAGAACCAGATAATTAGTTGAGGAAGAGTTCATGCTTTCACATCACGCCTAGCCGACAAGCAAGATTACACAAAATACCAAACCTATTTTATTTTTATGATTGAATCGCATGGTAAATGGTGCATTTATATAGCGCCTTTGTCCAAGGTGCTTTTATTACATTCACCCATTCACACACATTCATACACCGATTGCGGCGGAAGCCATGCAAGGCACCAACCAGCACATCGGGAGCAATTTGGGGTTCAGCGTCTTGCCCAAGGACACTTTGACATGTATACAGGACACAGGAGGAGCCGGGATTCGAACCGCCGACCCATGGATCATTGAGCCACAGTCGCCACAATGGGCCATAACATTTTGGAGCCGTTCCGACGGGTCACCACATCTAGCCAAATCAATCATATAGTGATGGAATCTGTAACTGCAATTATTGCAAATAAGTTAAAAGAATACAACTCACTTGATGCAGCATCAGGATCACTTCCTGGGAGACCTGTGTTGCTGTGGGCATCATAGAAGTGTTCCTGAAAATGAATAAATACGTGGCTCATAAGAAATCTCAGAACTTAAACTGTCAATGTCATGCACACAGCTTTATGTTACATCATGCAAGGAGGACATGCTAGTGTCATGCAAATTACTATTATAGCCTGTATGTGGTCCAGCTAAAATATACCTAGAACATGTTCCCTTACAAAACCCATCCCCAGGACTAGGAGTTCAAATTTGATGTGCCAAGCCCATGATATGCGTAACCGTAATGTTACCTTCCTTCATGGAACTGCAGAAAATCAAGCAGTCCTTCAACTTTATCCAATTTCACATACTTCTGCATTTGTCTGTACCTGGACCAGCATTTTTTATCAGACCTGCAATAAAATATATAGTAAATGAACACAACTACAAATGAAGCTTAGAACTATATGCAGTATAGTAGGCTACCAAAAACTGCTTTTGTTTTCTCCCTTGTGAATTGCAAAACCGTCATGATGGTAAATCATCATGATAAAGTTGGAGACTACCGGTACATTAGAAAAGTACCATAACAGTATCTTATCTTAAAGTAGCAACAACATCCTACCTTACCACTACCACCAGAAGATCAGTCAGGGTCTAATTTTAATGTTCAGTGATTCTTCTACACAGAAGGCAACACAATGAGAATTCTAGAGTGAATAAGAATAATGTAATGTTCACTGTTTGTAGCCTTTACAGTTTACAGCATAAACTTGTATTTTTGGCACCAAACGGCCAGTCGGGCCAGACCATGGACTCCATGGTTTGTGTAACATATTCACCATTAAGTCAAGACAAACATTTTGTAAAACCTACAGGCCTACAGTCTCCTACATCTCCGTGGATGTTTCCTTGTACAGTAGCTACATTAATGCAGTCTGCAGCACACATTTGTAATTATTTCAATAAGTCTGCACTTACCATGAAATCATGTTAGAAGAACACACATTGAAGAAAATGTGACTTGTCCACCGTGCATGTCTGTTGCTGTTCTCTCTGTGTTCTGTGTAACTAACTGTTCTCTTCATCAATCAATTCAAACTGAAATGCAGGTGTGGGCAGGAGGAGCTTAATTACATCTCTGATGAGTTGGGTTAACACTTGTGTGAACACCATTTAAATCAGAAAATGTTGAAATTACACTTTGGGAGTGGAAATCAACTCTGGATATAATCAACTATTTAAAACAACTCCAAACACTTAACCATTACACCAGATAGTGTTAAAATTACACTTTTTGAGTGGAATTAACTCACTGAGTTGGGTAACAAATTTCAATTCTCCAATTTTTGCTATAGGGCCTACTAAAACAACATTTGTTTAAGCTGATTTTATGAATATGCAGAAAATTCATGTAAATTGGTCAATGTGGAGAATCACCTCCAGGGTAACGTGGGCACTTTGACAACTGGGCCCAGCTTACAGTACAGTATTGTATCATACATTACAGTACAGTACAGAAAAGTAGAGTAGCATTTTCTGGAACTAATAGCTCCATATATTTTTTTTAAATCTGAAACTTCACTTAATCCATATTGAGAGTAAGCCGGATGTAATGGCAACGGGCCTGATTTTTTAGGACACTGATAAAGGTCAAAGGTCAGCAAAAAGACTGCAAAGCTGACCATTTTCTGGAACTAATCACTCCAGATATTTTTTTTAAATCTGAAACTTCACCCAATCCATATTGAGAGTAAGCCGGATGTAATGACAACGGGCCTGATTTTTTAGGACACTTATAAAGGTCAAAGGTCAGCAAAAAGACTGCAAAGCGGGCAATCTTTCCCTCTCAATAACTCCACAACGATAAAGACTTGGGGTCTAATTTTGATATATGTTGTTCAGTTTTTCGAGACGATCAAGTGGATATCTTGTTTGTCCTGGTACGACACTTTTCAAAACTTCAGATCTTACTTCAGGATGGTGTTAGGTTGTACACCTATATGTACCTTCCGAAAGTGGAGGAAGCCAACTTAGGAGTGGCGTACCGGGACAACCAAGATATCCCCTTGTTCGTCTCAAAAAAACTGAACAACATATCTCGAAATCGGAATCCAACTCTTAATCGTTTTCGAGTTATTAAGCGAGATAGCGAACCTGTAACCCTAATCAATTAAGAGAACCGTATGTCCGTGTGGGAGGAAACTTATATTGGTGTTTTCAGCGGAACGAGCTGATCAAGAATCTGGTCTCGGTTTTGCTCTACGACCTCGGCAACCCTAACCCTAACCCTAGCACGTTTTGGTGGCTGGGTTAGGGTTAGAGAACAGTAAGTCCGTGTGTGAGGATAGTTATATTGACGCGTTCAGGGCGACGCGCTGATCAATAATCTGGTGTTTGATTTGGTTTTCGACCCTTACTTTTCCCTGTAGATACATATTTATGATTATCTCTAAGACGATTTGACAAAACTTTACAATTCTGACATATGTCAGTCTACCCACCGATACGAATCGGTCGGTACCAGGCCCGAACCGGTGGCATGCACGGTTTGTGCGTGATCTTAAAAAAGCAAATATTAAAAATAAATATAGAGCAGGCTTCGATTTGAGGCCTTCTGCATCAAGTGAGACCCCCCTCCCCCCCAACAAGAAAAAAAGAAAAGAAATTTAAATCAGAAAATGTTGAAATTACACTTTGGGAGTGGAAATCAACTCTGGATTTAATCAACTATTTAAAACAACTCCAAACACTTAACCATTACACCAGATAGTGTTAAAACTACACTTTTGGGGTGAAATTAACTCTAGGCTGAGTTTGGTAACACTGGCGTGATCAACTCTTTCAAATGACTCCAACACTGAACCCAATTTAAATCTGAAGGTGTTAAAATGACACTTTGGGAGTTGAAATCAACTCTGCAATGTTTAACCCTGGAATTTTAACTCTCCAATTTTTGCTGTGTATACAGCCGGGCAGCGGTCTAGGGACTCTGTGCTCTACACAGCCGGGCAGCGGTCTAGGGACTCTGTGCTCTACACAGCCGGGCAGCGGTCTAGGGACTCTGTGCTCTATACAGCCGGGCAGCGGTCTAGGGACTCTGTGCTCTACACAGCCGGGCACCGGTCTAGGGACTCTGTGCTCTACACAGCCGGGCAGCGGTCTAGGGACTCTGTGCTCTACACAGCCGGGTAGCGGTCTAGGGACTCTGTGCTCTACACAGCCGGGTAGCGGTCTAGGGACTCTGTGCTCTACACAGCCGGGCAGCGGTCTAGGGACTCTGTGCTCTACACAGCCGGGCAGCGGTCTAGGGACTCTGTGCTCTATACAGCCGGGCAGCGGTCTAGGGACTCTCTGCTCTATACAGCCGGGCAGCGGTCTAGGGACTCTGTGCTCTACACAGCCGGGCAGCGGTCTAGGGACTCTGTGCTCTACACAGCCGGGCAGCGGTCTAGGGACTCTGTGCTCTATACAGCCGGGCAGCGGTCTAGGGACTCTGTGCTCTACACAGCCGGGCAGCGGTCTAGGGACTCTGTGCTCTACACAGCCGGGCACCGGTCTAGGGACTCTGTGCTCTACACAGCCGGGCAGCGGTCTAGGGACTCTGTGCTCTAAACAGCCGGGCAGCGGTCTAATATATAAAATGAAAGCACACAACATTTACAAAGACAACTTATCGTGCTCACAACGCAACCCACTGTGGGCTTGTAGATCGGCTATTTTGTGCTACTTCCATGTGACACTGTAGTACATTAAACGTACTGACCTAATGTACTGTGGGCCATGCGCTCCCCGACAAATATAATGTCGGAAAATGTATCAACCTGTTATTTCAGCAGAGATACACTCTCTCTCTCTCTCTCTCTCTCTCTCTCTCTCTCTCTCTATCCCTATCTCTGCGACGGACGCACGCATGCACACACACACACACACACCCACACACACACACCACACACACACACACACACACACACACACACACACACACACACACACACACACACACACACACGGGTGCGAGCGCATCAACCTCAACGCACACATACTGACTGACTGTTCATTCACGTCTTCTAGTTGTGGAATGTATCATCTGTGTGTGTGTGTGTGTGTGTGTGTGTGTGTGTGTGTGTGTGTGTGTGTGTGTGTGTGTGTGTGTGTGTGTGTGTGTGTGTGTGTGTGTGTGTGTGTGTGTGTGTGTGTGTGTGTGTCTCTGTCTGTCTGTCTGTCTGTCTGTCTGTCTGTCTGTCTGTCTGTCTGCCTGCCTGTCTGCCTGCCTGCCTGCCTGCCTGCCTGCCTGCGCAGGCTGGCGCTGTGAGCTGTAGATCTGCTATTTGTGCTGCTTGTGAATGTGAAGTGTGTAAAGGTAACAGTGTTGGACCTGATGAGGTGATGTCGCCCCCTGCAGGCTCTGCAGAGACTAGCAGTCCAGTACCAGAAGAGAGACTGGCAGAGAGGAAACACTGACGCTATCAACCCTGGGTAACCGCACGCACAATAATTAGTGTAAATTTGGGGGTCCTTGACGTGAAAACGTTTGGGAACCACTGCTTTAGGGGCGAGGTCGCCCTACTGTTTAGACCTATGATCGGTTTACCGATGATACATGTACAGTATTTGATGCATTAACATGTGTCATTCTTGCTTACTGTAAATTGCTCTGGATTAAGAGCGCCTGCTAAATGACTGAACTGTAAATTGAGTGTGTGTGTGTGTGTGTGTGTGTGTGTGTGTGTGTGTGTGTGTGTGTGTGTGTGTGTGTGTGTGTGCGTGTGTGCGTGTGTGTGTGCGCGTGCGCGTGTGTTCAGGAGTGTGTTCAGCGTTTGGCGGTCTGTGGTGGACGCCACAGCACAGAGTGCTGCGTCGCGATTGGCCGCTGCCGAGGAATACCGCGCTCTGATTGGTCAGGCCTCCAGAAGTCTGCGCGACGCCAAAGAACTCCGAGCCAAGAAAGTAAGACGCGCAGAGCAGACTGTGCCGTACGTTGTTGTCTAATATTCTAGTGATTATTCTATTCATTACTATTTGGACTAATCCAATAATTGAAAGGTGCTCATATGCTGTAAAATAAAACATAAATGCTGTCGGGTGGAAACCACCTAACTCCATTTTTGAGTTTTAGAAAAAGAAAACCCTTTTTTTTTTGCACAGTTTAAGAGCCATAAACGACAAGACGTTTTATTGCCAATTATGGACCGGATGCCACGGTCATTAAGACGTGTTCTTTTGAAAAACAAAATCCATATTTTGAAAATTCCTCTAATCTGGTGTACAGGTGATGACATGCACATTAACATGCATAATAGAATTACATTTTCTTTCTTTTTTTTATAATGGGAGAATTGGCAACCAAAGCCTAAACTGGTGACCACCAGGTGGCGCTGAAAGTTAATCAATGCTATTGAACACCCTTTATGTCTGTGTGGTGGTTAAAAATATATATTGAACTAATTAAATTCGATAAAGCTAAAGCAGCCTAAGTCCACCACCTCTCCCTCTCTCATGCAAGTAACAACACCAACTTTTATGAAGCGATATTGCTTTTTTTTGTGCAAAATATAAGGATTTCTTGGAGTTTAGGTGGTTTCTTCCCCAGACAGCAGAGATATGTAATATGTAGGGCACTCGGTGGTGCAGCGGTGGTACCACTGTGGAGTCTGGGGGCTTCAAACTACACTGTAAATCCCTGGATCATGTGACACGTTAAAACATAAACACCAGTGTGTGTAATAATAAAATGCCAAATGTTTATTAATGGTCATAAAATACAGTAGAACACGAGTTCACTCAAACACCTCACGAGAACATCTAGTGTTTGAATTCTAAACACCTATATGACTGACTTTGATTGTAAAAACTAAACACGTTTATGTGTTTAAAAAGTGTTACGGGCGGCCCAGGCCGTAGCGTAACGGTCTGGGCACCGGACTGGTGATCCAGTCGCAGTGTGCCGCGGGTTCGACTCCCGGACCTGACACGGCCTTTACTGCATGTCTTCCCCCATCTCTCTCTCCCGTTTCCTGTCAGCCTACTGTCTGTCCCTTCAAAAATCAATAAAAGGCGTAAGCCGCAAAAAAATATCTTAAAAAAAAAAAAAGTGTTACGGGCGATTAAACATGTTCTTCTGTTTATAATCTAAACACTGTGACACGTTTAAAAAGTGTTACAAATAAGTGTTTATAACCTTTATAACCTAAACGCTTGGGTTTAGTGTGATATGTCCCGATACTGTATATCGGTATCGGAAAGGTATCGTATCGGCCCTTATTTGTCATATCGGTGTGTGTGTGTGTGTGCGTGTGTGTGTGTGTGTGTGTGTGTGTGTGTGTGTGTGTGTGTGTGTGTGTGTGTGTGTGTGTGTGTGTGTGTGTGTGCGCGCGCCACGGCGCCAGGGCTTGGAGCGCCTGCAGAGGGCCCAGGGGGAGGTGCTGGAGGTCCTACGGGAGCTGCACAGGGTCAAAAAGAGTTACCACCAGCTGAGTCACATCTGTGCCACGGCCCGGGACAAAGCCAGGTGTGTCTGTGTGACTGTGGGTTCCACAGACTGTGTGTGTGTGTGTGTGTGTGTGTGTGTGTGTGTGTGTGTGTGTGTGTGTGTGTGTGTGTGTGTGTGTGTGTGTGTGTGTGTGTGTGTGTGTGTGTGTGTGTGTGTGTGTGTGTGAGTCGGTTCCACAGACAGTGTGTGTCTGTCTGTGTGACACAGACATTGTGTGTGTGTGTGTGTGTGTGTGTGTGTGTGTGTGTGTGTGTGTGTGTGTGTGTGTGTGTGTGTGTGTGTGTGTGTGTGTGTGTGTGTGTGACTGGGTTCCACAGACAGTGTGTCTGTGTACGTCTGTAATCCACGTAACTTGAGAACCGTTCGCCCCACCGACTTCACATTTGACACACACGCAGTAGACTCAGGGGTTCCCAACGTCTTTTGGCTGGTGACCCCCGGAGAAATGCTTTGGCCATGTCTCTGACCCCAATACAAACTGACTGCTAAAAATAACCTGAAAATAGATCATGAATTAATACTGAAACCAGATATAATCATTAAGGAAAGTTTACTGTATGCATGTAATATGTGTACTATGTATATAAACTCCTTTTTCCAGCTATTCAGTTGAAGAAGAAAAAAGAAGAAAATAATTGTTCCCAATCCCACCTATAGGCAGGTGGCTGACGCCAGGCACAGCTCTAGTGATGTAATGATAAATGAAAGGTCAAAGATGAACCATGTTGTCACTGTGTTAACCCCCACAGCTCTAGTAATGTAATGATGAATGAATGAAAGGTCAAATATGAACCTAGTAATGTAATGATGAATGAAAGGTCAAATATGAACCATGTTGTCACTGTGTTAATTAACCCCTGCAGAGCCAAGAAGTCTGACCATGGAGGAATCTTCCACTTCAGAAGCGGCCTGCACAAGCTCAGCTCCAACTGGGTACTGATGGTACATTTACTCAAGTACTGTAGTAGTACTTGAGTACAATTTTTAACTTCAATATTTACATTCCTGTATACTTCTAATCCACTATGTGTGTGCGTGCGCGTGTGTGTGTGTGCTTGTGTGTGTGTGTGTGTGTGTGTGCGAGTGTGTTTGCGTGTGCGTGTATGTGTGTGTGCGTGCAGCTGGACACCAGGTTGAAGGAGTGTGAGGATCGTCTGACTGAAGTCCGCAACGAGTATCTGTTGTCGTTGGCTTCCATTAACACCCACCACCACTATTACTACAATACTGACCTGAGACATGTGATGGAGGTACACATACACACACACACACACACACACACACACACACACCACCACTATTACTACAATACTGACCTGAGACATGTGATATGGGTTAACAGTGTCTCTCTCTCTCTCTCTCTCTTCTCTCTCTCTATCTCTCTCTCTCTCTCTCTCTCTCTCTCTCTCTCTCTCTCCTCTCTCTCTCTCTCTCTCTCTCTCTCTCTCTCTCTATGTCTCTCTCTCAGAACATGGATGGCGATGTGTACGAGCAGCTCAGAGCACATTTCACCCAGCTGTGTGAGACGGAGGCGTCCGTCTGTCTGTCCACACAGCGACAGTACAGACACATAGGAGACACTGCTGCTAAGGTCTGTCTGTCTGTCGCCTGCCTGCCTGCCTGCCTGCCTGCCTGCCTGCCTGCCTGCCTGCCTGCCTGCCTGTCTGCCTGTCTGCCTGCCTGCCTGCCTGTCTGTCTGTCCACACAGCGACAGTACAGACACATACTGTAGGAGACACTGCTGCTAAGGCGCGTGCGTGGCGAGTGTGCGTGGCGTGTGTGCTTGCGTGCGTGTGCGTGGCGTGTGTGTGTGTGTGTGAGAGGAAGAGAGACACACAATGCTTCCTGTGTGTAGAGCCAGACATCAGACATTCCTCACCTCTCCTCCAGAGCAGAAGAAGGTCAGAGGTGAAAGGTCAAAAACAGGAGGAGGAATCAGGTTAGAATCATAGACGTAGAAAGGTCGACACCTCCTCCGGGCTCTGGGCCGTCTGTATCTCTACAGACACAGAAAGGTAGACGCCTCCTTCGGCTCTGGGGCGTCTGTATCTCTACAGACACAGAAAGGTAGACGCCTCCTTCGGCTCTGGGGCGTCTGTATCTCTACAGACACAGAAAGGTAGACGCCTCCTTCGGCTCTGGGGCGTCTGTATCTCTACAGACACAGAAAGGTAGACGCCTCCTTCGGCTCTGGGGCGTCTGTATCTCTACAGACACAGAAAGGTCGACACCTCCTCCGGGCTCTGGGCCGTCTGTATCTCTACTGTTATGACCTGGCTCTTGGGCCATAACAAAGGAGGAAGACACACGGCTGTTTAAAAGTGCACAAACGAATATTTATTTACATTATAACAAACTTAATACGAATCAAACAAACAAACAAACAATACTACAGTTCTAAGGTGGAGCGTGTTATTCAGTAGATCAGTAGTGTAAGTGAGTGGATGTGTGGTAAATGTAGTGTGGGGTGTTGAATGGTGCAAAGATGCTGCTGCTCTCATGGAAGGAGAGAGAGACTGAGTGTGGCCACACCCAGCCTCTTATAGTGCACCCTGGGAACACTGATCAGGTGCTCCCAATGCACCTGATCATCAACTCGGCAGGACCTGTGGGAAGCACCAGACTAGGCCTACCTGTAACAAACCATACAGGCCCTAGCCCAACTACAGGGGGCTGTGACACCCTCCCCCTACAAAACGAGGACCCTTAAGGGACCGAGACACCATCAGCTAATAATCAAAATTCCATGTACTAAACATGTGTGACGTTTAGCAACCAATAATCGAAAATGTAACCAAAGTCTGTTTGGCTGATGTTTCCCACACCAAACCGAAGCATTTGTGCAGACTTACCCCCCCAATTTAGATGCAAACAGCAAACCAATACAAATACAAAATAGAGCACAAAATGTGTTTGCTGAAGTTTAAAATACTTTTAACCGTGGCAGCTATCTGGCTGAGGGGCAGGTAACCCTGTCAGCTCTAGCCCTAATGCACAACAGCACCAGCTTGTTTGGAGCTCCACCTCTCAGAGGCGGAAGGCCAGCTGAGACTATCGTCCCCCCCCAGCATATAAAACTACCACACTGTGGCATGACGTTTCACCATATAAAGCTGCCAGCTTTGACACACCAGTGACCAGTTTACCACAAGGCAAACAAAGACACACATTTTAACAATCAGCAATAACACAAAAGTGCTATATAGTCAATTCATAATTTATTATGTTTAAGGATGGGAATCTGCGCAAACCATACACCTGCCAAACCAACTTAACCAAAGCAATGTAACCAACGTACCAGACATAGTTTACCTAGGATACCTATAAACCAACATTAAGACAATTACTCAAAATGAATTTCAGCCCAACCAATTCAATCTGCACCCAGCACACCAGGCCTTCTATCAGCAACTAAGATTACCGGTATTCTTGAAGCATTTAAGAATAGAGGAACAGGGATATAAGGTAGATACAAGACAGGAACAGGCCAGATTTGAAAATGACAAAACACAGTTCACGTTGTCCAACATAACACTCTCCCTCACGACATGTTCTGATCCAACATACAAAATCCAGTCATTCAGTACCCTTTAATAAGACCAACCTGAATGAAACCCAAGGTGGCGGCTCCTCCCCAACCGGGAGTGCGCGCAAAGCCCCACACCTATCCATCCAGCATTGCCCTAGACCAAACCCCCCTCCCCAACCGACCCATATGTCAGAAGGACAGGGGAAACGAACACTGCCTCCCAGCCATTTCGGCCTGACGAGACAAATCGCATACTAGACAGGATAAAACCAAAATCTACACCTCCAACCATCTACAGCCTGACAGATACAACACTGTCTCCCAGCTGCACCAGCCTGGTGAAGACTACTCCTGCCATTTCCAATTTTAAACAGCTCCCACACGGAGCTCTTACAAGATACGTACGTACTGACAACAAAATGATGGACCCACCATTTCAGACAGAAAACTATGAGGACAAAACTATGATGACAAGTGAATTACAATTCACAATTTCAATTAACAATTAATTCACAATTAATCAACACACACAAACTAACTAAAAAAATGCTCTCTCTCACAACACTGTAAAGCCAGGACAGATATGACAGGTGTGCCTACAGGTGCGGTGATCCCCCTACCTCAGCTGCCTAACCAAAAACTAAACTGACTCACTTGCCCTGGTCTTCAGTGGCCCTCCTGAGTCCCCCATACCGACAAGGCATCCCAGTGGTACCACCCTGTCCCATCTTGTGTGGAACAGAATCTACAAAGACAAATCAACAAATTAAAAAAAAAACAGCGAGTCCCACAGTGGGAAACACCATTAATCCTATGCAGGGACCACCAAGCCTCAGACAAAACACACTTGTCACACCCATCCTAACTTCTAACACTGTAGCAAATACACATGACATGACCAGCATCAAACCAAATCTTATAACCAAACTGAACCAACAAATACTACCACCAAAACACTTTAACTACCGTGCACCTCCTCCTAAATACCATGACTAATTTAGTAATCTACAAGTTCAAACAAAACAGGAAGTTAGTTACTTTACCTGTTAACGTCACAACCAATCCGAGTTCAAATCACGAGCCCCCATGTTATGACCTGGCTCTTGGGCCATAACAAAGGAGGAAGACACACGGCTGTTTAAAAGTGCACAAACGAATATTTATTTACATTATAACAAACTTAATACGAATCAAACAAACAAACAAACAATACTACAGTTCTAAGGTGGAGTGTGTTAATCAGTAGATCAGTAGTGTAAGTGAGTGGATGTGTGGTAAATGTAGTGTGGGGTGTTGAATGGTGCAAAGATGCTGCTGCTCTCATGGAAGGAGAGAGAGACTGAGTGTGGCCACACCCAGCCTCTTATAGTGCACCCTGGGAACACTGATCAGGTGCTCCCAATGCACCTGATCATCAACTCGGCAGGACCTGTGGGAAGCACCAGACTAGGCCTACCTGTAACAAACCACACAGGCCCTAGTAGCCCAACTACAGGGGCTGTGACACTACAGACACAGAAAGGTAGACGCCTCCTTCGGCTCTGGGGCGTCTGTATCTCTACAGACACAGAAAGGTAGACGCTTCCTTCGGCTCTGGGGTGTCTGTATCTCTACAGACACAGAAAGGTAGACGCCTCCTTCGGCTCTGGGGCGTCTGTATCTCTACAGACACAGAAAGGTAGACGCCTCCTTCGGGCTCTGAGGCGTCTGTATCTCTACAGACACAGAAAGGTAGACGCCTCCTTCGGCTCTGGGGTGTCTGTATCTCTACAGACACAGAAAGGTAGACGCCTCCTTCGGCTCTGGGGCGTCTGTATCTCTACAGACACAGAAAGGTAGACGCCTCCTTCAGCTCTGGGCCGTCTGTATCTCCACAGACACAGAAAGGTAGACGCCTCCTTTGGCTCTGGGGCGTCTGTATCTCTACAGACACAGAAAGGTAGACGCCTCCTTCGGCTCTGGGGCGTCTGTATCTCTACAGACACAGAAAGGTCGACACCTCCTTCGGGCTCTGGGGCGTCTGTATCTCTACAGACACAGAAAGGTAGACGCCTCCTTCGGCTCTGGGGCGTCTGTATCTCTACAGACACAGAAAGGTCGACACCTCCTTCGGGCTCTGGGGCGTCTGTATCTCTACAGACACAGAAAGGTAGACGCCTCCTTCGGCTCTGGGCCGTCTGTATCTCTACAGACACAGAAAGGTAGACGCCTCCTTCGGGCTCTGGGGCGTCTGTATCTCTACAGACACAGAAAGGTAGACGCCTCCTTCGGCTCTGGGGCGTCTGTATCTCCACAGACAGAGAAAGGTATTCCTGTTCTAACAAAAGATTGTGTCTTTGACGGCCCGTCGCGGTCCCGTCGATTGTCGCGTTAGAAGTAATCATACCTCCGGTGGCTGTCTATCCTCTCGGGGGTCTTTTGGCTAACATGCTATTATATCTATAGCACTAACCAAGAGGGCGTCGTGTCACCTTGAAATGGTCTCTGAAGCTGCAAATTGCTGGGCGCTCTGATTTAAAGGACCACTTCACCACTTTTCAACCTATCTTCATATAATAGGTCCTCACTAATAATCATAAAATGGCACGATTTGTTCCTACTCAGTCTGTGTCTCATAGGAGGGCTGTGGGCAGTTTAGAAACCGTCTTCCAGTGACATCATCATTAGGCAGATTCTTTTTTAATCAAGATTTTTTTTCATTATTGTGAGAACGATGGCTTCCATTTTCGCATTGCAACTTTTCAGGACTAGAAAGCCTGCAGTTTCTATTAGCTTGTATTCCCCATCGATGATGTCACTGGAAGACAGTTTTTGAACTGCCCACAGCCCTCCTATATGAGACACAGACCGAGTAGAAAAAAATTGCACCATTTTTTCATGATTATTAGTGAGGACCTATTATATGAAGATAGGTTGAAAAGTGGTGAAGTGGTCCTTTAATGGTTCCAAATGACGCTGGGCGATAAGAGTGTTAACAGTGATTGGTCGGTGTGTTGCCATGCAGGTGACCAGAGAGAGAAACGTCGTGCAGTTTTTCCAGGAATCTGTTTCCTTCAACAAAACACCAGAGATCTGCTTCCATCCGGCCCCACGAGACAAGGTGAGACAGTGGGAGGAGTCAAAACAGCATTCATGAAATCACTGGTGTAAAATGTTGATGTTCTCTCAAGCGTGCGTGCGTGTGTGCGTGCATGCTGCAGGTGTGTGTGTTACAGGAGGTGTGCAGGGCTCCAGGAGGGGAGGCCTCTCTGGACAACGAGGCCAGGAAATGGGCCTCCAAGGCAGCCAAAGACTACAAGATCATCAGCCATGGAGAGAGGGTGAGCTCCACTATGTCACAGGAAATGGAAAAAGAATAATGTCCGGAAACATAGAAGCAATTGATTTGATGTAATGGCCTTTACTATGTGGCCGTGTTTCCTGTATGTGTGTCCCATGGGGTGTCATGACTGTTTCTGTGCCCGTGTTCTTGTGTGTGCACCAGGCATCGCAGACAATGAACTCTTACTGTGTCCATATTTATTTGTGTCCTAGGCACTGCATACCGCGTCATGTTATGGCTTTTACTGTGACTGTATCCCAGGGTGTCATGACTCTTTGTGTGTCTGTATTTATGTGTGTCCCAGGGTGTCATGACTCATTGTGTGTCTGTATTTATGTGTGTTTCAGGGTGTCATGACTCTTTGTGTGTCTGTATTTATGTGTGTCTCAGGGTGTCATGACTCTTTGTGTGTCTGTATTTATGTGTGTCCCAGGGTGTCATGACTCTTTGTGTGTCTGTATTTGTGTGTCCCAGGGTGTCATGACTCATTGTGTGTCTGTATGTATGTGTCTCTCAGGGTGTCATGACTCTTTGTGTGTCTGTATTTATGTGTGTCCCAGGGTGTCATGACTCATTGTGTGTCTGTATTTAAGTGTGTCCCAGGGTGTCATGACTCATTGTGTGTCTGTATTTATGTGTATCCCAGGGTGTCATGACTCATTGTGTGTCTGTATTTATGTGTGTCCCAGGGTGTCATGACTCATTGTGTGTCTGTATTTATGTGTCCCAGGGTGTCATGACTCATTGTGTGTCTGTATTTATGTGTGTCCCAGGGTGTCATGACTCATTGTGTGTCCGTATTTATGTGTGTCCCAGGCTCTGCCGATGTTGGAGAGTCGTGTGAAGTTGTTGTCGGGGGAGACCGGCCTCAGCATGGAGCACAAGATCTCTGAGGTGGAGGAGAGCGTCCGCAAGGCTAAGGTACCTGTCTGTCTGTCTGTCTGTCTGTCTGTCTGTCTGTCTGTCTGTCTGTCTGTCTGTCTGTCTGTCTGTCTGTCTGTCTGTCTGTCTGTCTGTCTGTCTAATAATGTTTGCGTGCGTGGCATGTGTGCGTGTGCGTGTGTGTGTGTGTGTGTGTGTGCGTGGCAGGTGAGCAGGGTGCGAGCGGAGGCGCGGCTAGCCCTCCTATCACAGAGTGGCGTGGGGGCGGAGCAGTGTCTGAGAGCCGCCATGTCGCACGCCCAGGACGAGCTGGAGAGAGAGAGACGACTCAGCCAGCAGAGACGAGCCACGGACGACTTCTCTGTACGACCACACGCACACACACACACACACGCACGCATGCGCACGCACACACGCACGCACGCATGCACACACACACACACGCACACGCACACGCATGCACACACACACGCACACGCACGCACACACGCCGTTGTTTGGGAAACCATGTCTAACGTAGTGGTTCAGTACACTGTACTGTACTGTACTGTACTGTACTGTACTGTACTGTACTGTACTGTACTTGCACTTTACTTAATGCGTTAGTTTTCAGAATAATTCAAGTTTCTTCACCTAAAATCGTCTGTACTGTACTGTACTGTACTGTACTGTACTGTACTGTACTGTACTGTACCGTACCGTACCGTACCGTACCGTACCGCACCGTACCGTACCGTACCGTACCGTACCGTACCGTACCGTACCGTACCGTACTGTACTGTACTGTACTGTACTGTACTGTACTGTACTGCACTGTACTGTACTGTACTGTACTGTACTGTACTGTACTGTACTGTACTGTACTGTACTGTACCGGTACAGTGTGGATTCTGTTTCGCAGGAGGAGGAGGAGTTTGACCTGACAGACTTGGAGGATTACACTGATGACAGTGGAGACATCTTTGTTGATCCCGCCTCCTGCTCCGCCCCCACGGGAGTCTACGAGTACCCCGCCCCCTGCCGAGTCCTCTATAACTACCAGGTAGTGCACCGCACGCACGCACGCACGCACACGCACACACGCACCCGCACGCACACGCACACACGCACACACACACACACACACACACACATACTAGGGTTCTATTCCATGCACTACACAGTAGTATGTATAGAATGATACTCATCATCATTTTTCGATATCATGGATTTCACAATGCCACACCAGACTTCCCGGTCCTTCATTGCCATCCCCAGTTCCTGCTTTACTGATGCCACGTGTCTCTGGCGATGACATCAGGGAACGACAGTTTTCTGCTTTGAGGCAGAAATAGCAGACCTACAAGCTCGTAGCGCGGCACTCGGTTGTAGATCTTGTAGATCTGCTATTTTTCAATAGCCAAAGCATAACATAATGCTTAAAACACCAAAAGGGGTTCCCGCCCAGGATGGGTTAATATAGTATATTTGTATAATTGTGTAATTGTGTTTCCTTTGCTTGATGTTTTGTGTAAAGCACGTTGAATTGCCTCGTTGCTGAAATGTGCTCTACGATTACAATTGCCTTGCCTTGCCTTGCCTAGGCAAGCCAATCGGATGAGCTGTCAATCACGGAAGGGGAGGAGCTTCAGGTGCTTGAGGATGGTGACGTGGAAGACTGGCTGAAGGTGAGACGCTGCCCCCTGCTGCCAGGACGTAGCACACGCACCACGGAGCGCTCAACACACGGGATAAATGAATGAATCGTTTATTTCGATCTTTCAGAGGGAGACATTACACAAAAACAGTTTACTTTTTCTTTTGTGATCAAAAAGGCATAGGCAGAAGCTTAAAGCTTATAAGTGCCTATCCTTATCTCAACGTGCTCCAACATACTGTTGAAGACATGCATAACAATCAACACAAAAAAAACAAAAAAACAAAAAACAAATGACATTTATAGAAGAATAGAAAATTAAACAAACCAAAAGCAAAAACAGAAAATAAAAACAGACAACGAGAAAGACAAAAGGAAAAAAAGACAAAAAAAAAAAAAAAGCCCCTTTAGAAGCAGGATCTCATTTTATAGACCGGCAGCCGACAGGCTTCTTTTGTTTAAAGTGGGAAATACTAAAAGCCCTAATCCTAAATATCCTAACTAACTAAATCCTAAAAATAAACAATTTATTTACATTGTGTTACTCCCTTACAGGCCTGTAACTCCTGTGGTCAGGTGGGCTATGTTCCAGAGCGCTACGTGCAGTTCCTGTGTGCGCCATCAGAGGGCGCCGCCCGGCTGGACGGCTCATTCAGCTCTGGCTCCTCCTCCCCTGCCGGTCACATGACCAGGAAAGGTAGCGCATGTTATGTTTGCGGGAGGGTTAATAATATATGATAATAATTATGTAATAGAGATGTCCCGATACTGTATCGGTATCTGGAAAAGTATCGGATCGGCCCTTATTTGTTATATCGGGTCATATCGGTATCGGTGAATATGCCAGTCTAACCTCCGATCCGACACAGGGGTAAGGGGGTTGACACTATGGCAGTCTAACCTCCGATCCGACACAGGGGTAAGGGGGTTGACACTATGGCAGTCTAACCTCCGATCCGACACAGGGGTAAGGGGGTTGACACTATGCCAGTCTAACCTCCGATCCGACACAGGGGTAAGGGGGTTGACACTATGGCAGTCTAACCAGCGATCCGACACAGGGGTAAGGGGGTTGACACTATGGCAGTCTAACCTCCGATCCGACACAGGGGTAAGGGGGTTGACACTATGGCAGGTAAATACAATGTTGAGACATGTGGAGTTTGCTTTGGAGTTGCCCAAACTGCACATTTGAGTGAGGAGTCTGCTATAAACACAACACGAGATATATATATATATATATATATATATAGCTATATGAGATCACGACACTGGTATCGGTATTCAGTATCGGTAATCGGCTAACACAGAAATTGAGGTATCGGGATCGGATCGGAAGCGAAAAAAGAACCACATTTCCACGGACCGCCCCGGGGTAAGCAACCCGGCCTGACGGAGACCTGCGCTCCAAGGTGGAGCAGCAGCACACTATTCTCAAGGTCAAGGTTTCTTTATTTTGTCTCCCAAGAGAGAAATTTGTCTTGGACCCCAAGGACCCGCTCTGCAGCATACATACAATACAAGACAAGACAAGACAAGACAAGACAACAAAGGCACACAGTGACCCGTACAACATAAAAAACACACCCAACATACCTAGTGCAGAAGATTAATTATAACCTTTGTCCCCTACCCTGTCTGCCCTCTGCAAGGACTCTGTTAGGGAGTGTGATTGTGACATTCTGCTTTTATAGTTTCAGTTAAATACATGTATGTGTACATAATATCCCTGTTGTGTGCGCGTGCCATGCGTGCGTGCATGCGTGCGTGTGTGTGTGTGTGTGTGTTCAGGTGTGGCCAGGGCCTTGTACACCTACCAGGCTCAGAGTCCAGACGAGTTGTCCTTCAACGAGGGAGCCATCATCCACCTGCTGCGTTGTCGGCGCGGACATGTAGGTGACAAACCATTTTTTAATTTCAAGGACGACCCATAACTCTGAGAGTGTACAAATGGAACCAAATGGACCCGTAAAGGGTTCATTTGGTTCCATTTGTACACTCTCAGATTTACACACACCCGTACGGGAACATTGTGAAACCCACTCAAGGACACTTTGGAGACCCTCTGGTGTAGCAGAGTGTTTCCAGTGAGCCAACATGCACATCAGCAGCACCCTGACTCTGTTTGACCATTGCTGTATGCATCTTTTTTCTTTCTTTTTTATACCACGATTTTGTAACCCATTTTTCACCCCTGTGTCAATTATCTAATGTGATCCTGGGCTCTACAACACCCTCCGCCAACCTGGGGAGAGCAACGGACTTGAACTCATGCTTCCTTCATGCATGAGTGTCCAAGTTGCTCCTTTACACCTGACAGGGGGGAGTTTCCCTGGTTGGACGTAGCGCGTGGAAGAAACACGTTATTCCAACCAGTTCCTTTCCCCTCCATCAGGCGCCCCGGCTGGCCAGAGAGAGGCAGTTTAGAGACCACTTTGCAGAATTACATGCGTCTATACGACCCAATATAGAGCGTCGCAGTCCCGCCCCCCCTACAAGGACCCAGGAAATGACTCCCCGTTCATTTTCCCCATAGACATTTCAAAAAGTATTTATTTAAAGACCTTTTAAGCCTCGTACAAAGACAACTCTTGTCGTGACAAATCATGACAACAAAGTAACACAATTCTTTTTGGGCTGAACAAATAATTAGGCTTACTAATACATTGATCTACGCAGGGCCGGCCTTAAGGATCGGGAGGCCCCGTTCATGACGTCATAATTGTAATAATTAATAATTAAAAAAGAAAAAAACGTTTTTTTTTGTTTTTGTTTTGTCAGTGTGTATTATTCGACTTCAAAGCATGAACAGCATACACAGCTAAGTAGAAAATACACAAAAGCAGCTTGCTTGATTAATTTTTTTTTTACTTTAAGGTATAACTGGAAGGCAGCATTGGCTATACAATGATGCAATCGCAACTGTCAGCGCTGCTAGTGCAGTGAGTGCACACACTGGGAAGTGGGAACAATTACAACCAAACAACACACTATACTTATTAATACTACTACTATTTATTTTTTTGGGGAGGCCCCTGGAGACTCGAGGCCCGTTTCAATTGAAACGATTGAAACATTATATAAGGCCGCCACTGGATCTACTGGCGGTGAGTTAAAGGGCGGGACACTGATTGACTGGCGGTGGGTCTCTTCTCAGGTGGACGACGGCTACTGGGAGGGCGAGCTGGACGGACGCATGGGAGTGTTTCCCTCGCTGGTGGTGGAGCGCCAGCTAGTGGAGGAGGAGGAGGAGGAGGAGGAAGAAGAGGTGACACTTTGACCATTCACCTAAACATTAGGTGTAAACTAGGGCATTCACTTCTAGCCATTTTTACTAGTTGACTAGTTGCCTAGTTTACTAGTCGACTAGTCGACTAGTTGTTTGACTACCTTGTCGACTAGTTGTTTGACAGATCTACAAGCTCATAGCGCGGCACCGAGTGCCGCGCTATGAACTTGTAGGTCTGCTATTTTTTTTATCGTGAAAATGTGCCTCAAATCTTGTGAGTGAACATTTTAACTCAAATGTTTGCTTCTGGGGGAGGTCCTTGACATGAAATATTGAGCACCACTGATACAGAAACATAAGGTTTTTCAGAAAACTGTCAGGACTTTGAAGACTTATTTATTTATTTCGATGTCAGGTCTAAATGTATCTTTATGTATTTTTCCAGGCACTTCCCACGCCCACCCTACCTTCCTTTTCTCCACCCATCCCCATCTCCACCCCCAACGCTGGCTACCGCTCTGCCCACAGCACTCCACCTCCACCTAGTGGCGTAGAGGACGCACTGCAGGCTGTGTCTACAGAGCAGCACAGACTAGTGACAGACAGCAGAGCAGGTGAGACAGGCCTGGATTGGTCACTTAAAGCTGCTATAAGCAATAATATGTCAACACTTTGTTTGTTTTCTGTGCAGAAAGTGCAGGGAGTGAGCACAGTTCTCCAGATCTCTCTAACAGACAGCTACGACCAGTAAGTGAACACACACACACACACACACACACACACACACACACACACACACACACACACAACAATTTACACAATTTACAATTTAGGCATTTAGCAGACGCTCTTAATCCAGAGCGACACACACACACACACACACACACGCACGCACGCACGCACACTCGCACACACGAACGCACTGAACTATGTTTTATTTTGCAGTGTCGAGCGCCGCCTCCACCCCCAACCTAGAGGTTCTCTCCTGTCCAACGAGAGACTCTTTTCCCTTTTTTGCTTCCCATATGATGAATTCCTGTTCTGTTTTTTAGCTACATAGAAATGTCTATTTGTATGTCTCTAAATGTTTGTATGTCTTGATGAATTGAACAATGTGGACCCTGTTGTAAACAAGTGTAATGCTTAATTGGGTCGTCCACTAACAGTTGACAGTCTTTGTATTGAGTTTGTGCTTAAAATGTACTGTAAATTCTACAAACTGTTAATAAATATTTAAATCAATCAAAAAAACGCCGAAATCTGTCCTATCCAATGAGAAGAGACACACCAACATCCCCCCCCCCCCCCATCCAATGAGAGTCAGACACAAAGTCTTCCTTGTTGGAAGGTGTATCCTGCATAGACATCTCTCCTGAAGGTGTATCCTGCATAGACATCTCTCCTGAAGGTGTAGCCTGCATAGACATCTCTCCTGAAGGTGTATCCTGCATAGACATCTCTCCTGAAGGTGTATCCTGCATAGACATCTCTCCTGAAGGTGTATCCTGCATAGACATCTCTCCTGAAGGTGTATCCTGCATAGACATCTCTCCTGAAGGTGTATCCTGCATAGACATCTCTCCTGAAGGTGTATCCTGCATAGACATCTCTCCTGAAGGTGTATCCTGCATAGACATCTCTCCTGAAGGTGTAGCCTGCATAGACATCTCTCCTGAAGGTGTATCCTGCATAGACATCTCTCCTGAAGGTGTAACCTGCATAGACATCTCTCCTGAAGGTGTAGCCATGCATAGACATCTCTCCTGAAGGCAACATGGAGGAAAGCTTTCCCAGGATTCCTTGCGAAACAAAGCGGAAGCTTGCCAAGTTCCCTCGTTGCCTGAGTTGCTTGGTCTTTTCTCATCTATTTATTATTTTCAAGTAACGCCTTATTTTTCAAGTGTTCTTTTTTTAATATTTTAGCTATTAAACTATTATCAAATGGTGCATTTATATAGCGCTGCCTTTATCCAAGGTGCTTAACATTCACCCATTCATACACACATTCACACACCGATTGCGGCGGAAGCCATGCAAGGTACCAACCAGCACATCAGGAGCAATCTGGGGTTCAATGTCTTGCCCAAGGACACTTCGACATGTAGACAGGAGGAGCCGGGATTCGAACCGCTGACCCATGGATCATTGGACGACCTGCTCTACCTCCTGAGCCACAGTCGCCCATATAGACCGATTCTGTACCGGTTTCATGGTCGCAGCCTACGTATTTCCTGTAGGCGGATCCGCCATAGCTGCGGGGGAGATCAGCACGTCTTTCACTACAGTGAATGTAAAGTGACTTGTGTTCGTTGGCTCACGTTACGCTAATTACTAACACTACAACTTTACAAAGATGCCTGAAAAATCGGGACGAACGTGTGTCGTTTATGCCTGCTCCAACAGTAGTGGCAAAATTCATGCACTTAGGAGGAGACAAATTCTACGTCCTGACTCATCATGACGATTGTCTATGAGCGCAGGCTGCGCAGCGCCGGCAGCCATTAGATTCCCTGCGAGTGCAGAGGACAGATGTTCGCCAGAAGTGGGTCAAAAAGCGAGGACTTTGTTCCCACTTCCCAGGCACAAAGAACAGCATGGTAAGTTTGAGACTTTTCGTTAGTTGCCATTAACTACCATTAATATAATACTAGCATGCAGCCCCCATTGAGTGGTGAAATATGTTACATGTCATTAATAACTGTTCACTGTCCAGCTAGCGAAACACGTGGCGCCGATCGTTACATTTACAGTGAAAACGTGTTCATAAACATTCAGATTTCAAATATAAAGTACTCACTACGTGTGCCACGGGTGTTATAAATGTGCTGGTACAGCGATTAGCACTGCTGCATTCCACGTAGTTTAATAAATGGCATTTTTATCCAAGCGCCTCGTTATTTTTCTCAAACGGGGTGCGTTCGGAAAATACACAGTTTCTCACCGGGAGCGCACTCTCTCATTAGTTTGTATTGGCAGTGCGGTCAGCGTGAATATATCGAACACACCCACTGTTTCAGAGCGCAACACTCCTTCCTCGACCTGACAAAAAAACTGCTCGGATAAAATGCCTTTTATTAAACAACGCGGGATGCAGCAATGCTAATCGCCGTACCAGCACATTTCTAACACCCGTGCCCCACGTGGTGAGTACTTCATATTTGAAATCTGAATGTTTATGTACACGTTTTCACTCTAAATGTAACTATCGCGTAAAACAGACTGCAGTAGCATCATGTGAACAATGGCTAAGCTAACGCTAATAACATTGATTGATTGATTGATTGATTGATTGATTGATTGATTGAAAACAGTTTGCAGAATTACAGTATATTTCAAGCACAAACTCAATACAAAGACTGTTAACTGTGAGTGGACGACCCAATTAAACATTACTGTTTACACTTGTTTACAACAGGGTCCACCTTGTTCAATTCATCAAAACATAATTTTTAGTAGGCTAAGCTGCTCCTCAAAATAAGTCACATGCGGCGTGGGCCGCGTGGCATAATTGTGATTAATTATCAGTTGAGAAGATTCACTCATTGAAGGCTACTGTAAAAAGATAGAGGAATAAAGTGCATCATATGACTAATCTGCCCAAAATTAGTGGAAAATATGTTTTATGCGTTATTGAGTCTGTTATTATGTGGTACCAGCTATTCATCCTCATCGTTCTATCTTTAGGTGTGTTGAGTACACTTCCCAGATGGGAGGCCATTGAAAGAACACCCATAGTTCTGCAACTAGGATAAAAATATAATTTCCCCCTTAAAATTTACTGTCTGGTGTGATTGTTTTCATTTAATATTTGGTTTCTTTTGAAAACCAATAACTTAAAAAAAAGAAAGGTAAGCACTGTTTATTTTTCTTTCACAGAGGAGAATGCAGCCCCCCCCCCCCCCCCCCAAGAGAAGAGGCATTCAGTCATAAAGCAGCAGCAGGGCCTGAAGTGAAGACACAGCATCCAATGTGGAAAATGTTATGCCTCTGTGCATGAAGTTGGAGATACAGGCATGTGCAGATCAAAAAAATATTTATTTTACTTAATAATATACTTAATATAGCATCTTTTGGATTCTTTGATGACATTAATGCAGCGCAAAGTGCTTTACAGAGCAATAAAGAAAAAACAGAAAACATTTTCTCAACTGAAACTCATTAAATTCAAAAGAGGGCTAGTTTACTTTAGTCCATCCACTTTCATTACCCCGTGGGCTATCCTTGTGGATATTGCTGGAAGTAAGTGCTGAAAATACACGTCCTTCAGGTGGCTGATTTTCTCTGTAATCCACTCTTCATTGTATGGGACATCTGCAATGACCTGCTCATTTGGAGTCCAGACAATGAATTTACAATTTTTTTTTTTAGCACAATGCATCGCCACTTGTACCTGGTAATAGTACCCTAATCCTGATGCCGTTTCCCTCAGAATATATTTTCCATCCTTATGCCTCACATCGTACTTGTTAGAGTCAATCATTTTTAGCAGACTGCCATTGTGTGCCACAAGTTTTTTGGCTGTAGGACATTTAATTTCAATGATGGTATCGGCATCTATAATACCATCAAGGCTGGCACCAAGCCAGTTTTCCTCTTCATGTACAACAAGTCCTGTACACTCCACAGTTATTCCTGTGGTCTCCTCAAACCACTTTCTTGCCAAAGGCTCGGATGTTTGGCCATGCCTAGTGGCTGTATTTCCGGCAAAGGTGCCATTCAATTTTCGTTCCACCCAGTTTTGTGGGTCAACCTTTTTGGGCACTTGAGAGGCCTCACTACTTGTGATTCTTATTTTTCGTTGATCTAGCCAAAATTGATTATTCTGGCCCTTGGATTGTACAAGAATTCTCTCCCTCTCACGTTTCCCACATAACACATGTCTTTCAAAAATACAGTTGCAAAGTTGACATTTTTGTTGAGCACATTGCTCGTGACATGTGGGCAGTTTATCAGTAACCTCTTTGGTTTGTGGCTGTGCAGTCAACAGATCATGCAAAAGGGTACCAGGTATGTTGGATAGACCAGCCATCTCAGGGGATGTGAGGTGCTGAATGACATCTGCATCTTTCTCAAATGCTGTTGACTTTATTTTCATTTTTTTCCGAGGTCCCTGGTCTGGCCCCCTGATGTTCTCGACTGTATCAGGCATCACATTGTCACACGTGGAACTGTTCCAGACACAAGCCTCATCGGTGCTTGCTGTGCCTGTGAACCCCTGACTGGCAGCATCTTTGATTTTGTACAGTATCCCTGCTGAATGACTGCAGCTCTTCCCTTGGTTGGCCATGCAGTCACAGTTCACATCCACCACTTTGCCATCCCTCCTCTGCAAGGTCAGTTCAACATGATGGTACTGTTTAATGTCCTGTGAGTAGCGAACAGGTCCTTTCAAGAGTATGTGCTCCTCATCTGGTAGCCTGTGGAGTATCTGGCCAACCCATCCGGAGCTCAGGTAATTTTGACCCTCTATCAGGGACCTGTAGTTGGCATTGGGTTGTTCATCACATGCCAGTCGGTGAAGGAAATATTCTTGAATACCTATCATAAAAATAAATAAAAACATTCGTTTTTTTAATAGGATTAATACCACTTATCTGTAATGATTAGGAAATACACAGTCTTAGATCATTAAGATTTGCATTTCATAATTTTTATTATGCAAACAAACAACAAACAGTAAACACAAGTTAACCACCCCAGGCAGCATTGGGATAAATACTAACTTAACCGCATGCATGCCATGGTGACTTTCTGGCAAAGAGATGGTGTAGGAAAATAGTCAAAGCTAGTCTAGTCTACTAGACAGTGTAATAATAAGACAGTGGTTTAAGCACTGATTGGCGATTGCCATCAATTAATTACCTTTATCAGTAACTGGAGGCCACTGTCTGACGTCGTCAATCCAGGTACTCATTCTGTTAGTCGCTGGCTGTCACAACCGACCGAGTTAGGTTTTGGTAAACCAAGCAGATAAAGACTGGTATGGTAGCAGCAGCCAAACACCAGCCAGACGCCAAGGGAATCAATTTATGCACCTACAGGGTGTGCACCCAGAGGGTGCCCAATCAAGCCAATCACTGTTATCTGGCCCCTGACTTTGACAAGATACTCCACATGCTACCAAATGATGAGCACAGTTCTGAAAGGACCTGTGTTACTCACAGGACATTATCATGTACCATCATGTTGAAGTAACTTTGCAGAGGAGGGATGGCAAAGTGGTGGATGTGAACTGCGACTGCTAGGCCAACCAACTTAAGGGAAGAGCTGCAGTCATTCAGCAGGGATACTGTACAAAATCAAAGATGCGGCCAGCCACACAGGCACAGCATGCACAGATGACAATGTGACAATGTGAGGCCTGATGCAGTTGACAACATCAGGGGGCCAGACCAGGGACCTCGATGAAAGTAACAGCTTTTGAGACGGATGCAATCCCCTGAGATGGCTGGTCTATCCAAAATACCTGGAACTCTTTTGCATAACGTGTTGACTGCACAGCCACAAAACAAAGCAAATGAAAAACTCACCATGTCATGAGCATGTCATGAGCTCAACACAAATGTAAACTTTGTAATGAAAATAAATGTGATATGTGGGAAACATGAGAGGGAGACAATTGCTGCACAAACAAAGGGCCAGAGTAGTTTATTTGGAGTAAATTAAAGGAAATCTGAATCATCAGTAGCCTCTGAAGTGCCCAAAAAAGAAAATCCACAAAACTGGGTGGAACGAAAATTGAATGGCACCTTTGCTGGTAGCCACTAGGCATGACCAAACATCGGAGCCTTTGACAACAAAGTGGTTTGAAGAGGATACAGGGATACAGGTATTCTAATAAACATTTTACTTATTGTGCATGAGGAGGGAAACTGAGAATTAATAATAATTGTTTATAATTTTTTCCATCTTTCTCTTTCTCAGGGGAATAGGAATCTGGGTAGGCTGAGAAACACCTGGAGAGTAGAGACTCTCCAAGACCTAAAGAACATTGGAATGAGCTGGCAGGAAGCAAAAGCCCAGGCCCAGGAGATTGAGATGGAGAGCTCTGGTGGACGCCCTATGCCCCTCGATGGGGTAAAGAGGATCAAGTCATGTCATGCTCATCTAGGCTTACATCCTCATCCACATCACATTCCTCTTCTTCCTCAATATCAGATGTTTCTTGTTGCTCAGTTTCAGTCTGAATTAACTTGGGTTGCAAATTACATAGCCCAGCACAAATACTCACAATGTCATCAACATGTTTTATACTACCTTGAATGACATAACTGACCATTTTAAAACCTTTGAACCTTCTAATTGCACGCTCTACATGGATTCTGACATTTGCTAGGCGCCGTGTTGCCACAACATCATGCCCAGGAAGTTCTTTGAGGCCGCGAGTAAAAGCTGGGAGAGCCAGAGTCACCCCTGGAGGCAACACATCTGAGATGGTGAACCCACGGTCTGCTAGGATTTGATCACCAGGAATCAGAAGTTCAAGAAGACCACTGTTCTTTGTGATGAAAGTGTCACTGGCCCGTCCACCAAATAGTTTTGATGTGAACATCACATAACCATTGGGGGCAATACAATATAATAATTTGTAAGTGTTATGATGTTTGTAGTTGCTGAATGTTTGGGATCGCTTTCTTAAGTGTTTTGGCCTTTGGACAAATATTTCTGTACAGTCTATTATGCATGTTGCTTTGGGATAATTTTTACTGAAACATGATGGCATTATTCTTCTGAGAGTATCCCTAGGCAACCACGCAATCACATTTTCCCTCATAAACCTAGCAAGTATTGGTCTCCAAAGTGAAAAGATCACACATGCTGAGGTCTTGCTTATTCCAAATCTTTTAGCCAAGTCTGTGAACATCAAACAAAGACGTAGCCTAGTTAAAACGAGTAACAGCTGGTCATGGACTGCTAATCTGGTCATCTTTGGAGGTGGGTGAAAAGCTATGAGGGAATGTAAAAGCTGCCAAAAACTTGCAATACCTATGCCCGTGTGAAACCTTGCATCTTTGTCATCTAGGTCATAGGCTGACAATGATGGTGTAGGATCAGTTTGTGTTGCACGGTTTGTTAACTTTATGGTAGAGTAGCTGTGGTCTGTAATAATTTCTGGACACTGGATTCCAATATCACGCTTCAGAGGCATGACATCAGTTTGTGTTGCACTGTTTGCCCTTGAGTTGATACGGAAGTAATTGTGGTCTGCAATATGTTCCATTCCGATATCACTGGTGTCTTCAGGTCCTGCTCTTAATTCTGTTGTTGTTGATGTTGTTGCGTTTAATTCTGTTGTTGTTGATGTTGTTGCGTTTTGTGTGCTGCTGCTGCTTGATGACCGAAGGCCTCTTCTCTTAGGGGGGGCTCTACCAGATGTCATTCTCCCCTGTGAAAGGAAAAGAAACGATGCACTACAAGTTATTGTTTTATTCAAAATAAACCTAATCTGTTGAACCAAAAACAATCACATCAAACTGTCAATTTGAAGGGGAGAATCAAACGTACATGTTTATATCCTAGTTGCAGAACTGGATACGGGTGTTCTTTTGTTGGCCTCCCATCTGGGAAGTGTACTCCACACACCTAAAGATAGAATAATTAGGATGAATAGTAAATACTGGTAGGCTACCAGATATAACTCATAATGCATTAAAATACTGTCCACTAAATGGTTTCATGTTATGCAATTTAGTTATATTATGCACTTTATGCCTCTATCTTGACTGCAAAAACGCCTTCTCAACTAATAATTTTACCCACCTTGTGATGTGATAAAGATTTATTCTGATTTAGAAAATACTGTCCACTAAATGGTTTCATGTATCATGTTATGCAATTAGTTATATTATGCACTTTATGCCTCTATTTTGACTGCAAAAACGCCTTCTCAACTAATAATTTTACCCACCTTGTGATGTGATAAAGATTTATTCTGATTCAGAAAATACTGTCCACTAAATGGTGGCATAGCCATTTCATAGAGTGGACGTTGTACATTGCTTTGCACCATTTCATAGGGGGTAGACTAGATTGTCAACATTCAGCCACTGTTGTGACTCACTACTTGGGTCTAATTTAGACCCAGATGTTTCCAACTTTCCATGAAGTTTGTTTATGTGTAGAACCCTACCATACAACTGTGTCCTGCAGTATTTGTGTTCATTAGACTGTCATAGTTTGTCCAAATAGCCTAGTATTTAATCACAATAATGTCAAGCCACAGGTGACTTATTTACTAACAATGATGAACTAGTTGAGATAACATTTCACTCCTCAATGGGGGCTGCATGCTAGCATTAATGGTATAACTAACAAAAAGTATCCAAAAGTTACCGTGCTGTTCTTTGTGGGAACAAAGTCCTTTATGTTGATGTTTTTGATCCACATCTGGCGCACGTCATTGTCCTCTGCACGCCCAGGGAATCTGTGCAAACCGTATGGCTTTTGGCATGGACAATCTTCATGATGTAGAGGTTTGTGTTTTTGACATTCAGTTTCTTTCCAGAGTTGGATTTTGCCACTACTGTTGGAGCAGCCATGAACTGCACACGTTCGTCCCGATTTTTTGGGCATCTTTGTAACGTTATAGAGTTATCAATTAGCGTAACGTGAGCCAACGAAAACAAGACACTTTACATTCACTGTAATGAAAGACGTGCTGATCTCCCCCGCAGCTATGGCGGATCCGCCTACAGGAAATACGTAGGCTGCGACCATGAAACCGGTACAGAATCGGTCTATAGGCCTATTTACCTATAGCCCTATACGCTGTGCATACTTCTGTACACAAATAATACCACAAACGGCATTCTTGGATTTCTTTTTAGCCTTCGAGCCGTTGGATCAACAAGTGTGACTTATTTTCTCCACTTTTGATATATGTATTGTAATATGTCTCTATTGACGATATGCACACGGCTGCCATCTTGCCAGCAAGGTGCTACTGTAATTAGGTAGGTGCAACTTCCCATAGACAGCCCATTCATCCAAACAGAAAAGTCCTATCTAATTGTATTAGATAGGACGTCAAACTCACCAACATTGGAGCTGTACGAAAAGCTTTAATTATCCTCTTTGCAAAGTGTTTGTTTCATAAAAGTCCACCGTAGACGTGCCATGAGCTAATTCCTGTCAAGAAATTCCTTGCAGATGAATATTATGATTATTTTGTATCTAAGTGTCAAGAGTTTGGAAGCACTCGTTATCAGTAAAGCAACCTCCTGCTGCCTCCTGCATTATGTGCAAATTCAAAACAGGTGGTATGCATGGGCTGTTGAGTGATTGTCAACAAGCACTTCCAAACTCCAGCACTTCAATTCAAGCTTTTTCTGTAGGCCTACAGCTGCAATGTTGGTAAGTTTGGCGTTTATTTAATACAATCACATAGGACTTTTCTGTTTGGATGAATGAATGGGCGAGTGGCAAGGAGCTAGTTTCCAAAAAGGGGGTGTTAGTGTCCTTACCAGGCAGTGTTGCAGTTGCAGACTATTCCTTCCCCTAGCCCCTCTCGGAACCCTACATAAAGCTTTTCTGAAATTTTGATGAGTTTTATGTAGGGTCCCTGTTCATGACTATATTTCCGTATGGGAATTCTGGAACGTGGACATAAACATGCTCTCTAAGATCGAATCTGCGCCGTTTGACGGCCTTTTTTAGTTTAAGTTATTCTGAATTCGGGAACTTTAAGTACCTATACATTCCGCTGCGAATATCTCCTGTGGCGTGGAAGCCGTTAAGTATTTTTAATCTTTGTTTGACCGATTTGGTCACTTTATTTCTTCTTGTTTGTTTACCGTTTATTGTACCGCCTCCCGGTGTGCGGTTGGCTTGTGCCGGCTACGTCCCTGCCTCTGATCTGCTCCGTCATAGCTATAGCGCCACTAGCTAGCCAGATAGGCGGTACAATGAGGTGTCAATAAACAAGGAAGGAAGAATCAAAGCGACCAAATCGGTCAAACAAACAAACTTAACGGCTTCCGCGCCACAGGAGATATTCGCAGCGGCATGTATGGGTACTTATACTTCACATATTCAGAAACCCTCACACGAAAAAATGTCGTCAAAGAGTCCAGACAGGCGTTATCCATGTTGTTTATGTTTTATGTATGTCCGCGTACCAGGTGGCAGGATACTGGTACTGGAACAGGACCCAATGCACTGGGTCTAACAAATGTCAGAAACTTCAGTAGCATTGGGTTCTGCTTGGAGGGCTATCCTTCCCCCTGCATGTCTCTCAGAATGAAGCCCATGGTTCTGGAGCATTGGGGACCACATGGCAGCTCTCTGTGATCCGTCTGTCTCTCAGAATTAAGCCCATGGTTCTGGAGCATTGGGGACCACATGGCAGCTCTCTGTGATCCGTCTGTCTCTCAGAATTAAGCCCATGGTTCTGGAGCATTGGGGACCACATGGCAGCTCTCTGTGATCCGTCTGTCTCTCAGAATTAAGCCCATGGTTCTGGAGCATTGGGGACCACATGGCAGCTCTCTGTGATCCGTCTGTCTCTCAGAATTAAGCCCATGGTTCTGGAGCATTGGGGACCACATGGCAGCTCTCTGTGATCCGTCTGTCTCTCAGAAAGCCCATATGGTTCTGTGTGGATAAAGTGAGTTCACTGTTGGGGAGATATATAGCTCTCGTTTGTTGCATTTTTTTACTGGTCGTTATGTCATACAGCTTCCTGTTTGTCTTGAAACTGAATGGACATTGTGTGTCATGTTATGTTCTGTTCTGTGCAGCACACAGTTTAATTACCGGTACAGTTTAATTACCGGATCATGCAATCACAGTGTTCAATACTGTACTTTGTCTGTATGTTTTATTATACTCTTAAAGCTGCCATAAGCAGTAATATGTCAACATATATATTAATGACCTTTTTATTTTATTTAATTGTTTTTGTATTCAGACATCCAGAAATGGGTAGACCGCTACCAAAATGCACACATCACACACACGCGCACACACACACACACACACACACACACACACACACACACACACACACACACACACACACACACACACACACACACACACACACACACACACACACACACACACACGTCACACACACACACACACGTGCACAAACTAGGGTGACCAGATGTCCCTCTTGCGTGGGACAGTCCCTCATTTCCTAGACTTTTCAGGCGTCCCACAAATTGAAACCCTGTCCCACATTGTGACTGACAGGCAATTGCATCAGTGTTCAAATGCCCTAATAGTTTAGTCCCCTAATAGTTGGCCTTCTGCTGTAAAGCTCTCTCATTGTCTCTTCCTGCAAGATGTGTTTTTAAGCCTGTTAAAATAGCATAAAAATAAAGCATGATTTTAGGCTATTTTCAGTATAAGTCATAAGTCATTAACCAAGTGTAAAATGACTTATGGGACATCATTTATTTAAATTCAATCACATGACCACTAGGTGGAGACCTTGTCATACTTAGTCTACTTCATTGTAAAATTGAATTAAAAAAACAACATTTCGATGTTTATCACGTAGAGAGTGGAGAATAAATTATCTATCTATCTATCTATCTATCTATCTATCTATCTATCTATCTATCTATCTATCTATCTATCTATCTATCTATCTATCTATCTATCTATCTCTATCTATCTATCTATCTATCTATCTATCTATCTATCTATCTATCTATCTATCTATCTATCTATCTATCTATCTATGTATCTATCTATCTATCTATCTATCTATCTATCTATCTATCTATCTATCTATCTATCTATCTATCTATCTATCTATCTATCTATCTATCTATCTATCTATCTATCTATCTATCTATCTATCTATCTATCTATCTATCTATCTATCTATCTAAATATGTATCTAAATATCTATAGATAGATCTATCTCTCTTTCTCATATATATTTAATCATACATTTGAATATCCAATGCTGTAATAAATAGCTGAAAGTTTTCATAAATATAAAACATCTCATAGAACATCTCTCTCTCTCCTCTCTCTCTCTCTCTCTCTCTCTCTCTCTCTCTCTCTCTCTCTCTCTCTCTTAAAGCGGAGATGTGAAACGGTCACATCAGCAGCAGCACGAAGGATGGAACTGCTGCGGGATTAGAACACATCGGTAGGCTACGCGCACGCACACACACACACACACACACTGTCTCACGCACACTCACACGCTGTCTCACACACACACACACACACACACACACACACACACACACACACACACACACACACGCGCGCGCGCCGCACACACACGACTGAATTCATACTGCAGGGTCTGTATAGGCTCTCGCTGTCACCGCATGGACTGATCGACTGACCGTGAGTACACCTATATCATTATCGTGCATAAGAGTCTAGCTACACTGCGTCGCTTGACGAAAACAGGCAATAAGTGACGCTATATCCCTCCTGTTTATTATTATTATGCTCGCTTTACTGACCGTTATACTGCATGCGGTGTCTTTGCTAGTGTTATTGGTGGTGGTGATGACGATATACGCCGGCTATTAAATGCTGCGTCGACTGTTTCGGTTGGGTTTTTTTGGGACTATACATCTAATGCCAAAATAAGGCAATTATTATAAGCTGAAGATGATGGTATTTATATATAGGCTAGTAGTATAGTAGTTGTCTTGCTACTGTGGTTATAAATAACAGGGAATCTTTTATTTATAAGGAGTTGTTGTGGAGTGAGTTTCTGACTGACTGACTGACTGACTGCGTGATGTACTGTGTCCTCTAGCTATAATGCGTGTGCAGTGCTAGAAATACTCAAGTATTCAAAAGTAGGAGCTATGTTGTGGGTTTTTTTTTTAAAGAAAAGAAAAGCAGGTCCGACGGAGCATTGGTCCGATCGACAACTATACCTCAAACCCTCACCCTAACCCTAACCTCCCCAGGGGCAGACACCTAGACCTAACCCCAACCCTCTCCCGACCCCCAGCGCACCTCGATCGGACCATGCTCCGTCGGATCATAGTATGCCTCCCAATTTATGATATATTTGTGTATGCTTGGGTCCCAGTAGTCCTTTTCTAACGTATACAATGTTTGAAATGTGGGCGAGTGAAAGTCATACAAAACGTCTATGCTATATTTAGGCAGCCTACCCAGTAGGCCTGCTATAGTAGGCTACTCAAGTTGGCCTATAGGCTACCTTATACAAGTTATAGTTACTGTCCCACACTGAAAAAGTTATTGTGTAGTATATTAAAAATTAAAATACCACCACAATTGCCTACGTAACTTTTAATAATCTACAATCTATAATTCAGACCTCATATTCATGGGGTAGCCTATAGTTTTACTGCTTTGGTCATTTGGACAACTTGAGAGTCTCAGCCATACATTATAATGAGGTAAACTGGAAGGCTCCAAAACACACTCAATTTCTTTCACAGAGCAGTGTTTCTTGTATTCTTTGGAAATTTAGACATAGTTTTACTGTGGTTATGTTTAGGAATAAGGTTATAGGTTTAGACATAGTTTTACTGGGGTTACATTCAGGAATAAGGTTAGGTTTAGACTAGTTTTACTGGGGTTACGTTCAGGAGTAAGGTTATAGGTTTAGACATAGTTTTACTGGGGTTACGTTCAGGAATAAGGTTAGGTTTAGACATAGTTTTACTGAGGTTACGTTCAGGAATAAGGTTAGGTTTAGACATAGTTTTACTGGGGTTATGTTTAGGAATAAGGTTAGGTTTAGACATAGTTTTACTGGGGTTATGTTTAGGAATAAGGTTAGGTTTAGACATAGTTTTACTGGGGTTACGTTCAGGAATAAGGTTAGGTTTAGACTAGTTTTACTGGGGTTACGTTCAGGAATAAGGTTAGGTTAGACATAGTTTTACTGGGGTTACGTTCAGGAATAAGGTTAGGTTTAGACATAGTTTTACTGGGGTTACGTTCAGGAATAAGGTTAGGTTTAGATATAGTTTTACTGAGGTTACATTCAGGAATAAGGTTAGGTTTAGACATAGTTTTACTGGGGTTACGTTCAGGAATAAGGTTAGGTTTAGATATAGTTTTACTGGGGTTACGTTCAGGAATAAGGTTATGTTTAGACATAGTTTTACTGGGGTTACGTTCAGGAATAAGGTTAGGTTTAGACATAGTTTTACTGCGGGGTTATGTTTAGGAATAAGGTTAGGTTTAGACATAGTTTTACTGGGGTTATGTTCAGGAATAAGGTTAGGTTTAGACATAGTTTTACTGGGGTTACGTTCAGGAATAAGGTTAGGTTTAGACATAGTTTTACTGCGGGGTTATGTTTAGGAATAAGGTTAGGTTTAGACATAGTTTTACTGAGGTTACGTTCAGGAATAAGGTTATTATTTTACTGTGGTTATGTTTATGAATAAGGTTATAGGTTTAGACATAGTTTTACTGGGGTTATGTTTAGGAATAAGGTTAGGTTTAGACATAGTTTTACTGGGGTTACGTTCAGGAATAAGGTTAGGTTTAGACATAGTTTTACTGGGGTTATGTTTAGGAATAAGGTTAGGTTTAGACATAGTCTTACTGGGGTTACGTTCAGGAGTAAGGTTAGGTTTAGACATAGTTTTTCTGAGGTTAAGTTTAGGAATACCTGCAGGTGAATAGCGTCAGATTTCCCTCGGGGCGACTGTGTTTCGAGGCTTGCGTGTTGGTATTCATATAGAGAACACACTGGAGTAGCTTGGTCTTTATTTTATTAAGTTGCAGAGTATACACAACTGACCTGACTGCATCTTCCTCAGAGTCATGGATGACAGAGGTCAGAGGTCATAAGGGTGGCATTCAAGGCTGGGCCCAAAACACGTTGACCCCCTTTCAGGTTCCTGTATTCGTTACTGAGGTTAAAGGGTAAGACCGCTTTTTTTTTTTTTAGGTTTGGGTTGTGTAGTTACTTTGCCATGATGCAACTCCAAATGTGGACAAGAAATAAAACAATACTGATCCAGTGATTAGAAATTGATAATTCAAAATATGCTCCTCATTGACTTACATTGTAGCTAAAAGTCAAAGTCACTCTTTTAGTACGTAAACAAACACAAAGAAAGTTGATTCAGACAATATAGAGCATCACCAAAACTCATGTGGTTTTATCTTTTCATAAAAATGTTAGATTCCTGTTGATTTTACTATTTAAAGATCTGGATCCGGATCCACGGATCCAGTACGGGTTTTCTTCCCAATACAATGGACAAATCAACAGGTTACTGAGGTTACATTTAGGAATAAGGCTAGGTTTAGGCATAGTTTGGCTGAGGTTACGTTTAGGAATAAGGCTGGGTTTAGGCATAGTTTGGCTGAGGTTACGTTTAGGAATAAGGCTGGGTTTAGGCATAGTTTGGCTGAGGTTACGTTTAGGAATAAGGCTAGGTTTAGGCATAGTTTGGCTGAGGTTACGTTTAGGAATAAGGCTGGGTTTAGGCATAGTTTGGCTGAGGTTACGTTTAGGAATAAGGCTAGGTTTAGGCATAGTTTGGCTGAGGTTACGTTTAGGAATAAGGCTAGGTTTAGGCATAGTTTGGCTGAGGTTACGTTTAGGAATAAGGCTGGGTTTAGGCATAGTTTGGCTGAGGTTACGTTTAGGAATAAGGCTGGGTTTAGGCATAGTTTGGCTGAGGTTACGTTTAGGAATAAGGCTGGGTTTAGGCATAGTTTGGCTGAGGTTACGTTTAGGAATAAGGCTGGGTTTAGGCATAGTTTGGCTGAGGTTACGTTTAGGAATAACCCACTGAGCATTTTTGTAGTCTAAATACTGCTAAATGGCAACAACGTTGAATTAACCAGGCTAAATATAGACCGTTTATATAATTATAGACATTGAAATGATCTAATCTAATCTAAGCCTAGACCGCTATAAAAACTTTCATTTTTAGACTATTTTTACCCATTTTTAGCCATCTAAAAGCCGACAATTGCTCAGTGGGAAGGCTAGGTTTAGGCATAGTTTAGCTGAGGTTACGTTTAGGAATATATGGTTAGGTTTAGACATAGTTTCGCTGAGGTTAAGTTTAGGAATAAGGCTGGGTTGATAGTTGAGACATAGTTTTACTGAGATTAAGTTAGGTTAAGAGGACACTGACCCGTGGCGAGCGTGCTTCGGGACGAACGGACATTCTTGTACTCCATTCAAATACTCCCAGCAACAACCAGGGCACTGCTTTCAATTAGCCAATGGCAGATGGCGATCACCAGTAATAAGGTTAAGTGCCCTGTCCTGTTCCCGCAGCGGGCAGTCTCAGGAATGCATCAATCAATGCCAGTTTATAACACAATGCAGCAGCTGAATACATATGATATGATATGATATGATATGATATGATATGATATGATATGATATGATATGATATGATATAGTACTTTATTGTCAGTTCGCACTGACATTTGTCTTGCGGCCCAGCGGCCTTGTAAGCAACACATATACACACATTTGACATAACACAAAAACAGAAATAAAAATACAGTTACATACATAGAGACATAACATAAGGGCTCAGAGCAATGTCCACAGCTCAGTCTAGTCCTGGACAAAAGCCGGGTTAAGCCTCAAAGTCGACTGTTGGACAAAAGACTTCTTCAGTCTGACCTTATTGTATGCTGGAACACCATCTCTCCTTCTGAAGGCAGCAACCTATACTCTCCATACAAAACATGGCTATAGTATTAGAGGTGATATTCCTTGCTAACCTTAGGATGCTGTTAGCATACGTGGATCATTGATGTATAGAGCCTCTGTAGTGGTTGCCCAACAATCTTTGAACAAATGTTTAGTTGTTGCAGCATTTGTGACTTTTAAGGCTATACAGACAAATACCAGGTGGTACTACAGTAATGAAGAACACTCTGTAATAACAGAAGTGAAAAACAAAAGAAGAATCCATCTACTCCGTCTACATGACAGGTTATGACACAACAATACCATGACAGGTTATGACACAACAATACCTATCTGAATACATGACAGTTATGACACAACAATACCTATAGAACCCACACACTGTTGCAGCTTATAGAGAACCACACACTGTCTGCAGCTTATAGAGAACCACACACTGTCTGCAGCTTATAGAACCACACACTGTCTGCAGCTTATAGAACCACACACGTGGTCTGCAGCTTATAGAGAACCACACACTGTCTGCAGCTTATAGAGAAACCACACACTGTCTGCAGCTTATAGAGAACCACACACTGTCTGCAGCTTATAGAGAACCACACACTGTCTGCAGCTTATAGAGAACCACACACTGTCTGCAGCTTATAGAGAACCACACACTGTCTGCAGCTTATAGAACCACACACTGTCTGCAGCTTATAGAACCACACACTGTCTGCAGCTTATAGAACCACACTGTCTGCATCTTATAGAACCACACTGTCTGCATCTTATAGAACCACACAGTCTGCAGCTCATAGAACCACACACTTATAGGCATGAAAGTGATTAATCCATTTTGACCTGAGATCAGATTATAAAAATGTCTTCTACATCCTGACAGTTTTCTGAAAAGCTATCTTTCTGTCAGTCCTTCTTCGATTTTTCAAAAATAGCAGACCTACAAGCTCGTAGCGCGCCGCTATGAGGTCACAAGGAAAGCAGGTGGCAATTGGAGATTCACTGTGGTTTGTGCATTCTATGCTAGTCTCCATGTCTCTCTTTCTCTCTCTCTCTCTCTCTCTCTCTCTCTCTCTCTCTCTCTCTCTCTCTCTCTCTCTCTCTCTCTCTCTCTCTCTTCTCTCTCTCTCCTCATCTCTCATTGTCATTCATCTAATCAGGTTAGAGGTTTCACATTGTGGCCTCAGTGACACTGTGTGTGTGTGTGTGTGTGTGTGTGTGTGTGTGTGTGTGTGTGTGTGTGTGTGTGTGTGTGTGTGTGTGTGTGTGTGTGTGTGTGTGTAGTTGCTGTTGCATTTCAGTTTCAGGTCCATTATGTATTCAGCATTGAGCCACGGACCACCATTTGAGACCCAAGACTAAAATATCTGTTTGTTTTCGTTGGATAAGATTTGTCCACATATTACAATTCCATGCTGTATTGTGTTGGTATACCATTATAGGAGAGATAACAACAGGCAAACGTTGATCAAAATAACAATTCTTCTACATATACTCTAGTTGTGTGGACTTCTTGGAAATGTAAGTGAGGCAGATGTTTAACGGCTTTTGGGAGTGTAAACTTTATGTACTCACAGAGTTAAAGATCTTTAAGGGTCCAGGAGGTTACCAAGTCTCCATCATTCATTTAGCTGGGGACCACCGGGAACGCCCTCAAGGACCACTGGGTGTGTATATGTGACGGTGCATTTGATGAGCGAAGGGGGGGTTCGTCCAGGTGTGTGTGTGTGTGTGTGTGAAAGGGTTTGTCCAGGTCACAGTCAGCTGGGGGGGGGGGGGGGGGAGTTGCAGATCGGATGACCTTACTGTCATCAGACACCGGGGGCAGCGATGTCTGTCTGTCTGTCTGTCTGTCTGTCTGTCTGTCGCTTTAGTTATATTCTCTCTTCTATGCTCCTTTTGCATCTCTCTCTATCTAACACACACACACACACACACACACACACACACACACACACACACACACACACACACACACACACACACACACACACACACACACACATTTTTTCCCCCTCATCGTCTTTCTAAACACCGCCCACTCCCAGTGATGTCAGAGGGAGGGGGGTGGGGGGGGGTTGTGTAGAGGTCATGATATCGCTGAGTCACCCCCCTGTGTGTGTGAGTGTGTGTGTGTGTGTGTGTGTGTGTGTGTGTGTGTGTGTGTGTGTCAGTCTGTCAGTGTTATTTCAGTCCATCCATAAGCCAGTCTCATTGGAAAGAAAAACAAGTATACTTGAAGTATACATTCAGTGCAAAGTACTGAAATTTAGTACAATCTTGAGGTACTGTTACTCTACGTCAAGGGTTCTCAACCCGTGGGTCTCGACCCCCAGGGGGTCGCCAAATTATTTTGGGGGGGTCCCCAAATTATATATATTTTGTTGCAAGTGAATGGCTGGAAATGTAAATGAATAGTTTACATATAGTACACAGAGCACATGCTACACTTTCCTTAATTGATTTATATCTGGTTTCAGTATTTATTTATGATATAATATGTTGGGCGGGGAACCCCTTTTGGTGTTATGTTTGGCATTATGTTGTGCTTTAGCTATTGAAAAATAGCAGATCTACAAGCCCATAGCGCGCCACCGAGTGGCGCGCTATGAGCTTGTAGGTCTGTTATTTTTGAGAAATCGAAGAACGACTGACATAGAAACATATAGCTTTTCAGAAACTGTCAGGATTTAGAAGACATTTTTAGAATCTGATCTGAGGTCATTTTTGCAGTCAGTTTGTATTGGTGGTGGGGAGGGGGGGGGGGCGGGGTGGGGGGGTGGGGCGGGGGGTTCCCGAGACATGGCCAAAGCATTTTCGGGTCTCATCAGCACAGAAACGTTGAGAACCCCCTGAGTCTACGTGAGTCTTTCCATCGTGTGATACTTTGTAAATCTACTCCAGTACTATTATTTGGACAGTTTTATAGTTATTATAGTTATTAACTACAGGTTTCATTTCACACACACACTCCAGCTGTGAGGAAGGGGGGGGGGGGGTGTCTATCTGCAGAGAGTGATGCAATATTTCCAATCCCCAGTATACTTTTTACCCTCACTACATTTATTTGAGAACTTTAGATACTAGTTACTTTGTAGATTATTATTATTATTATTATTATTATTACAAAACATACATTAACCACTTCAGCAGTGCCCTAACATTTTAGGCCATTTGAAAATAACCGTTCTACAAGCTCAGCTTTATACATTTTATATCGGATGGTTTTCTTTGGCACTCTGTCCTTTAAGTAGAGTATTAAAAGTATGCCAATACTTTTGTACTTTTAACACTCTTTTAACTCATACCCTTGACTTGACACCGTGTGACAATCTGCAATGCTTTTATCAGAAAGCAGACTGACGTCTGTGTTCAATGATACCAGATACACCTTCTCTGACACTCATTCTGTTCTCCTTCCATGTCTGTTCCATTACACTTCTTTCATCATGTATAGTATCATGTCTATAGTATAGTATCATATCATGTCTGCAGTTCTTCCATCATGTATTAATAATAATAATAATAATACATTTATTTATATGGCGCCTTTCAGGTCACTCAAGGTCGCCTAACAAAACAGAAAAATACAAAACAATAAGCAAGTTTAAAATACAGCAAGTTTAAAAACACACAAAAGGCCTGCAGCAGACTCTACTCAAGGTGGGAGTAGGCTTGTCTGAAAGGTGAGTTTTGAGGTGGGATTGAAGGTGGGGAGTGAGTCCATGTTTCGGATGTCGGGGGGAAGGCTGTTCAGAGGCGAGGGGCAGAGCGGCTGAAAGCTCTACCCCCCATGGTGGACAAACGAGCTGGGGGAACAGTGAGTTGGTGGAGGAGGCAGACCTGAGTGACCGGGTGGGAGTGTTGATATGATGAGATCAGACAGGTAAGGGGGGGAGAGGTTATGGATGGCATTGAATGTGTTGAGGAGGATCTTGTAGTCTATGCGGTATTTGATGGGTAGCCAGTGGAGTTGGTGAAGAACGGGGGTGATGTGGGAGATGGCAGGGGTTTTGGTGATGATGCGGGCTGCAGCGTTCTGGACCAGTTGGATTTTATGGAGATGTATAGTATCATGTCTATAGTATAGTATCATATCATGTCTGTTCCATTGCAGTTCTTCCATCATGTATTGTATAGTATCATGTCTATAGTATAGTATCATATCATGTCTGTTCCATTGAAGGTCTTTCATCAGTATAGTATCATGTCTATAGTATAGTATCATATCATGTCTGCAGTTCTTTCATCATGTAGTAAACGCTGCATTCGTGGTCTATAGGAGAGGACAGTTGTTTTACAGATGGGTAGAAAGGGCAAGGGGCTGACGCCCCCTTTGATGTCTATGTGATCACGTCCCTGTCTCTCATATCAACGTCTGCTGCAGGTCACATCATGTGTCCACTACTGTCCACTACTGTCCACTACTGTCCACTACTGTTCACTACTGCAGGTTCAGTTTTTTAACCCCTTTTGACCTGGGAACGATTCTATAAATGTCTTCCAAATCCTGACAGTTTTCTGAAAAGCTATGTTTCTATGCCAGTGGTTCTTCGATATTTAAAAAATAGCTAAAGCATAGCATAATGCTTACACCAAAAGGGGTTCCCGCCTAAAATGGGTTAATTTAACCTTTATTTAAAGGTATATTCAGTGATTTCCCCCTTATTCAAATATCAGGGCCTTGGCAGGCCTTGGTTGGTGTGCGTGCTGTTGGCCTGTTGCGTGTCCAGCCCACTGTAGTGCGTGCTGTTGGCCTGTTGCATGTCCCCCCCCCCCCCCCCCCCCCCCCCCCCCACTGTAGTGTGTGCGAATCAAATCACCCAAATCACTGAATGCTCCTTTAACCAGTAAAAAAAAACCCACATTGAGCGTGTCAACGTCTCTTTTTACAATTGAGAACTGGCCAAAGCAAATCATGTTACTCAGCTCTGCCAGTAACAGCTAATACAGGACAACATTTAGGACAGACAAAATAACATTTGTAAAGCATATAAGTACCCACTGTAGGAAGGCAGGAAGCTCAAGGAAAGATCTAATAAAATGACCAAATAAAAACAAAATAACAACGTTTGCTACTAAACTAATTTAAGACTTAGAGCAACAACATTTCCTATATGTTGAAGCAGGAGCTATGTCTGCGAAATGGGTCCTCCATGGCAATCCTTTTAAAACTCACTATAGGGGAATCACAGAATTGTTATACGAGCTTAGCCACCATGATGGCAATTCTTTTTATGTAGGCTATATGATGTTTTTGTTCTTGCTTACTGTAAATCACTCTGGATTAATCTGTCATCTGTTCATCAAAACCTTCCGAGGTTGAGTGAGAGACCGACCGTGTTTCCACAGATCGTTTTGAATGGCTGTTTGTTTCCAGTAAAATGGATCCACCTTTCATGTTGAATTGAGGGATTATTTTATGTACAGAAGAGATGTATGTGTAGTACATCCCATATCGACTATACAAGATCCATCTCCATACATTCAAGGCCATTCATAACCCCCCCCCCCCCCCCCCATACCTGTCTGACCTTGTCCACGTCAACATTCCCACCCGGTCTCTTAAGGTCTGCCTCCTCCCTCACCCATAAGGTCCTCCCAGCCCGTCTCTCCACCATGGGGTCAATTAAGAGCCTTCAGCCGCTCTGCCCCTCACCTCTGGAACTCCCTCCCCCCCTGATATTAGAAACATGTCACCTCAAAACCCACCTGTTTATAGCCTGGCTAATAAGCCAGACTAATATCACAGTCGTGTGGTAGGCAATTTCTCAGCTGATTGGTGTCTGGCTTATTAGCCAGGCTAACCTGTTTAGGCATATGGCATATGGCTGACCTTTGTTTATTAGCCAGGCTAACCTGTCTAGGCATATGGCTGACCTTTGTTGTCTTCTGCTGCAAGCTGTGCCTTCGTTTTGTTTTGCTTTAAACTGTGTTTTTGTATTGACTGTTTTTAACGTGTACGGCGACCTTGAGTGCCCTGAAAGGCGCCTTATAAATAAAATATATAATATTATTATTATTATTATAGTAGATTGATGGAGTCAGAGCATGGGTATAGGCCTATTTGATGGTCTTTACGCATGGACAGTGCTTCGTTTTGAGCCACAGACGCATGGCAGGCTGGCTTGTTTGGGTGCATGTGTTTGTTCTGACGTACTAACCGCATTTAGTCTGTCATCCTATACCCGAAACCCAATCCCTTAAACCTACTGTATATCTCACAGGAATTACGTCTGGGTTTTCCAGGCTAACAAGCTCTGCTATTTTTGAAACAGACATTTAGAAGACATTTTGTAGAAGGTCAGGTCTAAATGGCTTATAGGCCTATAAGGCAATTCTTAAAAATGCCAAGGTTATATGCACCCCGGATTGTTTTGCAGCAGGAATTAAGGCATCTTAGTTGAAGCGCTGCAGGAGTGAAACATCCAGGGTGGAGCATGGTGGATAATGTTTAGTGAAACATCCAGGGTGGAGCATGGTGGATAATGTGTAGTGAAACATCCAGGGTGGAGCATGGTGGATAATGTGTAGTGAAACATCCAGGGTGGAGCATGGTGGATAATGTTTAGTGAAACATCCAGGGTGGAGCATGGTGGATAATGTGTAGTGAAACATCCAGGGTGGAGCATGGTGGATAATGTGTAGTGAAACATCCAGGGTGGAGCATGGTGGATAATGTTTAGTGAAACATCCAGGGTGGAGCATGGTGGATAATGTGTAGTGAAACATCCAGGGTGGAGCATGGTGGATAATGTTTAGTGAAACATCCAGGGTGGAGCATGGTGGATAATGTGTAGTGAAACATCCAGGGTGGAGCATGGTGGATAATGTTTAGTGAAACATCCAGGGTGGAGCATGGTGGATAATGTTTAGTGAAACATCCAGGGTGGAGCATGGTGGATAATGTTTAGTGAAACATCCAGGGTGGAGCATGGTGGATAATGTTTAGTGAAACATCCAGGGTGGAGCATGGTGGATAATGTCTAGTGAAACATCCAGGGTGGAGCATGGTGGATAATGTGTAGTGAAACATCCAGGGTGGAGCATGGTGGATAATGTTTAGTGAAACATCCAGGGTGGAGCATGGTGGATAATGTGTAGTGAAACATCCAGGGTGGAGCATGGTGGATAATGTTTAGTGAAACATCCAGGGTGGAGCATGGTGGATAATGTTTAGTGAAACATCCAGGGTGGAGCATGGTGGATAATGTTTAGTGAAACATCCAGGGTGGAGCATGGTGGATAATGTGTAGTGAAACATCCAGGGTGGAGCATGGTGGATAATGTTTAGTGAAACATCCAGGGTGGAGCATGGTGGATAATGTGTAGTGAAACATCCAGGGTGGAGCATGGTGGATAATGTGTAGTGAAACATCCAGGGTGGAGCATGGTGGATAATGTGTAGTGAAACATCCAGGGGGGAGCATGGTGGATAATGTGTAGTGAAACATCCAGGGTGGAGCATGGTGGATAATGTCTAGTGAAACATCCAGGGTGGAGCATGGTGGATAATGTTTAGTGAAACATCCAGGGTGGAGCATGGTGGATAATGTGTAGTGAAACATCCAGGGGGGAGCATGGTGGATAATGTTTAGTGAAACATCCAGGGTGGAGCATGGTGGATAATGTGTAGTGAAACATCCAGGGTGGAGCATGGTGGATAATGTTTCTCAGTCAGTTCTCACCAGCAGCAGGCAGCAGCAGCAGGCTCCCACCGGGGACACGATAAAGTAGCACACTGTGACTACTGACACAGGAGTTTAGCAGCACTCTTATGTATACACTTACACTGTGCATGCGTGTGCGTTTCTGTGCGTGCGTGTACGTGCGTGCACGTGTGCATGCAGTATGTGACCTCCTTTGCTCTGGAAAGCAACAGGAAATGAATCTAAATTCAAACCATAAAACGGAGCCTTTCTTAACTCAAAACAACAGCAAAATCAGTTCTCTGTACTCAAGTATGTAGTGGAGGAAGTGAGTTAGTTTCCAGCCACTTCCTGGCACACAAATGCATCCTCATATAGTGGACAATAAAAAAGGTTGATGGACAGACATAGCTTTTAGTTTTTGAGTGGTGCAACCACTCCCTTACGGAGCTATGTGGGTGGCTGGGTGGGTGGCTGGGTGGCTGGGTATATGAGCACGAAAACAGCATGGTTGTTTTTCAACACCTGTGCGCAACACACACGCACACACAAACACGCACGCACGTATTAACTGTATATATGACGCTTTCGGGTGTGCCAGTACAGTACCGGGCCGGTACCCTGGGTGCGTTCCTGTGGGTCTGGACCCCCCCCCCGGGAACCCCCACACGGAATTGCACCACTCACTTCACACGGGTGTGATTTTACAGCTGTTTTCCTCCCCAATATGTCATTTGATTGTTCCCTCCCCACAAAACATGTACTGTACGTCAGTCCGGGGACCCCCAGGGGTCCTTGAGGGAGTTCCAGGGGGTCCCCAGCTAAATGATAGTTAGGACCCAAATGGACCCTTATGGGTCTGTAACTCTGAGAGTGTACAAATGGAACCAATGTCCAAGGTCCTATTGTACACTCTCAGAGTTACATTAAGATTGATTTTACAATATGTATTGGGGGTCCCAGAGATAGAAATGCCATTAAATACTGGGGCCCTAGAGCCTTATAAATATTCTCTTATGGAGGGGCATTTATTTTCAAATGGGGGTCTGCGGGCTAATGAGGGTCATTTTGGCGTTCCTTGACATGAAAAGGTTTGTGAACCACTGCGGTGTACTTGTACCTTCTGACACACTGGCCAGTGAGGAGGACCCCCGACCGGGAGGAGAACCCTCCCTCCCTCCCCCCTCCCTCCCCTACCCCTCCCTCCCCCCCGCCCTACCCCTCCCTCTGGCTGACAGGACAGGGTGCCTGCCTGTCCCCCTCCCCGCCTGGCGTCCCTCCCTCCAACACAGGCCACATAGTGTCCATATAATATACGCTCGACAAAGCCGGAATGGATTCAGAAAAATATGGGTGAGCAAATCCTCAAATAAATAGGACACTCCGAGCCCCGGCCTCTATAGAATATAGTCAGGAGATACTCCTCACCCCGGCCTCTATGGAATATAGTCAGGAGATACTCCTCACCCCGGCCTCTATGGAATATAGTCAGGAGATACTCCGAGCCCCGGCCTCTATGGAATATAGTCAGGAGATACTCCGAGCCCCGGCCTCTATAGAATATAGTCAGGAGATACTCCGAGCCCCGGCCTCTATGGAATATAGTAAGGAGATACTCCGAGCCCCGGCCTCTATAGAATATAGTCAGGAGATACTCCAAGCCCCGGCCTCTATGGAATATAGTCAGGAGATACTCCTCACCCCGGCCTCTATGGAATATAGTCAGGAGATACTCCTCACCCCGGCCTCTATAGAATATAGTCAGGAGATACTCCGAGCCCCGGCCTCTATAGAATATAGTCAGGAGATATTTTTGGAACTGGAGGTGAGATCTCACACCAAGTGTCTGGCAGCCGGTGTACCCGTCAAATCGACGGTTCTGGAGAACTCTGGGCGTCGTGGGTTTGTCTATGGTTATGGTCTGAGTCATCGTGACATGCCTATTGTATGGTGTTTTTTATGGTTATGTCTAACAGAGTGACATGGCCGTCGGCTGGCCCATAAGTCAATTTCATAATATATTTTCTATCCCACGATTTTGTAACCCATTTTTCACCCCTGTGTCAATCATCTAATGTGATCCTGGGCTTTACACACCCTCCGCCAACCTAGTCCCCATATATGGGGGACAAGGGGAGAGCAACGGACTTGAACTGCATGCTTCTGGTGTAACTGGCAGCAAGTGTGATTTTTGACCCGCAGCACGTGTGATTTTTAACCCGCAGCACGGGTGACTCTTAACCCATTCTGAACGGGCACCCATTTTGGTGTTGGCATCATGTCGTGCTTTACCTATTGAAAAATAGCAGATCTACAAGCTCATATCGCGCCACCGAGTGGCGCGATACGAGCTTGTAGGTCTGCTATTTTTGAAAAAAATCGAAGAACGACTGACATTTTTAGAATCTGATCTCAGGTCAGAATGGGTTAATCAGACCAGTGTGTGTCCAGTGGAAACCTCGTATGAATCTGATCTCAGGTCAGAATGGGTTAACTGGCAACGCAGGTCTGACTCATCGGCAGTTGCTTTGACTTTACAGAAAGAAAAAAAAAGAACAAGCCAAAAGTGGCTCACAATGAGCATACGTGGCAACCCGGCAGGCTGCTCTGAGACGCTGTCCAAACACAGCGTGTGATTGTTTGTCTTGCCGGTGCGTCTCCATGGCAACGCCCTCCGTTTACATCACTGGACACGTTGGTTCTGCTGCACGGAGGGGACGTCAGGCCAGAGACTGGACATCAATTTTATGCACTGTCGGTTCAGCAAAGCCTCTATGAAAACTCCTGTGTGTGTGTGTGTGTGCTCGCGTGTGTGTGTGTGTGTGTGTACATGCGTGTGCGTGCGCGTGCGTGCGTCGAGTGCGTGTATCCCATGCGTGATTCTAATCTACGTCCGAGCATAGACATAGTAACGCCCCGCCTGCCTCTGATTGGCCTACCGACACTGCCGGCCTATGCAGACTTTCCTCTTAAGTTGTAGTTGTAACTTGTACTTTTTTTTTTGTAGAAGAGGCAAACTAAAGAGAATCCCCCTGCTAGCATGGAGCTAGTAGCATTAAGCTATAGCTTAACCCGATGCAAACACAGACTACATTCAGTATGCATGCACTCACATACACAATACGCACGCACGCACGCACACACGCCCTCTCCGAGAGGACCCCTTTCCTTATCAGAGTTGCCCTCCCTCTCTTATCAGCACCCATTGACACCCAGTAGCATCTCTCTCTCTCTCACACACACACACACACACACACACACACACACACACACACACACACACACACACACACACACACACACACACACACACACACACACACACACACACACACTTACTTATCAGTAGCATATGTCCCTCAGTCCTGTCCTGTTCAGACTCAGAGACATACTGTACTGTAACTGTACTGAATATCAGAAACGTGTTTGTTGATGACCTAAAAGTAGCAAAACTAGCCAATCTACAAGCTCAGGAGGGGTGGGGGGTGGGGGGGGGCTTTATAAATATTTAATAAATTAAAAGTATTATCATGCATTTATAACTACGTCTAAATAAGTACATTGGATTAAGGATTGTACAGATAATCTACTGTTCTTGGTTTACTTATGATGCTTGATGGACTACAGTACTTCTACTCTACTGTATGCTTTTTATGTGTTGTTCTTGCTTACTTAAAATCACTCTGGATTAACTCATTTTGGCCTGACATCGAAATTTTTAAAATGTCTTATAAATCATGACAGTTTTCTGAAATAGGCTCAATATTTCATGACAAGGACCCCGAAAATGATATGTATTTGGCCACTGACCCCCATCTGAAAATATGTTGTTCCAGTAATTTACAGGACATAGTAAATTACTATGAACACACAAATTCACTGTTTCTGAATTCACATACATTAAAGTTTTTTGATTTAGTTGATTTTAAAACAGCTCAACTATTATTTAAAGCAAGACATAATCTGCTTCCTGGAAATATCCAAAAAAGGTTTGGGGATAGGGATGGGAGGTATGAGCTGAGAGGGAAACTAAACTTTAAACAAATAAGTGTTGGAACTATACCTTGAAGAGCATGTGTGTTTCTGTTCATGGAGTTAAGCTGTGGAACAGCTTGTCTGAGCCCATAAAGCAAAGCAACAACCTAAAACAATTTAAAAAGAGGCTCAAACTGAAATTATTGTATAATTATAACCTGGAATGAGTGGGGAGCTGAGCCATGTTATGCTATGTAGTGTTGGACTAAAGTATAACAGCTTTGTCTGTTTTTGTCTTTTTTCTCGTTGTCTGTTTTCTGTTTTTGTTTTTTGTTTGTTTAATTTTCTTTTCTTCTTCTATAAATGTCATTTGTTAGTTTTATTTATATATGTTGATTGTGATGCATATCTTCAACAGTATTTTGGAATACGTTGAGATAAGGATAGGCACTAATAAGCTTTAAGCTTCTGCCTATGCCTTTTCCATCACCTAAAAAGAAAAAGTTAACTGTTTTTGTGTAATGTCTCCCTCTGAAAGATCAAAATAAACTATTCATTCATAACCCCCCAGAAGCAAAGATTTGAGTTAAAAACATTCTCTCTGAAAGAATATATTCAAAGATTTACACCACATTTTCACGATTGTTCAAAAATATAGAGGCCTACAAGCTTGTAGCGTGGTACTCGGAGCTGCGCTATGAGCTTGTAGGTCTGCTATTTTTCAATAGCTAAAGTATAACATAACGCTTAAAACCTGCATGTGTTTCTATGTCAGTGGTGCTCAAACTTTTTCATGTCAAGGACCCCCAGAATTATCTGTATTTGACCGCCGACCCCCATCTTAAAATATGATGTTCCAGGGACCCCCCCATGCAGAATCAACGATTTGAGTTAAAAACGTTCGCTCTGAAAGAATATATATTCAAAGATTTGCGCCACATTTTCACGATTTTTCAAAAATAGCAGACATACAAGCTATGAGCTTGTAGATCTGCTATTTTTCAACAGCTAAAGCATAACATAATGCTTAAAACACCAAAAGGCGTTTGTGGAAAAAACACAAAAAGTTAGAATATGGAAGATGAGAGGTTTCTAAACGTTCTACTTGACAGTGACGATATGACTAGCCTACCGTAGAGCAAAACACCAAAATGGTAAATGGTGCATTTATAAAGTGCTTTTATCCAAGGTGCTTTACATATAGATTGTGCATTACAGTACATTCACACATTCACACACCGATTAAACCGAGGAAACCATGCACGGCACCAACCTGCTCATCGGGACAGTGGCGTGCACAGACATTTAGAGGGGCAGGTGCTCAAGTGTAAAAGGGCACCTTGTGCAGCGCGTGGAACCGGCAAGTTGCCTAATAGTGTGATATTTATAGATTTTGAGGCATATATAATATTAGAATTTTTTATCAAGAATTGATCAATGTAACCATGGTCCACATACTGTACACTGTAAGGGCACATTGCTGTCCAGAGGGCAAGGGCAGGTGGTGCTCTAGCACCCCTAGTGTCTATCTGTGCACGCCACTGCATCAGGAGCAATTAGGGGTTCAGAGTCTTGCTCAAGGACACTTGGACACCAACTCATGGGGGAGCCCACAGGGATCGAACCGGCCACTCTACCGCTGATCCACTGCCGCCCTGCATGCCCCAGCAAACCCACCACATGTAACACCATGGGTTAATTATACCTCACTGTAGTTAAAGGCTTCTGAAATATTGATCTTGTGCATGTCACGTGCAGTACTGAGGATGGTTGTGGGTTCATGTATTCATTTATTGATATACTGCTGCGTAAACACAACTTACTGTCAGTGGGGGACTCTCATTTATATTATTTATCTGTTATAGGCCTACTTATGATTTTCACTCACACTACGTTGCTAGCTAGGCCCTCGAGAATTAAGTGACGGGTTATCACGACCATAATTAATAAAGCGCAGTATATGCCCATTCATGGGCATGGTGATGTGTCCATATATGGAGATATCTGTCAGTCTTCGTCCATTTTATTCCAATATATGGAGATCCCTGATGTCATCAGTATGTGCCCATACATACATGGACAAAAGGTCGCACCCTTTTGGGGGGCACCCTTTTATGCCCATATATGGAGCTGACTGATACGTTTGTTTGAGTGCCTGATGTCATGACAACACATTGAGGTTAGACAACATCTACATATCCGTGTAGCCAACAGCAGGTCTCTGTGTAACCAAAACTTTCAGCTGACCCTGAAAGACCCTCGACCAGCTCTCACCAGGAGAGAAAGAGAGAGTCCAGCAGCTTGTGTGCTAAACCAGGACATTAAGGCCTTATATGACCCAGACACCTCTGTGCTAAACCAGGCCATTATAAGGCCTTATACAACCCAGACACCTCTGTACTAAACCAGGCCATTATAAGGCCTTATACGACCCAGACACCTCTGTGCTAAACCAGGCCATTATAAGGCCTTATACGACCCAGACACCTCTGTGCTAAACCAGGACATTAAGGCCTTATACGACCCAGACACCTCTGTGCTAAACCAGGACATTAAGGCCTTATACGACCCAGACACCTCTGTGCTAAACCAGGACATTATAAGGCCTTATACGACCCAGACATCTCTGTGCTAAACCAGGACATTAAGGCCTTATACGACCCAGACACCTCTGTGCTAAACCAGGACATTATAAGGCCTTACGACCCAGACGCCTCTGTGCTAAACCAGGACATTAAGGCCTTACGACCCAGACACCTCTGTGCTAAACCAGGACATTAAGGCCTTACGACCCAGACACCTCTGTACTAAACCAGGACATTATAAGGCCTTACGACCCAGACACCTCTGTGCTAAACCAGGACATTTTAAGGCCTTATACGACCCAGACACCTCTGTGCTAAACCAGGACATTAAGGCCATACGATCCAGACACCTCTGTACTAAACCAGGACATTAAGGCCTTACGATCCAGACACCTCTGTGCTAAACCAGGACATTATAAGGCCTTACGACCCAGACACCTCTGTGCTAAACCAGGCCATTATAAGGCCTTATACGACCCAGACACCTCTGTGCTAAACCAGGACATTATAAGGCCTTACGACCCAGACACCTCTGTGCTAAACCAGGCCATTATAAGGCCTTATACGACCCAGACACCTCTGTGCTAAACCAGGACATTAAGGCCTTACGACCCAGACACCTCTGTGCTAAACCAGGACATTAAGGCCTTATACGACCCAGACACCTCTGTGCTAAACCAGGCCATTTTAAGGCCTTATACGACCCAGACACACTGGACTACAGGGCTCTTTAGATAAACCTTCTTCATCAGCAGGATTGGCATCTCGCTTCAGTTCTTATCGGACTAAACTTAGACCTCAAGCCCTTTCCTCCTCATGGTAATATTTCATGCTCTGTGTTTTGTCAATAATGAAGAGTTGAGTCCATAGTTTATCCTGACGCCCTCCCTGCAGAAGTCCCAACTCTGACGAATTGGTTACATTTGCATACTGTAAGAATTAAAGAAGGGGGAGGGGGGGGGGGGGGGGTCCTTCATTCCCCTCATTCAGGGGCCCACTTGTAATACCTTCACGGCCCACCAGTGGTCCCCGGCCCACAGGTTGAGAACCATTGACCTACAGCATGACAGCATACTACTGTTGGCGGGATCAATAACGGTCTTCTCTCTCTCTCTCTCTCTCCCTCAGCCTCCTCCCCTCCCCACCACCACCACCACCACCACCACCATGACAGACCTGGACGCGGGGGCGGTGGGGGAGCCCCCTCCCCCCTACATGATCTTCGTGGTGGTCTTCCTGTTCTTCGTCACGGGCCTGCTGGGCTTCCTGGTGTGTCACCTGCTGAAGAAGAACGGCTACCGCTGTCGCACGGCCGGCATGGACGACGACGAGGAGCTGGACGACAAGAAGCAGGCTCTGAACACCGTGGAGGGTGAGTAGGGCTCTGAGCACCGTGGAGGGTGAGTTGGCTCTGAACACCATGGAGGGTGAGTTGGGCTGGTGGTGACTGTCAGGGTCTGAACACCGTGGAGGGTGAGTAGGGCTCTGAGCACCGTGGAGGGTGAGTTGGGCTGGTGGTGACCATCAGGGTCAGTGTGTTGTTGGTGCTGTTAGTGTTGTTTTTGGCAGCACATTTCTATTTTATTTCTAGTCGTGACAAACCAAAGCCTACACGGGTTGTGCAGACGACGCGCTGTGATTGGCCAGTCGCTGTGATTGACAGCCTAAACCTAACCCTAACCCTAACCTCATTAAAACTATACCTAACCCTAACCTTAACCTCAGTAAAACTATACCTAACCCTAACCCTAAGTGACCGAGTGGCGCGCTATGAGCTTGTAGGTCTGTTATTTTTGAAAAATCAACTGACATAGAAACACAGCTTTTTCAGAAAACTGTCAGGGTGTAGAAGACATTTTTAGAATCTGATCTCAGGTCAAAATGGGTTAATGCGTTTTTGATTGATTGAAATATTTATTAACAGTTTGTAGAATTTACAGTAAATTTTAAGCACAAACTCAATACAAAGACTGTCAACTGTGAGTGGACGACCCAATTAAGCATTACACTTGTTTACAACAGGGTCCACATTGTTCAATTCATCAAAACATTTAAAGACATACAGACATTTAGAGACATACAAATAGACATTTCTATGTAGCTAAAGTACAGAACAGGAATTCATCATATGGGAAGCAAAAAAGGGAAAAGATACAATATACAGTGAGGGAAAATGGGGGGGGGGGGTGGGGGGGATTCAGATTTTACAGAGGCCAGTTTCGAATTGCAGCCATCCGTAGGTGCCCTTTGAGAGCGGTTTCGTTACTGTAACTTTAATGGGTTACTGTAAGTCCCATTCATACGACCCATGGACAGACTCACACATGGACCAAAGCGAGGCGGCTTCCCCGTCCGGTGATGTAACTGATCTGATGCTATAGGCGTGGCGCTCCGTCTCCCCGGGGGCGACAGCGCATTGTGGCGAGGATACGTTCCCACGTTCCTGGGGCTGATACAGAGCGACCTACTTATGGGGTCAGTTTGTCTGAGGTTAGGGTTTGGCTTCTTTATGCTGCGCACCATCGGACCAATGGTCGCCTACCTCAGAATAATAGGTGGACCGATGACACAGCACGGTTGCATTAGTAGCCTAAGTAGGGAGTCGTATAGTAGTCAAGCTCTGAGATGACTGGATAAGCAGAGCCATCCCGTAGAAGAGTTACGATACAGAGGGGGCAGAAACCCAGCGCTCGAGCGCTGTTCATGCAGCCTGAACTGAGACAAGCTGGAGTTGGAAATACATTGTTTTCAACGAGGGCGGCGCAAATAAGAGCTATTTTAAGCATGTGTGCAACATGACAACTGTTTTAAAGTGTTGTACAGTAACAACTAAAGTCTCTGTAATGTTTATGTTGTACTATTACTACAAAACAATCTAAAAGGGATTTAATGTCATTAAAACTGGGCTGTTGCCTGAGTCCAATGCATTTCTGCCTACTTCCGGTCCAGGACTTGTCCCAGTTGGTTGTCCCCCATTCTCAATAGACGTCTATATGTAGGAGAGCCGCCATTGGACTGAAGCCCCATGAAAGAACACAGTTTGCGTAACTCTGTCTACGGCTCTGCGGATAAGGGGCTGAGCTGACTCCTGGGTGAGGAAGGGTCTGTCTGATTGGCTGACTCCTGGGTGAGGAAG